>NW_012116366.1:3080039-3126831 GCF_000951035.1 Colobus angolensis palliatus
AAGTGATCCACCCTCCTCAGCCTTCTAAAGTGCTGGGATTACAGGCGTGAGCCACTGCATCTGGCCTCAAATTGTATTTTTGAAAAGTAGGATCCGCCGGGCGCGGTGGCTCAAGCCTGTAATCCCAGTACTTTGGGAGGCTGAGACGGGCGGAACACGAGGTCAGGAAATCAAGACCATCCTGGCTAACATGGTGAAACCCCGTCTCTACTAAAAAATACAAAAAACTAGCCGGGCGAGGTGGCAGGCGCCTGTAATCCCAGCTACTCAGGAGGCTGAGGCAGGAGAATGGCGTAAATCTGGGAGGCGGAGCTTGCTGTGAGCTGAGATCCGGCCACAGCACTCCAGCCTGGGCGACAGAGCAAGAGTCTGTCTCAAAACAAAAACCAGTCTATTTATTAAAATTTTCTGAAAATGTTATAGGAATGTACTTCTGTGAACATTATTTTATTAGAAGCTCTGCTTCTACCAATGATATCTTTGAGCTTTAATATGTCTTAAAAACTAGGTTTTATACAAACTTTTAAAAACAGAAAGCAACTGTCTAAAAAATAAGCATTTTAAGATTTAAGTAATTTTAATCGATTCTAAGCTATCAAACTTCAGATGGGCCTTTAAAGATCTAAGACTCTGAAAACCTGACAGTGTGGCTCACATGGACTACTATTCCTGGCTATATCTTTCCCTCTCCTTAGATAAAATAAAACAACCTACATCCACATGGGAATGAAGTTTGAATTTCAGTTATGTGGATGTGATTCAGGAAGCCAAAGCCAAGAAATTAACAAAGATCAGCTTAAGGCTGTGAAACATTAGAGACCAGGCAGAGACAAACATAAAGCCTTTCCAGAGAATACACAGTAATCCCACAGTGGGGGAGAAATTACATTCACAATATTATCAATGTAAAAAGCTTACAATATTATAAATAAAAATTATCAGTCACACAAATCAAAGCGCATCCATGAGCAAGAGTTAGGATACCCAATAATCTGGAGAATTTATATACTTCAGAACTACACACAACTGACTATAAAAGAAAATATAAAATATCTATGTTTGACTGAGCACAGTGGTTCATGCCTATAATTCCAACACTTCAGGAGGCCAAGGTGGGAGGAATGCTTGAGCCCAGAAGTTTGAGACCGCCTGGGCAACTCTGTGAGATGTCATCTCTACAACAACAACAACAACAACAACAACAACAAACATTAACCAGGCATAGTGGGTGTGCCTACACTCCCAGCTACTTGGGAGGCTGAGGTGGGAGGATGACTTGAGCCTAGGAGGTCAAGGTTGCAGTGAGCTGTGATCACACCACTGCACTCCCACCTGAATGATAGAGTGAGACCCTGTCTCAAAAAAAAATTATATGTTTAAAATTATTAGAAATATAAAGGTAGAAATGGAAGCCATAATAAAGAGGAACAGATTTTTAAAACAAGCAGATTTGAAATTTTCTAGAAACAAAAGATATGATCATTGAGGTGGCACTACAAATTAGTGGAGAAAGTACAGAATTTACATAAAGAGTACTAACACAGAGAAACTATATATTTAAAAAAAATAAGGCTGGGTGCAGTGGCTCACGCCTGTAATCCCGGCACTTTGGGAGGCTGAGGCGGGCGGATCACCTGAGGTCAGGAGTTTGAGACCAACCTGGCTAACATGGTGAAACCCCATTTCTACTAAAAACAAAAAAGCAATAATAAAAGAAATTAGCCAGGCGTGGTGGCATGCTCCTGTACTCGCAGCTACTCCTGAGGCAGGAGAATCGCTTGAACCCGGGAGGCGGAGATTGCAGTGGGCTGAGATCACGCCATTACACTCCAGCTTGGGCAACAAGAGCGAAACTCCGTCTCAAATAAAATAAAATAAAACTGGGCCTGGCACGGTGGCTCACGCTTGTAATCCCGGCACTTTGGGAGGCCAAGGCAGGAAGATCACTTAGACTCAGGAGTTCCAGACCAGCCTGGCCAACGTGGCGAAACCCCATCTCTACCAAACATACAAAAATTAACTGGGTGTGGCGGTGCATGCCTGTAGTCCCAGCTACTCAGTAGTTGGGGCACGACAATCACTTGAACCTGGGAGGAGGATGTTGCAGTGAGCTGAGATCAAGCTAGTGCACTCCAGCTCAGGCGACAGAGTAAGACTCTGTCTCAAAAAAAAAAAAAAAAAAATTATTATTAAAGAAAACAGCTGAACTCGCAAATCATACTGAACACAAAAACAAGTTTCAGGTAGCTTAAAAACCTAAATGTAAACAGCAAAACTACGATATTCTCAGACGAGAAAAAAGAAAAATGAAAAATGACTTAGGGTAGGAAAGGACTTTTACATAATACATAAAAATAATTAACCTAAGAGGAAAAGACTGATAAGTTCCACTACATTAAAATTAAAAACTTCTGTGACCGGGCGCGGTGGCTCAAGCCTGTAATCCCAGCACTTTGGGAGGCCGAGGCGGGTGGATCACGAGGTCAGGAGATCAAGACCATCCTGGCTAACATGGTGAAACCCCGTCTCTACTAAAAATACAAAAAACTAGCCGGGCGCGGTGGCGGGCGCCTGTAGTCCCAGCTAGTCGGAGGCGTGAACCCGGGAGGCGGAGCTTGCAGTGAGCCGCGATCCCGCCACTGCACTCCAGCCTGGGCCACACAGTGAGACTCCCTCTCAAAAAAAAAAAAATTAAAAACTTCTGTTCATCTTAATATATCATAATGAGAAAAGATTTTTGTAACTCATTTTAACTAACAAAAGATTAATATTTACAATACGTAGGTAACTCCTAAAAATCATTGAGAAAAATATAGACAATTCAGTAGCAAAATGGGCAAAAGATCTTAAGTACTTCACAAAACAGGAAATCCAAATACAAAAATATGTATGAGTTGAGTGCAGGGGCACACCTGTAATCCCAGCACTTTGGGAGGCCAGCATGGGAGGAGGGCTTAAGGCCGGGAGTTTGAGATCAGCCTGGGCAACATAGCAAGTCTCCATCTCTACAAAAAAATTTTAAAAATTAGCCAGGCATGGTGGCTCACAGCTGTAGTCCCAACTACTTGAGACACTGAAGTGGCAGGATCACTTGAACCCAGGAGGTTGAGGCTGCAGTGAGCCATGTTTGTACCACTGCACTCCAGCCTAGGTAATAGAACAAGACCCTGTCTTAACAAAAGGGTATGTGTGTACACATGTATATGAAAAGATACTCAATTTCACTGGTAATGAGGCAAGTTCATATTAAAACCATAATAAATTTACATGACCACAAGAATGATAAACATTTAAAGGTCTAACACTATCAACTATTGTCAAAGGTATGGAACATAGTTTCAAAATCGTATACATTACCATTGAGAATATAAATTAATACAAACACTTTGGGAAAATGTTTGTCATTATATTCAAAAGCTGAAGATATGCATACCTTATGACTCAGAAAGTTCAATCTTAGATACATATCCCAGAGAACTTTACATACATGCACCAGGATATATTTTCATAGCAAAATTGTTTATAATAGCCCCAAACTAGAAACCATCTCAATGTCCATCCACCACAGAACAGATAAATGCATTGTAGTATATTTCATTCTAGAAGATTTAAAATAAACCACAGCTACATGCAGAAACAAGGCTAAATTTCACAACTAATGTTGAGTGAAAGAAAGACATAAAACAATATAATTATAAGCAATAGTACAATTCAGGAACACAT
Source organism: Colobus angolensis palliatus (assembly GCF_000951035.1). Lineage (NCBI taxonomy): Eukaryota > Metazoa > Chordata > Mammalia > Primates > Cercopithecidae > Colobus > Colobus angolensis. The sequence goes on from NW_012116366.1 coordinate 3,083,763, forward strand.
GCAGTATTAAAGAACATATACAGTATAATTCAATTCACATTTAAGTGGAGTGGATTACAAGGATGTGATCCAGCTGCCTATCTCAGTAAATATAAAAGACATATTTTTATTTTCATACTTTCCTTAAGACACAAGTGAATATTTAAGGCAAAAATAGTAACAATGTATATGATAATAGCACAAAAGAAGAAAGGTGATGGTAAGGTTTATGCATTATATGTATAGTAGTAAATTATTAATTCAAGGTAGACTCTGGCAAGCAGTGAATATTATAATCCTTAGAACAACAACTAAAGCAATAGTACAAAGAGGTGTAGCCAAAAAGCCAAGATAGCAGAAAAGAGGGAATTCTTAAAAACTACTCAATTAACACAATATAAAATTGAAAAGAAGAAACTAAGGAACAAAGAACTGATGAAAATAATTGGGAAAAATATAGCAAAATGATAGGCTTAAGACCAAATATATCAATGCTTTTGTTAAATAGTTATTATGTTAATTATGTTTAGTTATAGCAAATGAACTAAACATTCCAATTAAAATTAAAACTCTTGCTTCTGGCATGAAACAACTATGAAACCAGATACAATATATAAAATAATAGCCTTCAAGTCACTGGATATAAGGCAGTGAAGGATAGTGATCCTTGAAAGATGGGGGAAAACATCAAGGTGAACCCAACAATAGCCTCAGTTTACTGCCTGGAGAGAGTTTCCAAGTCAGAGTATAAAGATGGAGAAGTCAGTTAGAGTCTGGGTTCCTGAATTGAGGACATGGAGCAGGAAGTCTGGTGAGGTCAATGCAGATAAAGATCACAGGGCAGACTACCAGAAGAAAGAGAGCTGCCTGGGGTAAGAGCTTCAAAGATCTGCACAGAGTCCCCCACAAGTCATCAGCTGAGTACTGATTAGCACATGCGGTGAGGAAGCTACCTAAGGCCAGGGAAATAACTATTCAGAAGGATTAGAGGGACTAATCCCTAGGGCTTAGAAAGAGCTGAGAATAACTCTTCCACCGGAATGGGAAACTTCATAATCCTCAGGTATGAGGTAGAATATTCAGAAAGGTTTTGCCTCAAACCAAACACTGCTCCAGTCCTGCCTAACAAAACTTGAAAACAAGCTCCAGAAGGATCACATTGTTTCCAAGTAACTTACCTATATCCCAGAACAAAGGTTAAGAAGAATTTACCAAAATCCAGCACAATTATGGTAAAATTCTTTTTTTTTTTTTTTGAGATGGAGTCTCGCTCTGTTGCCCAGGCTGGAGTGCAGTGGCATGATCTCGGCTCACTGCAAGCTCCGCCTCCCGGGTTCATGCCATTCTGCTGCCTCAGCCTCCCGAGCAGCTGGCATTACAGGCGCCTGCCACCACACCCAGCTAATTTTTTTGTATTTTTTTAGTAGAGACGGGGTTTCACTGTGTTAGCCAGGAAGGTCTCGATCTCCTGACCTCATGATCTGCCTGCCTCAGTCTCCCAAGTGCTGGGATTACAGGCATGAGCCACCGCTCCTGGCAAAAAATTCTTAATGTATTGCATCCAATCAAAAATGAAACTTGCAAAAAAGCAAGAAAATATTACCCATAATGAGAAAAAATTTAATAAATCAAAATTGACATGATAGAATTTGTAGAAAAGGATATTAAAAGTTATTATAACTATATTATTTCATATTTACGAGGGAGAGAAAAGATGGAATATGTTAAGTAGAAACATGAGCTGTATCAGAGAAACTCAAATCAAAATTACAGAGATGACAACTACAATGTCTGAAATGAAAAATACACTGGATGGGATTAACTGCAGATTAGATATTGAAGATTAGTGAATTTAAAGACAGCAATAGAAAATATCCAAAATAAAACATAAAAGACTAAAACTTGGACAAAGAATAAATGAGCTGTAGGACAACTTCAAGCATATAATTGATGTCCCTGAATGGTGAGTGGGGAGAAGGGAGGTGGGGGCAGAAACATATTTGAAAAATAATGGCTATGTATTTTCATATATGAGGAAAACCATAACCCACAGTTCCAAGAATCTCAATGGACTCCAAGCATAAGCAGCATGAAAATAAAACTATACTAATGCTCATAATCAAATTGCCAAAAAAAAGGAAAAAATAGAAAATCTTAAAGTGGTAATAGAGAAAAGATACATATGTACAGAATAACAAAGATAAAGATGAAATAACATTTCTCAGCAGAAATAATGCAAACCAGAAGACGGTGAAACAAAAATCCTTTAAGTATAGAAAGAAAAAAAAGTCTATCTAGAATTCTATACCCAGTAAAAATACCTTTCAAAAGTGAAGGTAAAATGCAGAATTTAAAAGCTGAATGAATGTATCACAAGCCAATCTGCACTAAAAGATTAAAGGTAGTTTTTCAAGCAGAAGTAAAATGATACCAGATGGAAATATATATATATATATATATTTTTTTGAGACAGTCTCTCTCTGTCACCTAGGCTGGAAAGCAGTGATCTCGGCTCACTGCACCTCTGCCTCCCAGATTCTGGTGATTCTCCTGCCTCAGCCTCTCAAGTAGCTGGGATTACAGGTGCACGCCACCATGCATGGCTAATTTTTGTATTTTTAGTAGAGATGGGGTTTCACCTTGTTGGCTAGGCTGGTCTCAAACTCCTGACCTTGTGATCTGCCCACCTCGGCCTCCCAAAGTGCTGGGATTACAGGCATGAGCCACTGTGCCCGGCCAGAAAAATACAAAGAAATGAAGACTAGATGTGTTATATGCTATGAATGTAAGTATTTAGATGTGTAGTGTTTTTATTCTATACATCAAGTGGTACAATATCACTTGAGAACAGAATAGGGTAAGTGAAAGATATAACCTATAAAACCTACAGCACAACCAAAATAAGACAATAATGAGTTATACAGCTCCTAAGTCAACAAAGGAGAAAAATATTCAATTAATCCAAAAGAAGCCAGAAAAAGCAGAAAAAAAGGTTAAAAAAAAAAGAGAGAGATAAGAAAAATGGAAACAAAACACACCAGCAAAGTGTGGTGGTGTGGTGGTGCACACCTGCACTCCCAGTTACTCTAGAGGCTGAGGCAGAAGGACACCTTAAGTCCAGAAGTTTGGGTTGTAATGCACTATGACTGTGCCTGTGAATAGCCACTGCACTCCAGCCTGGGCAACATAGCAAAATCCTGACTCTAAAAATAAATAAATAAAAACAAAACATAACATGTCAACAACATTACATGTAAATAATCTAAGCACCCCAACTAAAAGGCAAAGATTGTCAGATTGCTGTTGTTGTTGTTGTTATTTTGAGATGGACTCTTGCTCTGTCACCCAGGCTGGAGTGCAGTAGTGTGATCTTGGCTCACTTCAACCTCTGCCTCCCAGGCTCAAGCGATTCTCCTGCCTCAGCCTCCTGAATACCTGGGATTATAGGCACCCACCACCATGCCCAGCTAATTTTTGTATTTTTAGTAGAGACAAAGTTTCACCATGTTGGCCAGACTGGTCTCGAATTCCTGACCTCAAGTGATCCACCCTCCTCAGCCTTCTAAAGTGCTGGGATTACAGGCGTGAGCCACTGCATCTGGCCTCAAATTGTATTTTTGAAAAGTAGGATCCAAGTACACATTGCTTAGAAGAAAGTGACCTTATATATGAAGACACTAATAGATTAAAAGTTAGAGGACTGAAGAAGATAAACCATGCTAATACTAATCTAAAGAAAGAAGGAATCACTCTTCTGATTTCAAAACTTACTACTAAGCTACAGTAATCAAGATAGTACACTACTGGCATGGGGCAGACATCTAGAGCAATGGGATAGAACTGAAAGTCAAAAAATAAACTCTAAATATTTATAGTCAATTGATTTTTGACAAAGAGGCCAAAATTCAATGGATTCAAAGTATTTTCCCAACATGGTGCTGGAAAAACCGGATTATTCATAAGCAAAAGAATGAAACTGGACCCCCACCTCACACCCTACACAAAAATTAACCAAAAGTAGATCATGTATCTGAATGTGTAAAACTCTTAGAAGAAAACAAGAGTAGATATCTGTGATCTTTAGTTAGGCAAAGCTCTCATAGCTACAACACAAAAGGCAAAGCCATAAAAGAGAAAACTCATAAGTGGAACTTATCAAAATTAAAAACTTTTAATTTCAAAAGAAACCAGTGAAACACTTTTTTTTAATTAAAAAGAGTGAAAAGACAACCCACAGATGGGAAAAAAAAATTGCAAATCAAATAGGGTTTTAATATAGACTATACAAGGAACTCTTAAAACTCAATAATAAAAACACAAAAAACACAATTTACAAATTATCGGGGGAAACCCCACCCCCGATATTCAACATGTGCTCTTTTCTATTTCCCTATGTGTCAGCTGGTCTGAGAAATAAAGGGAAAGAGTACAAAAGAGAGAAATTTTTAAGCCGGGTGTCTCAGGGAGACATCACATGTTGCCACGTTCCATTATGCTCCCTGAGCTGTAAAACCAGCAAGTTTTTATTAGTGATTTTCAAAGGGGAGGGAGTGTACAAATAGGGTGTAGGTCACAGAGATCACATGCTTCAAGGGCGACAAAAGATCACAAGGCAGAAGATCAGGGCGAAACTAGAATCACTAATGAACTTCCATGTCTCGCTGTGCAGGAATTGTCAGGGTTCAAGAGGAGAGAACCGGTCTGACTAGAATTCGCCAGGCTGGAATTTCCTAATCCTAGCAAGCCTGGGGGCGCTGCAGGAGACTAGGGTGTGTTTCATCCCTATCTACATCTGCATAAGGCAGACACTCCCAGGGTGGCCATTTTACAGGCTCCGCCCTGGGAATGCATTCTTTTCCCAGGGCTGTTAATTATTAATATTCCTTACTGGGGAAAGAATTCAGCGATATTTATCTTACCCATTTTCGGTAATAAGAGAAATATGGCTCTGCTCTGCCTGGCCCACAGACAGTCAGATTTTAAAGTTATCTCCCTTGTTCCCTGAAAATCGCTGTTATCCTGTTCTTAAGGTACTCAGATTTCATATTGTTCAAATACACATGCTCTACAAACAATCTGTGCAGTTAACTCAATCATCATAGGGCCCTGAGGTGACATTCATCCTTAGCTTACGAAGATGATGGGATTAAGAGATTACAGTAAAGACAGGCATAGGAAATAACAAGAGTATTGATTGGGGAAGTGATAAATGTTCATGAAATCTTCACAATTTATGTTCAGAGACTGCAGTAAAGACAGGCATAAGAAATTATAAAAGTATTAATTTAAGGAACTAATAAATGTCCATGAAATCTTCACAATTTATGTTCTTCTGCCATGGCTTCAGCTGGTCTCTCCATTTGGGGTCACTGACTTCCTGCAACACAAATGACCAAAGGATAGACATTTCTCCAAAGAAAATATACAAACGGCCAAGAGACAAGTCAAAAGATGCCCAACATTATTAGTCATTATGGACGTGTAAATAAAAACCACAATGAGATACCGCTTCACACTTATGAGAAAGTCTATAATCAAAAGATAGATAAAAACACATCCTGTTCATAAGGAACCCTTATACATTGCTAACAGGAATGGAAAATGGTGCAACCAAACAGATAAGCAATTCCTCAAAGTGTTAATACAGAACTACCATATAATTTAGCTCAGCAATTTCACTCCTAAGTCTCTACCTAAAAGTAATAAAAACATGTAACCACACAAAAACTTGTATACAAATGTTCATAGCAGCATTATTCATAATAGCTGAAAAATGGGAAAAGCCCAATGACCATCAACTGATGAATGTTTAAACAAAATGCAGTACATTCATACAGTGGAATATTATTTAGCCATATAAAGAAATGATACGTGCTACAGCATGAGCAAACCTCAAAAACATTATGCTAAGTGAAAGAAGCCTGTAATAAAAAGACCACATAGTATATGATCCTATTTACACAAAAGGACCAAAACAGGTAAATCTATACTGACAGCAAATAGACGAGTGGTTCCCTACAGTTTGGAGAGGAAGAAGAGATCAGGGAATGAGGAATTAATGGGTACAAAGTTTATTTTTGTAATGATGAAAATGTTCTAAAATTAGGTTATGGTGATGGTTTCACAACTCTGTATTACAGTAAAATCACTGAATTTTGTGGAGATTTTCCCACAAAGGCAACATATCCATTATACTAATAGAAAAGAACAAAACTAACATAGTCATCTCAATAAATGTAAAAAAGTATTTGACAAATCTAATATCCATTTCTGATTCTCAGTAACCATGAATACAAGAGAATTTCTTCAACCTCTTAAAGGGCATCTATGAAAAACCTATAGCTAATAATTAATGATGAAAAACTAAATGCTTTATCCCTAAGATCATGAACAAGGCAGAAATATCTGCTTTATCACTTCTATTCAAAACTGTATTGGAGGATTTAGCCAGTACAATAAAGCAAGAAAAAAAAAAAGTGATCCAGATTCAAAAAGAAGTAACACTGTCTTTATTAGCTGATGACATGATTACTTATATAGAACATTCTAAGAAAGCCACAAAAGTACTAGAACTAACAAAGATTTAGCAAAGTCACAGGATACAAGACCAATATACAAAAGTCAACTGAATTTTTTAAAATCTGTTTTTTAAAAATAAAAACTGTATATCTGTATATATTTAAGGTCTACAACATGATGTTTGATATACATAGTGAAACAATTAATATGTCAAGCTACTCAATACATCCATTACCTCTGTGTGTGTGTGTGTGCACATCTGTGTTGAGAACACTTACACTCCACTCTCTTAGCAACTGTTTTTTTTTTTTTTTTTTTTTTTTGAGATGGGGTATCATTCCGTTGCCGGTCTGGAGTACAGTGGTGTGATCATAGCACACTGCAGCCTCAAACTCCTGGGCTCAAGCAATCCTCTTGCCTCAGCCTTCCAACTAGCTGATACTACAGGTATGTGCCACCATGCTCAGCTATGCAATTTCAATTTTGCAGTATAGTATTATTAACTGTAGTCAACATGCTGTACATTTATCCTACATAACTCAAACTTTGTATCCTCTGACCAACATTTCCCTATTTCCCCCATCTACCCTGTCCTTAGTTACCACCATTCCACTCTCTGCTTCTATGAATTCGACTTTTTTGGATTCCACATATAAATGAGATCATGTACTATTTGTGTTTCTGTGCCTAGTTTAGTTCACTTAGTGTAATGTCCTCCAGGTTTATCCATATTGTTGTATCTGATGAAAGAAATTAAAGAAGACACAAATAAATGGAGAGATATACCATGCTATAAACTGGAAGATTTAATACTGTTAAAATATCCAGGAAGGCAGAGCAAGATGGCTGAATAGAAGCCTCCACTGATTGCCCTCCCCACAGGAACAACAAATTTAACTGTCTATATGGCTGGGCGTGGTGGTTCACGCCTATAATCCCAGCACTTCGGGAGGCAGGCAGATCACTTGAGGTCAGGAATTCGAGACCAGCCTGGCCAACATGGTGAAACCCCATCTCTACTAAAAATACAAAAATTACCCAGGCATGGTGGCAGGCACCTGTAATCCCAGCTACTGGGGAGTCTGAGGCAGGAGAATCACTTGAACCTGGGAGGCGGAGGATGCAGTGAGCCATCGCACCACTGCACTCCAGCCTGGGTGACAGAGTGAGACTCTGTCTCAAAAACAAACAAACAAACAAAAAACAAAAACAAAAAAACTATCTACACAAAAAACACCTTCATAAGAACCAAAAGTCAGTTGTGTAATCACAGCACCTGATTATGCCTTCATGTTACTGAAAGAGGCACTGAAAAGGGTAGGAAAGACAGTACTGAACTGCCAACTCAACACTCCCCCATCCTTTGGCAGTGGCCATGTGCCATGGAGAACCTGTGCTTCGGGGAGGGAGAGTGCAGTGATTGCAGGAGTTTGCATTGGAACTCAGTTCTGCCCTTCCACAGTGGAAAGCAACATCAGGCAGAACTCAGCCAATTCTCATGTGGGAAGCAGTTAGACCAGCCCTAGCCAGAAGAGAATCATCTATCCCAGCAGGTTGGAATTTGAGTTCTGGCAAGCCTCACCACCACACCCTCAACTGCTTTGGGGTCCTAAATAAACTTGAAAGGCAGTCTACACCACAAGGACTGCAACTCCTAGGTAAGTACTAGTGCTGTGCTGGACTCACAGCCAGTGGACTTGGAGGGCATATTACCTAGTAAGAAATCAGATGACATGACCGAAGGAGTATTTGTGCCACCACTCCCCCAACCCAGGGAGTGCAGCTCACAGCTGTGAAAGAGAGTCCTTCCTTCCACTTGAGGAGAGGAGATGGAAGAGTAGAGGACTTTGTCTTGCAATTTGGATACCAGCTAAGCCATAATAGGACAGGAAACCAGGGAGAGTCATGAGGCCCCTATTCCAGGCCCCCCAAGCTCCTGGACAACATTTCTAGACACACACTGGTCAGAAGGGAAGCCACTGTCTTGAAAGGAAGGACCCAATCCTGGCAGGACTCATCACCTGCTGACTAAACAGCCCTTGGGCCCCAAATAATCAGAAGCAGTAGCCAGGTAGTACATGCTGTGTGCCTTGAGTAAGACTCCGAGATATACTGGCTTCAGGTGTGACCCAGCACATTCCCAGCTGTGATGGCTATGAGGAGAGACTCCTTCTTCTTGAGAAAAGCAGAAGAGTAAAAAAGACTGTCTTGCAGCTTAGGTACCAGCTTGGCCATAGTGAGGTAGAGCACCAAGCAAGCTCTTGGGGTCTCCAATTCCAGCACTTGGTTCTTGGACAGCATTTATGGACCTACCCTGAACCAGAGGGGAGCCCACTGCCCTGAGGGGTGAGTTTCAGGACTGGTAGCATTCACCACTAGCTGACTGAAGAGCCTTTGGGTGAACAGTGGTGGTAGCCTGGCAGTACTTCCTGTGGGCCTGTGGCAGTGGTATCCATAGGGAGAGACTCCCCTGCCTGTGGGAAGGAGAGGAAAAAACGGGAAGGACTTTGTCTTATGGTTTGGGTACAAGCTCAGCCACAATAGCATATAGTGCCAGGTAGATTCATAAAGTTTCCAACTCTAAGCCCTGGCTCCCGATGGTATCTCTGGAGCCACCCAGGCCCAGGGAACTTGCTACCATGAAGGGAAAAAAACAAGCCTGGATGGCTTCACCACCTGTTGATTGTAGAGCCTTAGGCCGTCAGCAAACTAGGAGGTAGCCATGTAGTGGTTACAGTGGGCCTTGGACAAGACCCAGTGCTGTGCTGGCTTCAGGTCTGACCTAGTATACTCCCAGAGCTGGTGACCACAGTGGTGCTAGTGTTCTACCCCTTCTCCAGCTCCAGACAGCTCAGCACAGATCTGAGGCAGTCTAGCTAACAAGGACTGCGACTTGGAGAGACTCCATTCTGGGGGAGAAAGTAATGGAAAAGAACAAGAATTATCTGGCAATCCAGAGAATTCTTTTGGATCTTATCCAAAACCACAAAGGTGGTACCTCTAATGCAGATATGGTTGCAGTAACCAAAAACTTAGATCACAACACCCAAGTCTCTCCTTGAATATCTGGAAAGCCTTCCCAAAAATGACAGGTACAAACAAGCTCAGACTGAAGACTACAATAAATACCCAATTCTTCAATGCCCAGACACAGATAAACATCCACAAGCATCAAGACCAACCAGGAAAACATCTTACCAAACGAACTAAATAAGGTAACAGGGACCAATCCCAGAAAGACAAATTTATGTGACCTTTCAGGCAGAGAATTCAAAATAGCTGTTTTGAGGAAACTCAACAAAATTTAAGATAACACAGAGACGGAATCCAGAATCCTATCAGATAAATTTAACAAAGAGATTGAAATAATTAAAAAGAGACAAGCATAAATTCTGGAGTTGAAAAATGCAATTGACATGCTGAAGAATGCATCAAAGTCTCTTAGGAGCAGAATTAATCAAGCAAAAGATTAGTGATCTTGAAGTCAGACAATCTGAAAATACACAGTGAGAGGAGACAAAAGAAAAAAGAATAAATAAGAATAAGGCACATGTGGCCGGGCGCGGTGGCTCAAGCCTGTAATTCTAGCACTTTGGGAGGCCGAGGCGGGCGGATCACAAGGTCAGGAGATCGAGACCATCCTGGCTAACATGGTGAAACCCCGTCTCTACTAAAAAATATGAAAAACTAGCCAGGCGAGGTGGCGGGCACCTGTAGTCCCAGCTACTCAGGAGGCTGAGGCAGGAGAATGGCGTGAACCCGGGAGGTGGAGCTTGCAGTGAGCTGAGATCTGGCCACTGCACTCCAGCCTGGGCGACAGAGTGAGACTCTGTCTCAAAAAAAAAAAAAAAAGAATAAGGCACATGTTCAAGATCTAGAAAATAACCTCAAAAGTGCAAAACAAGGAGTTATTGGTCTTAAAGAGGAGGTAGAAAGAGAGAGATGGGGTAGAAAGTTTATTCAAAGGGATAACACCTGGCCGGGTACGGTGGCTCATACCTGTAATCCCAACACTTTGGGAGGCCGAGGAGGGCGGATCACCTGAGGTCAGGAGTGTGAGACAAGCTGGGCCAACATGGCAAAACCAAGTCTCTACTAAAAAATACAAAAATCAGCTGGGTGTGGTGGTGCACCTGTAGTTTCAGCTATTCAGGAGGCTGAGCCAGAAGAATTGCTTGAACCCAGGAGGCGGAGGTTGCAGTGAACTGAGATCATGCCACTGCACTTCAGCCTGGGTGACACAGCGTGACTCTGTCTCAAAAAATCCAAAAGAAATAAAAGGGATAATACCAGAGAACTTTCCAAACCTAGAGAAAGCTATCATTATTCAAGTACAAGAGGTTATAGAACACCAAGCAGATGTAACCCAAAGAAGACTACCTCAAGGTATTTAATAATCAAACTCCCAAAGGTCAAGGATAAAGAAAAGATCCTAAAAGCAGCAAGAGAAAATAAATGACATACAATGGAGTTCCAGTATGTCTGGCAGGAGACATTTTAGTGGAAACCTCTCAGGCCAGTAGAGAGTGGCAGGACATGTTTAAAGTGTTGAAGAAAAAAAAAATTTACCCTAGAATAATATATCTGGCAAAAAATATCCTTCAAACATGAAAGAGAAATAAAGACTACCCCAGACAAACAAGCTGAGAGATTTCATCAACATCATACTTGTCCCTTAAGAAATGCTGAGGTGGCCAGGTGCGGTGGCTCACGCCTGTATTCCAGCACTTTGGGAGGCTGAGGCGGGAGCATTGCCTGAGCTCAGGAGTTCGCAACCAGCCTGGGCAACATGGTGAAATCCCATTTCTACTAAAATACAAAAAAACTAGCTGGATGTGCCAGCATGCACCTGTAGTCCCACCTATTTGGGAGGCTGAAGCAGGAGAACTGCTTGAACCCAGGAGGCAGAGGTTGCAGTGAGCCGAGATCATGCCACTGCACTCCAGCCTGGACAACAGAGCGAGACTCCATCTCAAAAACAAAAAAAAAAAAAAAAGGAAAAAAAGAAATGCTGAGGGGAGTACTTCAATTAGAAAGAAAAGGATATTAATGAGCAATAAGAAAGTATCTAAAGGTACAAAACCCACTGGTAATAGTAAGTTCACACAAAAAAGACAGTATTATAACACTGTAATTGTGTGTAAATTACTCATATCTTAAGTAGAAAGTCTAAAAGACGAACTGATCAAAAATAATTACTATAAAAACTTTTTAAGACATTGACAGTACAATAAGATATAAATAGAAACAACAAAAAAATTAAAAAGCTAGGGGACAAAGTTAAAGTGTAGAGTTTTTATTAGTTTTCTCTGTTTCTTTGTTAGTTTTTTGTTTGTTTATGCAATCAGTGTTAAGTTGTCATCAGTTTATAATAATGTGTTATAGATATTATTTGCAAGTCTCATGGTAACCTCAAATCAAAAAACATACAATGGACACTCAAAAAATAAGAAGCAAGAAATTCAGGCCGGGCACAGTGGCTCAAGCCTGTAATCCCAGCACTTTGGGAGGCCGAGACGGGCGGATCACGAGGTCAGGAGATTGAGACCATCCTGGCTAACACGGTGAAACCTGTCTCTACTAAAAATACAAAAAACTAGCCGGGCGAGGTGGCGGGCGCCTATAGTCCCAGCAACTCGGGAGGCTGAGGCAGGAGAATGGCATAAACCCGGGAGGCAGAGCTTGCAGTGAGCTGAGATCTGGCCACTGCACTCCAGCCTGGGCGACAGAGCAAGACTCCATCTCAAAAAAAAAAAAAAAAAAGAAATTCAAACATACCACCAGAAAAAATCATCTTCACCAAAAGAAAGTCAGGAAGGAAGAGAAGACCATAAAACAACCACAAAATAACAAAATGACAGGAGTGAGTCCTTACTTAACAATATCAAGTGAATGTTAACAGACTAAACTTTCCAATCAAAAGACATAGAGTGGGCCAGACACAGTGGCTCACATCTGTAATCTCAGCACTTTGGGAGGTCAAGGCAGGAGGATCACCTGAACCCAGGAGTTCACGGCCAGCCCAGGCAACATGGCGAGATCCTGTCTCCACAAAAAATTTTAAAAATTAGCCAAGTGTGGTGGTGCATGCCTGTGGTCCCAGCTACTTGAGAGGGTGACATGGTAGGATCACTTGAGCCCAGGAGGTTGAGACTGAAGTGTGCTGTGTTTACACCACTGCACTAAAGCCTGGGTGACAGAAAAAGATTGTCTTAAAAAAAAAAAAAAAAAGTGACTGAATGGATAAAAAAATAAGACCCAATGATCTGTTGCTTACAAGAAACACTTCACCTTTAAAGACACATATAAACTGAAAATAAAGGAATGGAAAAAGACATTCCATGCAAATGGAAACCAAAAAAGAGCAGGAGTAGACAAAATAGATTTCAAGATAAAAACTATAAAAATAGACAAAGAAAGTCATTATATAATGATAAAGGGTTAAATTCAACAAGAGGACCTCTTGTTGAATTGCATATATATTCAACAATTATAAATATATATGCCCCTAACACTGGAGCACCCAGCTACATAAAGCAAATATTATTACAGCTAAAGAGAGAAATAGACCCCAATACAATACTAGTTGAAGACTTCAACACCCTCACTTTCAGCATCAGACAGATCATCCAGACAGAAAATCAATGCAGAATCATCAGACTTAATGTGCACTACAGACAAAATGGACCTAATAGATATTTACAGAACATATCACCCAACAGCTGAAAAATACACATTCTTCTTCTTAGCACATGGATCATTCTCAAGGAAAGATCATATGTTAGTCCACAAAGCAAGTATTAAAACATTCAAAAAATTGAAATAATATCCAGCATCTTCTCTGATCGCAGTGAAATAAAACTAGAAATCAATAATAAGACGAATTTTTGAAACTATACAAATACGGAAACTAAACAATATGCTCCTGAGTGACCAGTGGTTCAATGAAGAGATTAGAAAGAAATTTAAAGATTTCTTGAAACAAACAACAATGGAAACACAACCTACCAAAACCTATGGGATAACAATGAAAGCCGTACTAAGAAAAAAGTTTATAGCTATAAGTGTTTACATCAAAAAAGAAGAAAAACTTCAAATAAACACTTTAATGATGCATCTTAAAGAACCAGAAAAGCAAAAGCAAACCAAACCCAAAGTTTTTAGAAGAAAAGAAACAATAAAGATCAGAGCAGAAATAAATGAAATTGAAATGATGAAAACAATTATAAAAATCAATGAAGAGTTAAAAAAAAAATCGACAAACCCTTAGCTAAACTGAGTAAGATAAAAAGAGAGAAGACCCAAATAAATAAAATCAGAGATGAAAAAGGAGATGTTACAACCAATACCACAGAAATTCAAAGGAGCATTATAGGTTACTATGAGCAACTATATGCCAATACATTGGAAAACCTAGAAGAAATGAATAAATTCTTTTTTTTTTTTTTTTTTTAGGCGGAGTCTCGCTCTGTCACCTGGACTGGAGTGCAGTGGCCGGATCTCAGCTCACTGCAAACTCCGCCTCCTGGGTTTATGCCATTCTCTGCCTCAGCCTCCCGAGTAGCTGGGACTACAGGTGCCCGCCACCTCGCCCGGCTAGTTTTTGTATTTTTAGTAGAGATGGGGTTTCACCGTGTTAGCCAGGATGGTCTCGATCTCCTGACCTCGTGATCCGCCCGTCTCGGCCTCCCAAAGTGCTGGGATTACAGGCTTGAGCCACCGCGCCCAGCTGAAATGAATAAATTCTTAGACACATACAACCCACCAATACTGAACCATGAAGAAACCCAAAACCTAACAGACCAATAAGTAATGAGACTGAAGCTGTAATATAAAGTTTCCCAGAAAAGAAAAGCCTAGGACCTGATGGCTTTACTACTGACTCTACCAAACATCTAAAAAAGAACTAATATGAATCCTACTCAAGCTATTCCAAAAAATAGAAGCAGAGGAAATACTTCTAAACTCATTCTACAAGGCCAGTATTACCCTAATACGAAAACCAGACAAAGATATATCAAAAAAGAAAACTGCATGTCAATAATTCTGATAAACATTGATGCAAAAATCATCAACAAAATACTAGTAAACCAAATCCAATAACACATTAAAAAAATCATTCATCATGACCAAGTGGGATTTATCCTGGGGATGCAAAGATGGTTCAACATAAAGAAATGAATCAATGTAATGTATCATATATCAATAGAATGAAGGACAAAAATTATATGATAATTTCAAGTGATGCTGAACAAGCATTTAATAAAATTCAACATCCTTCATCATAAAACCCATAAAAATATCTGGGGATAGAAGGAATATATCTCAACATAATAAAAGCAATATATGACAGAACCACAGCTAGAATCATACTGAATGGGAGGAAACCGAAAGCCCTTCCTGTAAGATCTGGAACACAACAAAGATGCCCACTTTCACCACTGGTATTCAACATAGTACTGAAAGTCCTACTTAGAGCAATCAGACAAGAAAAAGAAATAAAGGGCATCCAAATTGGAAAGGAAGAAATTAAATTATCTTTGTTTTCTGATGACATAACCTTACATTTGAAAAAAAATCTAGCCAGGCGTGGTGGCTCATGCCTGTAATCCCACCACTTTGGAAGGCCGAGGCATGTGAATCATCTGAGGTCAGGAGTTTCAGACCAGCCTGACCAACATGGTGAAACCCCGTCTCTACTAAAAATACAAAAATTAGCTGGGCATGGTGGCAGGTACCTGTAATCCCAGTTACTCGGGAGGCTGAGGCTGGTGAATTGCTTGAACCCAGGAGGCAGAGGTTGCAGTGAGCTGAGATTGCGCCATTGCACTCTAGCCTGGGGGACAAGAGCAAGACTTCATCTCAAAAAAATAAAAAGTGAAAGAAAAAAATCTAGAGACTCCACCAAAAAACTATTAGAGGCCAAGCATGGTGGCTAATGCCTATAATCCCAACACTTTGGGAGGACAAGGCAGGCCAATCACTTGAGGTCAGGAGTTCAAGACCAGACTGGCCAACATGGCAAAACTCCATCTCTACTAATAATACAAAAAATTAGTTCGGCCTGGCGGTACGTGCCCATTGTCCCAGTGACTCAGGAGGCTGAGGCAGGAGAATCACTTGAACCTGGGAAGCGGAGGTTGCAGTGAGCTAAGATTGTGCCACTGCACTCCAGCCTGTGTGATGGAGAGAGACTCTGTCTCCAAAAAAAAAAAAACTATGAGAACTGATAAACTCAGAAAAGTTGAAAGATACAAAATCAACATATAAAAATCAATGCATTTCTATATGCCAACAACAAACAATCTGAAAAGGAAATTTTCAAAAGTAATCCTGCTTATCATAGCCACAAATTAAATACCTAGAATTAACCAAAGCATTGAAAGAGATCTATAATTAAAACTATAAAACACTGATGAAAGAAATTGAAGAGGACACACAAAAAATGGAAAGATATTCCATGTTCATGGATTGGAAAAATCAGTACTGTTAAAATATCTATACTACCCAAAGCAATCTACAGATTTAACGCAATCCCTATCAAAATACCATGAAGTTCTTCACAGAAATAGAAGAAACAACCCCCAAAATTATATGGAACCACAAAGACCCAGAATAGCCAAAAACCATCCTAAGCAAAAAGAAAAAAACTGGAGGAATAACATTAGCTAACTTCAAATTATACTACAGAGCTATAGTAACCAAAACAGCATGGTAATGGAATAAAAACAGATGCACAGACCAATGGAACAGAATAGAGAACCCAGAAACAAATCCACACACCTATAGTGAACTCACTTTTGACAAAGGTGCCAAGAACATACACTGGGGAAAAGACAGTCTTTTCAGTAAATGGTGCCAGGAAAACTGAATATCCATATGCAGAAAAATGAAACTAGGCCCCTATCTCTTGTCATATAAAAAAATCAAATCAAAATGGATTAAAGATTTAAATCTAAGACCTCAAATTATGAAACCACTACAAGAAAACATTGGGGAAATTCTCCAGGACATTGGTCTGGGTAAAAATTTCTGGCATAATACTCCACAAGCACAGGCAATTGAAGAAAAAAATGGACAAATGGGATCATATTAAGGTAAAACACTTCTGCACAGAAAGGATACAATCAACAAAGTGAAGAGACAACCCACAGAATGGGAGAAAATATGTGCAAACTACCTAACAAGGAATTAAAAACCAGAATACGTAAGGAACTCAAACAATTCCATAGGAAAACAATCTAATAATCTGATTAAAAATAGGCAAAAGATGGCCAGGCGCAGTGGCTCATGCCTGTAATCCCAGCACTTTGGGAGGTGGGTGGATCACCTAAGGTCGGGAGTTCGAGACCAACCTGACCAACATGGTAAAACCCCATCTCCACTAAAAATACAAAATTAGCCAGGCGTGGTGGCGCATGCTTGTAATCCCAGTTATTAGGGAGGTTGAGGTAGGAGAACCACTTGAACCCGGGAGGTGGAGGTTGCCGTGAGCCGAGATCGTGCCATTGCATTCCAGCCTGGGCAACAAGAGAGAAACTCTGTCAAAAAAACAAAAACAAACAAAAAAAAACTTGATCATTAAAAAGTCAGGAAACAACAGGTGCTGGAGGGGATGTGGAGAAATAGGAAGACTTTTACACTGTTGGTGGGACTGTAAACTAGTTCAACCATTGTGGAAGACAGTGTGGCCATTCCTCAAGGATCTAGAACTAGAAATACAATTTGACCCAGCTATCCCATTACTGGGTATATACCCAAAGGATTATAAATCATGCTGCTATAAAGACACATGCACATGTATGTTTACTGCGGCACTATTCACAATAGCAAAGACTTGGAGCCAACCCAAATGTTCATCAATGATAGACTGGATTAAGAAAATGTGGCACATATACACCATGAAATACTATAGAGCCATAAAAAAGGATCAGTTCATGTCCTTTGTAGGGACATGGATGAAGCTGGAAACCATCATTCTCAGCAAACTATCGCAAGGACAAAAAACCAAACACTCAAACACTGCATGTTCTCACTCATAGGTGGGAATTGAACAATGAGAACACTTCGACATCACTGTTGTGGGGTAGGGGGAGGGGGGAGGGATAGCATTAGGAGATATACCTAATGTAAATGACGAGTTAATGGGTGCAGCACACCAACATGGCACATGTATACATATGTAACAAACCTGCACATTGTGCACATGTACCCTAGAACTTAAAGTATAATAAAAAAAATTTTTAATAAAAAAAGGGTAAAATAAATGGCAAAAGATTTGAATAGACATTTCTCAAAAGAAGACACACAAATGGCAAACAGGCATATGAAAAGGTGCTCCACATCACTGATCATTAGAGACATGCAAATCAAAACTACAATGAGATATCATCTCAGCCCAGTTAAAACAGCTTTTACCCAAGAGTCAGGCAATAAGAAATGCTGGCAACGATGTGGAGAAAAGGGAACCCCTGTACACTGTTGGTGGAAATGTAAATTAGTACAACCACTATGGAAAACAGTTTGGAGGTTCCCAAAAAAACAAAAAATTGGGCTACCATATGATCCAGCAATCCTATGATTAATGCAGCACTATTCACAATAGCCAAGATTTGGAAGCAACCTAAGTATCCATCAACAGACAAATGGATAAAGAAAATGTGGTATGTATAGGCAATGAAGTACTATTCAGTCATAAAAAAGAATGAGATCCTATCATTTGCAACAACATGGATGGAACTGGTGGTCATTATGTTAAGTGAAATAAGCCAGGCACTGAAAGACAAACCTCACATGCTCTCATTTATTTGTGGAGTTAAAAATAAAAACAATTGAACTCATGAACATAGTAGAAGGATGGTTACCAGAGGCTATGAAGGGTAGTAGGGGAGTTGGATGGGGGAGGTGGGGCTATTTAATGGGTTAAAAAAATAGTTAAATTGTTAAAATGGCCATACTGCCCAAAGCAGAGAAATCTACAAAGCAGGGAACTATAAAACCACAATGATATACCAACTTACACCAATCAGAATGGCTATTAATAAAAAGCCAAAAAACAACAGATGTTGGAGAGGATGTGGAGAAAAGGGAATGCTTATACATTTTTGGTGGGAATGTAAATTAGTACAGTCTCTATGGAATACAGTATGGAAATTTCTCAAAGAGCTAAAAACACAACTACCATTCAATCCAGAAATTCCACTACTGGGTATCTACCCAAAGGAAAAGAAACCATTATATGAAAAAGACACCTGCACTCATTATATTTATCATAGCACTATTCACAATAGCAAAGTCAGAGAATCAACCTAAGTGTCCATCAAGGGATGACTGGATAAAGAAAACACATACACACACAGAAACACACACACACCACCGAATACTACTCAGCCATAAAATAAAACTGAACGCCATTATCCTAAGTAAAATAACTTAGGACGAGAAAAGGACGAGAGAACTAGGAAGTAGTGGGAAGAGAGGGATACTGAGGGGCATGAGGGAACTTTTGAGTGATAATCTCATGGGTGTATGCATATGTCAAAGGTTATCAAATTGGGCTGGGCGCGATGGCTCATGCCTGTAATCCCAGTACTTTGGGAGGCCAAAGTGGGCAGATTGCCTAAGGTCAGGAGTTTGAGACCAGCCTGGCCAACATGGTGAAACCCTGTCTGAACTAAAAGTACAAAAAATTTAGCTGGGTGTGGTGGCACACACCTGTAATCCCAGCTATTCAGGAGGCTGAGGTGGGAGAATCACTTGAACCCGGGAGGCAGAAGTGGCAGTGAGCCAAGGTTGCACACTGCACTCCAGCCTGGACGATAAGAGTGAAACTCTGTCTCACAAAAAAAAAAGAAAAAAAAAAAAACTTACCAAATTGTGTGCTTTAATATGTACAATTTGTTGTATTATGTCAATTTACCACAAGGAAGCTGTGTTTTAAAAGAATGTGGGGCAAATTTGACAAAATATTAACATTTATTAAATCTTGACAGTGAGTACATTGGTGTTAATGTTTCTCCATACTTTTCTATATACTTAAAATCGTTCATAATATAATTTAGAAAATCTAATCAAACCCCTAATGTTACTGCTAAGCAAACTGAGTAAATGGTAGAGAGACGGCTGGGGTCTAGACCTCTAGACTCCCAGTTTAACGCTTTTTCCATTTTATGAGAGAAAATGTAGTAAATTTGCATACATATATAAGGTTCAGAGAGAAATGCTTACCCTTAAATGTATTCATCGTACCAATGTTTCGAAGAATTCTTCTAGGACTGTTTGCTGCATAACAAGCTGCCTTTTCATATTCACCAAGTGAGATTAACTCCTTAAATCTATAGGCATCACATTTTATAATGTGTTATAATGACACAAAAAGAGAAAAAACTGATTAGAAATGTTTAATACAGACCGAATATAGTGGCATAAAGATATGGAAAAACAAAAAGGAATTCTAATAAACTGTAACTAGAATCATTCACCCTGTAAGACGTTCTTTGAAATCTTTCTCTAATATTCTGTTGGGTTTTTTTTTTTAAGTCTCAGAACAAAACTCCCACCTGCTAGCTAACTTTGAACATGATCCTAAACTTTATTCGTATAGCACTTACAGCAGGCCATAGAGAATGGAAGAAAGAACTTGAATTTATTATGAACTCAGATTTTTTTCCCCACATACCATCTCCACATGAAAAAGTACTGGTATCAGAGGAAAGAAGGGCAACCTGCTTAGAAATGCCACCTAAAGGAAATACTAATTGAAGACAGAAGCTGCTAAATTGGGCCGGGCGTGGTGGCTCATGCCTGTAATCCCAGTATTTTGGGAGGCCGAGGCGGGGGGGATCATGAGGTCAGGAGATCGAGACCATCCTGGCTAACATGGTGAAACCCCGTCTCTACTAAAAATATTACAAAAAAAAAAAATTAGCCAGGTATGGTGGCATATGCCTGTAGTTCCATCTGCTCAGGAGGCTGAGGCAGGAGAATCACCTGAACCCGGGAGGCAGAGCTTGCAGTGAGCCAAGATTGCGCCACTGCACTCCAGCCTGGGCCACAGAGCTAGACTCCATCTCAAAAAAAAAAAAAAGAAGCTGCCAAATTGGAGATCAAGAGGTGTCCTTGGTATTCAGAAGCCTATGTTGTTCTGCCAGGCAACAGGCTCCCAATCAAAGATTAACACAAGAAGGAAAGATAATAGTTAAGATAATTTAAGCCTCTACTCCTCTTCCTATGGCAAAACGTCTTCAACTCAGTCCTTACCTCACAATTAATAAAACTAGGATAAACAGAAGTTACATAGTGCTGCAAATGAATGTAGAGCCCCAGGCGGAAAACCTACTAAAGTAATATTAAGCAAAATACATAAAACTTTCTATCTCAATGAGAGTTTTTCTCTCATATCAAACTGTCAGACTTAGAGAAGCATCACAGTGTAAAGAAATAATATGAGCTTTTGTGCTCTCCCCAAAATTATCTTTACCCCCGTCTTTTTACCATACCAACCTTCCAATTAACAGTTGAAAACTGTTTAACATATAAAGACCAGGAATATTACATATGTTCATTACAGATAAGCCTCATAGCCTGTGAATTAACCTCTTATATAATATAGTCTTACTATGTATTAAAAATGTTTAAAAATGCACGTGCATGTTAAACACCAAGGGAGCAGCTGTGTGGGGAAAAACGGAGGGAAAAGGAATTGAAGACAGGAGGAATGATACACAGCGGGATGTCAACTATAACAAATTTCTACAAAAACAGCTGAAGCAAATACTGCAAAATGTTAACTTCTTGCTAAATTGGTACACAGAATAACATTTTGTTAATGTTATTCTCTGTATTTTTATGAATACTTGAAATATTTGATAAAAGTAATATTTGATAAAAAATAAACAAAGTATAAAAAAGGATACAGTCAAATCTCTTTAATATTCTATTATATACTATATATAATAACTTAAGTGTTATGGAGAAATATGCCTTCTTAATAAGTCATGGGATAGAAATAATGAGAAAGAAAGGACTGAATTGGCTAGAATAATCTGAATCAGGAAGACACTCTCAAAAACATTTTGTAACATCAGATTGATAGCTAGGAAATGTAAGAAAAATACAGGCTGAGATTCCCTTATCCTAAATGCTTGGGACCAGAAGTGTTTTGGATTTCAGATTTTTTCATATTTTGGAATATACGCATATACATAATGAGATATCTTGGGGATGAGACCCAAGTCTAAACACAAAATTTATATTTCATATATACCATATACACATAGCCTGAAGGTAGTTTTATATAATACTTTTTTTTTTTTTTTGAGCTTGACTCTCTTGGGCTAGAGTGTGCAGTGGCACAATCTCAGCTCACTGCAACCTCTGCCTCCCAGGTTCAAGCAATTCTCCTGCCTCATCCTCCCTAGTGGCTGGCATTACAGGCATCTGCCACCACGTCTAGCTAATTTTTAGTAGAGATGGGGTTTCACCATGTTGGCCAGGCTGGTCTCGAACTCCTGACCTTGTGATTCACCTGCCTCAGCCTCCCAAAGTGTTGGGATTACAGGCGTGAGCCACTGTGCTTGGCTGGTAATTTTATATAATACTTCTAATAATTTTGTGCATGAAACAAAGTTTGTGTACATTGATCCATCAGAAAACACAGGTATCACTATCTCATGTCAGTGCTCAAAATTTTTTGGATTTTGGAGCATTTCAGATTTCAAATTTTCAGATTAGGAATGCTTAACCTGTATAAATAAAACATATCAACATTATAATCCTCTTATCTCCTCTGAAAAACCTCCTAGATTACTAATCTGGTATTGTATTCACAAAGAATCTATGAAAAAACATAATTCTGAAAAATTAAAGCTTTTAAAATAGTTGCCTTTCAATGTAGTGAAGCATAATTTCAGCTTTTTTTGCCCTGCGTGGATCATCTTCCATTAGTTCTTCAACAATGCCTTGGTCACCTGTAAATATTGAAAGTACCACTGGAAGATATTTAAGGTTACTTATCAATAGAAAACAATAAACATACATGTGTTTAATACCAACAACTTATTGCTATAGATCCTAACAGCATCAACCTCTTCCAAAACTTAGTGGCCTCCTCGTCCCTTTCCTCTTTCTGTTGATGTACATTTTCAGGCATTCTGTCTTTGGCTCACCAAGTCTATTCTTTACTAATCACCTATTATCTGCTGAAGGAAGAAACCCATAGGGTAACAGAGAACTAGCTGAAGTATGTTTTTGCTTTATTTTAACTCAGCCTAAGAAAACCCCATTCTAACTTTCTAGGGGAAAAAAAGTCTTCCATTATTTCTACTAGTTTAAAAATATAGATAATCTACCTTGTAAATATTTGGTTTTCTGAATTTGCTCCACAAAGTCTTCAAATGGGCTGCTCATATCAGATTTTACCCATGAAGTAAGTGCCTGTGAAATTATCTGCAGTCTTTGATGACTATAAAGATAAAAAACGTCAATAACATACTGAGCCTAAAATCAAAGGTGGAATATTAGAATAAACACAAATAAAACTCTAAACTTCAAAAACATATAATCAACTTCCATACCAAAACTGTAATTTTCTGTTCAGATTTTCAGCTACATCTCGCCGTTTTAATAACACAATCATTTCTTCATCTAAATCAGACTTCCTCTGAGCTGGCACATATTTTATCAACATAGCTTGTTTAATTTCTGCATATTTATCTTCAAGATGTTTCATGTATTTAGTGAGAGCATCTAGATTCATGGATTCTTGGAGAGTCATGCCTACGGGAAAAGGGAACAAATCAAACAGGCCAAGCCATGTGTGGGATGCTTGTGTTCAAAGAGCAAGTCTTAGAAAGACAGTTCACTATGTTAAGAAACAATTTAGAAATGATAGTATGTACTTAGAGCTTACTGAACACAGGTAAAATTAGCATAAACTTGTAAATGGCTAGCAGGTTATTATTGATTGATTGATTGATTGATTGTATAGAGACAGGGTCTTGCTATGTTGCCCAGTCTAGTCTTAAACTCCAGGGCTCAAGCAATCTGCCCACTTCAGCCTTCCAAAGTGCTGGGATTAAAGGCGTGAGCCACTGTGCCAGGCCAGGCTAGCAGTTTTATTTTAATTTATTTTATTTTCATTTTTTTGAGACAGAGTCTCACTCTGCTGCCCAGGCTGGAGTGCAGTGATGCAATCTCGGCTCACTGCAATGTCTGCCTCCCAGTTCAAGCGATTCTCCTGCCTCAACTTCCGAGTAACTGGGACTATAGGCGACTGCCACCATGCCCGGCTAATTTTTGTATTTTTAGTAGAGATGGGGTTTCACCATGTTGGCCAGGCTGGTCTTGAACTCCTGATCGCAGGTGATTCGCTCACCTCGGCCTCCCAAAGTGCTGGGATTACAGGTGTGAGCCACCACACCCGGCCTGAGGCTAGCAGTTTTAAACATTATCAATGAAGACTCAATGAAGACTGAGAACACACAAACCTTAGCATCTGAGAAAAATTTTTTTAGTGATTTCATTAACATACCCTGAAGACCCCTAAATATCACTCTTACTCAGTAACGCCAAGAGCTTCTGCCTAACAATTCAGGATTTGTCAACTGATTTCTCTCTAAACAAATCTCTCATTACCCTATTATAGCTAACCCCAGAGTAATCAGTTTATTATTCCCAACACAAATATAAATGCCTGCCAAATCTTCAGTCCTCTCTCTCACCGTCCCCTCTACTTATTATTCCTCTCTCTCTTTCTCTTCAAATGCCTGAGAGAGAGAGAGAGAGAGAGAGAAAGAGAGAGAAAGAGAGAGAGACTCTCACAGGGTCTACCCAGGCTGGTCTCAAACTCCTGGGCTCAAGAGATCCTCTCACTTCAGCATCCCAAAGTGCTGGGATTACTGGTATGAGCCACTGTGCCCAGCCCTAAATAATCTTCCTTTCTCATCTGGGTCAATTGTTGACTTTAGTACATATCACAAAATACTCCTCCTCCAAAAACTTATCTGAATTGATTCTACTTGATTTTAACCAGTCCCTTACCCAGAATCTTCTCAGCACTCAGTCCCAATTTGCCAGTTATACTGTACTTATTAATGTGTATCTTATTTGTCATTTGCTAGTCACAATTTCATATTTGAAAGTGAATCTAGGCCGGGCACGGTGGCTCACACCTGTAATCCCGACACTTTGGGAGGCCAAGGCGGGTGGATCACAAGGTCAGGAGATCGAGACCATCCTGGCTAACACAGTGAAACCCCGTCTCTACTAAAAACACAAAGAAATTAGCCAGGTGTGGTGGCAGGCGCCTATAGTCCCAGTTACTCGGGAGGCTGAGGCAGGAGAATGGTGTGAACCCAGGAGGCGGAGCTTGCAGTGAGCCAAGATTGGGCCACTGCACTCCAGCCTGGGTGACAGAGCGAAACTCTGTCTCAAAAAAAAAGAAAGCGAATCTAATCCCCACTTTTATGAAACACAAGATGATTATTCAACCTCAGTTGAAATCCTGTAGTATAGAGTAGCTCATTACTTCAAGACATAGCTTCTTCCACGGAGACCAAATCTGGCTTCCTAAAATTTCTACCTATTAATCCTGCCTCAGAATAAACACTAGCCAAAATCTTTAAAAGTTTGGAATACCATTATCTATTCTCAAAGTCTTTCTTTTTTCCAGGATGAATATTTGTAATTCCTCTATCCACTCTTCGTAAAAACCTCTCCATATCCTAGATGAATTCCAGGATATACTACAATTTCTTAAAATATGGTAACAGTATTATGCTGAAGATGTGGAAGCAGTGAATGCTGACATTAACATGAATCAACAATATCCACCAAAACTTAATACACTACAGTTTACTTTATATTATACCAGTGGTTCTCAAACTTTAGAGTGCATCAAAAAAACCTGAAGCGGCTGGGCACAGTGGCTCACGCCTTTAATCCCAGCACTTTGGGAGGCTGAGGCGGGTGGATCACTTGAGCCCAGGAGTTTGAGACCAGCGTGGACAACATGACGAAACTTCGTCGCTACTAAAAACAAAAATTAGCTGGGCATAGTGGCACACACCTGTAATCCCAGCTACTTGGGAGGCCAAGGCATGAGAATTGCTTGAACCCTGGAGAGGGAAGTTGCTATGGGTTGAGATCACACCACTGCACGCCCAGCCTGGGTGCCTGAGAGCTCAAGACTAGGTGTCAAAAAAAAAAAAAAACAAGAAAAGAAAAACCTGAAGGACTTGTTAAGACACTGCTGAACTCCACCCATCGAGTTTCTGACACAGTGAAGTCTGTGATCTGATGGGAACCATGAATTTGCATTTCGAAGAGGTCTTTAGGTGATGCTGACCTAAAGATGCCACCACACCTGGCTAATTTCTTTGTGTTTTTAGTAGAGACGGGGTTTCACTGTGTTAGCCAGGATGGTCTCGATCTCCTGACCTTGTGATCCACCCGCCTTGGCCTCCCAAAGTGTTGGGATTACAGGTGTGAGCCACCGTGCCCGGCCTAGATTCACTTTCAAATATGAAATTGAATACAGGAACTACACTTCAGGAGCCACTGCATTATACTTTATATAACCCAGCTGACTGAAACTCAATCTTTTAGAGTTTGTTTTTCCATTCCCTTGAATCTACCTAGAGTCCTGACTAAAATTGTGTACAACACACATGTGCAAGATGCACGTACATCAGCACATTTATAATAATGTGTGGCTTAGGTAAAAAAATTGGAAATAATCAAGATTTCTCTCAAATATTTTAAACAACATACAATACCTGGGATAGGTTTTGAAGGATCTTTGGAGAAAGTACAATATTTTACTTCTTTCGTGTCATACTCTGCCCTAGACTGCTTGATTTGATCTATTTGAGATTGAATCTTCGAGGAATTATTTTCAATAATCCTCATTCTGGAAAACAGAAAGGCTTTATTATGTCTTTCAACTAAATTCTTGAACCACAAAACCTCAAGTAAAACAGTTTAAATCATTACTTTATTTTGAACCATTATGGACTAGGTGAAATGCCCTGAAAAAGTTATCTAGCCTCACAAATGAGGAATAATTTTCTTTCTGAGCATCAACAAAATCTCATACTATGATTCTGAACCCTACTGGAAATTCATAAGTGCTAATCACAATAATATGGCCACAAACTATTCTCTTTAGTAGAAAATTACTTTTGTAATTTAAAAATTATTTTGGTAGGTAATTATATTAGTTTCCTGTGGCAACTGTAACAAATTACCACTAACTTGGTGACTTCAAACAACAGAAATTTATTCTCTTACAATTCTGGAAGCCAGAAATTCAAAATCAGTATCACCGGACCAAAATCAAAGTGTTGGCAGAGCCATGCTTCCTTCAGAATCTGTTCCTTACCTTTTCCAGCCTTGGGGCTGCAGGCATTCTGACTTTATCACTTCAGTCTCTGCCTCTGTGGTCATACCACCTTCTCCTCTGTCTGTGGCAAAGCTCCTGCTTCCCTCTTATTAGGACATTTATGATCACATTTAGGGCTTAGTTTTATAACCTCCCTATATCAAAATCTTTAATTACATCTGCAAAGACCCTTTGTCCAAATAAGGTTAACATTTAGGGGTTCTAGAGAGTAGGACCTGATGTCTTTGAGAACTGTTATTCAGCCCACTACAGTAATTTTGATCCTAGAGCTACAGGAAGGACAGCACTTTCCTGAGATAAAACTAAGTCTACCTAGAAATGAAAATTTTGAAGACCAAAAGGTAGTATAAACTTCTCTTAAGCATTATTTGAAGTTTTCTTCCTAGTTATGTTGGCCCAAGGGAGAAATAACATATTAAAATACACACAGAAAAATTATTTTTAACACTTGTTAAAGCATAGTAAGGAAGACTTTTTTCAAGAGGGGCCATGCCAATAGGTACAGGAACCACTGCAACGGAGAATGATTGGACTCAATCTGAATATGATATGGCAAGTGGGAATTTATAGCTAAGGAGCAAGGTGGGGTCAGTGGATGATAAATTACTAAAAGAAAACATGAGATGTGAAGAGAGATTCTGGATCAACAGACCTAAGAGGATTCCTGTTGAAGGCAGGCCACAGTAACTAGACATCACCTGGAGGATGGTTGGGGGATCCCATGTCATGGATGGGGAGTTCTGGCTAAACTTACTTCACAGACTTCTTGCTAAAACTGAATGGTGCAGAGATGAATGTGGAAGTCCAAAAGTCGGGCCTAGTTGAAAAGTGTTCAGGGAAGCCTGAGTAAAATTTGATCAGAAAGATAATTTTTGTCAATATATAAATGCCACGGCGTTTTTGGCAAATTAAAAACAAGTTTGGGCCAGGCTCGGTGGTTCACACCTGTAATCCCAACACTTTGGGAGGCCGAGGCAGGCAGATCATGAGGTCAGGAGTTTGAGACCAGCCTGACCAACATGGTGAAACCCCGTCTCTACTAAGAATACAACAATTAACTGCGTGTGATGGTGGGCACCTGTAATCCCAGCTACTTGGAAGGCTGAGGCAGGAGAATAATTTGAACCCGGAAGGCGGAGGTCGCAGTGAGCCGAGATCATGCCATTGCACTCCAGCCTGGATGACAGGGCAAGATTCTGTCTCAAAAAATAAAAAATAAAATAAAAAACAAGTTTGTCAGTAGATACTGCTGGCTGCTGCTTCTGATTATTATACAGCGTTCTTGGTAACTATTGATGGCTCAGAGTAAGAGCTTGCAGTATGAATGAAAGGATTGTGGGAATAAAATATCCACTGTCTTTATTCCAAATTGATTTGTGCTTATAAACGAAAGATATGTTTAAAAAAAAAAAAGGCAGGTTTTCAAAAGAAACTGAAAGCAGATACTTGTACATGAATTTTCAGAGTGGCATTATTCACATAGACAAAAATGGAAACAATCCAAGTGTCCAAAAACAGATGAATGGATAAACAAAATGTAGTACATACATACAATGGAGTATTATTCAGCCATAAAAAGGAATTAAGTTCTAATACATGTTACCACATAGATGAGAAAGTATCTAATTGTTGCTCCTTTCTATGCTAATTTTCTGATCTCTATTTTTGACAACTTCACTAAGATGAACCTAGTTGAGTATTTCTTAGTATTTATCATGCTTGGGATTCTTTGGGTTTGTTGAATCTGTGAATCGGTATCTTTCACATATTTTCAGTGTTACATTTGGTAAATGATGGATACATTATTTTTATAGATAATTTTAAGTCAACTTGGAAAACTATGCAAAGTTTGACCTCCATTTCTGGTAATATGACTGGCTAGATGGTGAGATAGATCTTCCTATTGGGAAAAAGTACTACATAATATATTTTTTAAAAATCTTTCCAAAAGCATCAGAAAGTCAAAATCAGGGCAAAATCTAACAGAAGACAGAAAACTCGTAGCCATTATTTCTTCAAATATTGTCTGTGTCCCATATTCTCTTCATTGTAGAGCTGTGATTAGACATAATAATATGACCTTCTCACTCTGTCCTCCATATCGTTTTATAATAGCTTTATTGAGATATAGTTCACACACCTTAAGAATCATACTTGTAAAGTATACATAATTCAAGGAATTTTAGTATAGTTGTGCAACCACAACCACTATTTAATTCCAGAACATTTCATTGGCCCAAAATAAACTGTATACCCATCAGCAATCAGCTGAGTAAAGGGCAATTTTCCCTGCATTCCCAGGGTTGAAGCAGTTTACCTCTGGTTTACCCTACGATGGTATACCTAGCCTTTTACCATCCTAGCTTTATATGGTGAATGTTTCCCAATAGACTATACCATGTGGAGTGATCCTGGGTTTTGCTTTTTATTCTGCATGCCATAGTAAAAACTGAAAATTATGGTCACTAGTTTTTTAAAAAATGTTCTTGGGGTCAAAGCAGTTTTAGTGCTCCACTTATCTTTTGTCTTCTGTTAGATTTTGCCTTGATTCTGACTTTCTGATGCTTTTGGAAAGATTTTTGAAAAAATATATTATGTAGTATTTTTCCCCAGCAGGAAGGTCTATCTCAACATCTAGCCAGCCATATTACCAGAAATGGAGGTCAAACTTTGCATAGTTTTTCAAGTTGATTTAAAATTATCTATAAAAGGCTGGGCACAGTGGCTCATGCCTGTAATCCCAGCACTTTGGGAGGCTGAGGTGGGCGGATTACCTGAGGTTAGGAGTTCGAGACCAGCCTGGCCAACATGGTGAAACCCCATCTCTACTAAAAATAGAAAAATTAGATGGGCGTGGTGGCGGGAACCTGTAATCCCAGCTACTTGGGACACTGAGGCAGGAGAATCAGTTGAATCTGGGAGACGGAGGTTGCAGTGAGCCATGAGCCAAGATCACGCCATTGTATTCCAGCCTGGACAAGAGCGAAACTCCATCTCAAAGAAAAAAAAATTATCTATAAAAATAATTGATCCATCATTGACCAAATGTAATACTGAAAATATAAGACTACTCAACAAGATTGAGCATCTTATCCTCTCCCAGTAGGTTACTTACCTTTGTGAATAACAGGATTAAGTGCTCTAATTCAGATAGTAATTATGAAATTACACTATTAAATCTTCCATGGAGGAAATTACCTGGAGCAATTACCTGTATCCCTTATTTATTTTATTTTATTCCTTTTTTTTTTTTTCCTTGAGATGGGTTCTCACTCTGTCACCCAGGCTGGAGTGCAGTGGCGCAATCATGGCTCACTTGTCTCCATCTCTCAGGCTCAACGAATCCTCCCACCTCAGCCTTCCAAGCAACTGGGACCACACCCAGCTAATTTTTTTTTGAACTTGTAAAGACAGGGACTCACCATATTGCCCAGGCTGATCTCAAACTCCTGGGCTCAGGCAATCCTCCTACCTCGGCCTCCCAAAGTGCTGGGATTACAGGTGATGAGCCACCCTGTGTGGACCCTCATTTTGTGATACCACAATGTGCTTTCAATTATACTAAGAAGGGCAGGAGTGGTGGCTCATGCCTGTAATCCCAGCACTTTGGGAGGCCAAGGCATGCAGATCACTTGAGCTCACAAGTTGGAGACCAACCTGGGCAACATGGCAAGACCCCATCTCTACAGAAAATACAAAAATTAGCCTGACACTGCAAAACTCCACCTCTACAAAAAAAAAAAAAAATAGCCAGGTATGGTAGCTTGTGCCTGTACTCCCAGCTACTTGGGAGGCTGAGGTGGGAGGATCACTTGTGCCTGGGAGACAGAGGTTGCAGTGGGCCAAGATCAAGCTACTGCACTCCAGCCTGGGCAACAGAGCAAGACCCTACTTCAAACAAACAAAAAAACTATAACTGCCCACTATTGCCTTTTTGACCGGGCACAGTGGTTCACACCTTCAATCTTAGCACTTTGGGAGGCCAAGGCAGGAGGACTGCTTGAGCTCAGCAATTTGAGACCAGCCTAGGCAACACAGTGAGACCCCATCTCTCTTATTCTTTCTTTTTTTTTTTTTTTTTAGACGGGGGTTTTTCCCCGGGGGGGAGTGCAGTGGCGCGATCTCGGCTCACTGCAAACTCCGCCTCTCGGGTTCACGCCATTCTCCTGCCTCAGCCTCCCGAGTAGCTGGGACTACAGGCGCCTGCCACCTCGCCCGGCTAAGTTTTTGTATTTTTAGTAGAGATGGGGTTTCACCATGTTAGTCAGGATGGTCTCGATCTCCTGACCTCGTGATCCACCCACCTGGGCCTCCCAAAGTGCTGGGACTACAAGCGTGAGCCACTTTGCCCAGCCTCTATTTTTCATATTAAAAAAAAAAATTAGCTGGGCATGGTGGCATGCACCTATAGTCCCAGCTATTCAGGAGGCTGAGGCAGGACAATAGATTGAGACCAGGAGGCAGAGGTTGCAGTGAGCCAAGATTGCGCCATTGCACTCCAGCCTGGGCAACAAGAGTGAAACCCTGTCTCAAAAAAAAAAAAAAAAAAAAAAAATATATACACACACACACACACACACACACACACACACTAAGAGGTACTATAAGTTCTCAAACAAAAGTAATATTTTTTAATTGAAGTAAATAATACCGTAACTTCAAGTTACTAGGAGAAGGTAACATAAAAATGTGTCTTTTAAATAAAATTGAAAAATAAGACCAAGAGCCACCAGCTAGAGTTACACTGGCTAGTTATTATAATCAAGCAACAACTACTATCTTTTGGGCTAGTTACTAAAACACTTACTTTGCTTCAAGTTGGATTGTTCTTTTCCTGTGATATACCAAAGCTGTAGGCTCTGCTGCCAAACCTTTAAGTTTTCCATGAAGACAAAATGCAGTTCTTCGGCCTTTCTTTATTGTCTCAATAAAGGCATCATATTCTTTTTTGATTGAAGTAAGAACGGATTTGTATGCAGTAACATGCTCTATTACCTGAAATATTATTTTTCTGCCTATGGTATTGATATTTTTTCTAAAAGACTATGGATTGAAATTATCACAAATAACATGATAGATTATTTTTAAAATGAAACATGATTAGCAATTAGAAATCTAAACTTTACAGCAAGCTCAAACATAATTGGACACTAAAGGCAATATTTACTAAATATGTGCTCTTTGTGGAACATTATGGTAGATAATGTGGAGTTTAAATATGAGAGGAAAAAAAAGACCATATTTTTGTTCTGTTTGGTATGAACACATACATTATATGATTTCAGTTAAAACTAATACTAGTTCTAATTTTCCCAATTCTGAATCTTTTAAATATAACTCTGTATCTTCTCTTACTCCCTCCAAATCTAGTCTCTAACTTCATTTAAACCTTAAAATCCTGGACTCTCTTCACCTCCTTATTTTTCTAACCCATCAGCTCCTATTGGCTCATCAATATTCTCAATATCTAATTGCATTTCTAATCCCAGGATGTCATGTGCAACTGTAAAAAACCCCTCATCACTATACATTCATGGCTTCAAATGGTGTTTAGGCACAGAAAATCTCTGGAAGGATAACAGAAGAAAACAGAAACAGTGGGTGCCTGCAGAGAAGGACAGGAGAAGTAGAATCTGAGATGAGAAGGGCCAGACTTTCCATTGTACAATCTCCTTTACTGGTTTATTTATTCATTTTTTGTTAATATTATATATGCATTACCCATGCAAAAATAAAGAAACATTTTTAAATAAGTTAAAAAATAAAAATAGAAAAGTTATAAATAAAGTATGGTTTCCATATTCTGCACATGAGGATTTCAGAGGGATTGATGAATACAGAGAATAGACAGGCTCAATCCCTAATTTTCTCAGAAAGCTGCAATTATGCTTTCTATTCCTTCTACATCTCTAGCCTCTGGTATCCCCCATTGGCTTTCTTTACCTAGGCAATATCTAGAAAAAATTATCTAGGAAGGCATCTGGTCTATCAGCAAATGATATAAGGAGATTATTGATCTCCTGGCAAGTGCCATGGAGATGACCACACTACCTATCCACCCATATCAAGAATCTTTAATAAAATAGAGGTCATCAATCTGTGGCTTTCCAAATTAAGTACCCTGTTGCTCCTGGCCATCTGCTTCATACACTCCTCTGATATGCTCCAACAATCCAAGACAGCTCATATACATTAATGAGTAGATAATAAATACGTAGTGGTATCATGATCAGCTCCCAAGTCTGTTTGCTAGAAGAAACAGATTTCAGAAGAGCACTCATGGGAACCTTTATGAATGCACAGAAAATACACTAAAGTAGAATATGCAAACTGGCACACCACAGGTTGAATACAGCTGGCAATTTTGCTTAACCAACAAAATACTTTAAAATTCAGGAAATTTCACCCCAAAACCACATTTTCAGCTTCTCTTGCAAACTCTGAAAAATCTACCTCCATGGAACCCCTATTCTTTAATGGCAATAATAGCTGGAGTTTTCGATTAGGTTGGTTTTTCATTTTACCACAATCCCCACCACTCCTTATTCTCTTTTTTTTTTTTTTTTTTTTTTTTTTGAGACGGAGTCTCGCTCTGTGGCCCGGGCTGGAGTGCAGTGGCCGGATCTCAGCTCACTGCAAGCTCCGCCTCCCAGGTTTACGCCATTCTCCTGCCTCAGCCTCCCGAGTAGCTGGGACTACAGGCGCCCGCCGCCTCGCCCGGCTAGTTTTTTTTTTTTTGTATTTTTTAGTAGAGACGGGGTTTCACCGTGTTAGCCAGGATGGTCTCGATCTCCTGACCTCGTGATCCGCCCGTCTCGGCCTCCCAAAGTGCTGGGATTACAGGCTTGAGCCACCACGCCCGGCCTCCTTATTCTCTTATAACCAGCCCACTTAACTCTTTTATATTACCTTGGTGGCCTCTGCAGGCATTCAAGTTTGAGACCCCTACATTAAGGCTGCTACTAAATCCAAGAAAATAACCATAGCTATACTTACCAGTTACAGGGGTCTGAGGGAGAAGAGGTATGGTTTTCATTCCCCCTCAGCTCCTACATACAGATCTGAACTATTTGTACAATATGCTACAGGAACACAAAAGGTCAGCCACTTTATAGAGTCCAGCTACCTCCATAGCCCCGCCCCCCTTTTCTTTTTTGGTAGAGACAGTCTTGCTATGTTGCCCAGGCTGGTCTCAAACTCCTGGCCTTGAGCGATGTTCCTACCAATCCTCTCAAAGTTCTAGGATTACAGACACGAGCTATTGCACCCAGCCGGGTAAGTCATCCATTTCTAAAAAAGCTCATTCTTCCAAGCTTTGGTCTTCTTTGCTTACTAGGTTTTTCATTCACCCTACAATCCACCCCCAACTCTTGGTATGAGTTTCAAGTCCTCCTTGCTTTGATTCAGGCATGATTCTCCAGGTCAACCCATCTATCTTTGATTTTAAACACAATTTGGTATTTGTTTCCTGGTTCAAAGTACCCAGAGATGCAAGCTGACACTTTTATCTTCTGCCCAACTAGGTCCTTTTAAGAGGGTAGGAAGATCAAAGAAGACAGTCATTAATAGTTCATTAATGGTGCCGGGCGCGGTGGCTCAAGCCTGTAATCCCAGCACTTTGGGAGGCCGAGACGGGCGGATCACGAGGTCAGGAGATCGAGACCATCCTGGCGGTCAGGAGATCCAGACCATCCTGGTTAACACGGTGAAACCCCGTCTCTACTAAAAACACAAAAAACTAGCAGGGCGAGGTGGCGGGCACCTGTAGTCCCAGATACTCCGGAGGCTGAGGCAGGAGAATGGCGTAAACCCGGGAGGTGGAGCTTGCAGTGAGCTGAGATCCGGCCACTGCACTCCAGCCCGGGCGACAGAGCAAGACTCCGTCTCAAAAAAAAAAAAAAAAAAAAAAAAAAAAAAAAATTGTTTATTAAAAAAAAAAGGGGGAAAAAAAAAAAAAAAAAAAAAAAAAAAATTGTTTATTAATAATCAAAGGTGCTAAAATAATGTGAAAATGAAAAAGGCAAATTATCTGTTATCAAGAAGCTAGAAGAAAAGTTTCTCAAAGTACCAAATGACTTCCATTTCTAGATCCCCTCTCAGTCCTGAAGAACAGAATTCTTTACAAGGTAAAATTTACAATTATGTAATGTGCAAATAGTACAAATGGAAATCTTTTCTCCTCACTAGGAGAAAAGAAACAGGGACTATAGACGTCAATATTATTTTCTATTTAACACCGTATGTTTTCTCTAGGAATTAAAGTTACCAACAATACCTCCAAAATGATTTCACTATAACTACATTAATGCAAAGCAGAGAGCTCTTCATGTAAGAAAAATTCTGACAAGTGTTAGCACTCGGGCATGCAAAGATACACATTACAGTTATGACGTTCCTTTGCTAATTTCACACAGTAGAGTCGCAGCATGACTCTTGATATTTATAAAACCTATTCAATACATTATCTTTATTTAAACATCCATTCAATACATTCCTTAATAACTAAAACACCAAGAGCAATATCATTGATCATAACGCATATAAAATGAAGCTAACCTGCCAATGTACCAAGTCTAAAAGATAGATTTTCTGTATGATATAAAAGGAAGGAAAGGCCGGGGGTGGTGGCTCACGCCTGTAATCCCAGCACTTTGGGAGGCCTAGGCGGGCAGATCACAAGGCCAGGAGATCGAGACCATCCTGGCTAACACAGTGAAATCCCGTCTCTACTAAAAATACAAAAAATTAGCCGGGCGTGGTGGCGGGCGCCTGTGGTCCCAGCTACTTGGGAGGTTGAGGCAGGAGAATGGCGTGAAGCCAGGAGGCGGAGCTTGCAGTGAGCCGAAATCGCAGGATTGCGCCACTGCACTCCAGCCTGGGCCACAGAGTGAGACTCCCTCTCAAAAAAAAAAAAAAAGGAATGAAGGAAAGACTCTGTTTCTCTCTATTACTCCTATGAATATGTATCAACTTTCCTTATTCTACTGGTAGGTATATAGCACTATCATATGCTCACTTTCCCTTAGAGAGAGGCACTAGGTTTTTATTTAGAGGAGAAATATGAGTCATAGTGTATAATGTTTAAAAATTAAAAGACTGAGTTTCTATTTTGCCTGTGGCTGTTTACTCAGAGACCAACAGTTTACTGAAGTCTTAAGGTAAGTACTTCCTCTGGCAAAGAGGAAAGATGCTGATTTCACTTATTTCACTGTCAGGGCATCTCTCCGGAATGGGGTGGAAAAAAAAAGCTGCATAAATAAATTAGGATTGTTGGGCAAACTGCAGTTGTTTAGAAGGATAATAGGTATTTCTAAAACCTTAAAAAGCAAAATCAAATATGTTCCACAAAGTGATAGTATTTTCTAAGCTGATCTCCATATTTCCAATATTAAGTCCAGTCTAATTCCTTGTAAACCATGACTAGATAATTCTAGATAGAACTCCAATCTACAAGGAATCTCAATTTAATGTTAGATCAAATCTAAATCAAGATTTTAATGATACCAGAAACAAACTCAAAATAACAAGGAAGCATCATGCTCCTGCTTGCAGCCTAATTCCTAATAAATCAGATGATACTTTTAGATGAAAAGGTCAAAATTATTATCAGAGAGCAGATACAGCCAGGTAGTTGATCAAAAACTGATAGTCTGGGCTAGGCGCTGGTAGTTCATGCCTGTAATCCCAGCACTTTGGGAGGCCAAGATAGGAGGATTGCTTGAGGCCAGGAGTGCAAGACCAGCCTAGGCAACATAGAGACCTTGTCTCTACAAAAAAATTTAAAAATTAGTCAGGAGTGGTGGCACAAGCCTGTAGTCCCAGCTATACAGGAGGCTGAGGCAGGAAGATCACTTGAACCCAGGATTTTGAGGCTGCAGTGAGATATGAGTGTGCCACTGCACTCCAGCCTAGGTGATACATTGAGACTCTGTCTTTAAAAATATATATAAAGGAAACTTATAATCTGCTCTCAAGCTAAGATAACTGAAACACTCATTCACAGTCAGGAAAAACAAATCCAGAAGTGCATTTTTCCCATTTATGCCTTTCTGAGAAACTGGATGAACGTCTCAAAATCAGCAAATGGAATGTGATCATTCAAACAGTAGTGTTACTAAGGCAGGAATATTGGTTGTCAACATAGATCATTGCTATCTTCATGAAAACTTAATTGTTTTAAGAGCATTATGATACCTTATCAAAAACATTTCGGTATATGATGTAATATTCATCAACAGGTCCTTCCTCATTACAGCCCAGTCTTTCAGTTTCTGTAATTATGTATCTTTGCATACTTCCCAAAAATTCCTTGTCACTTCTACAAATGATAGGTGGTAGAACTGCATGTTTTCTTATTTGATGAACTGACATATTTGACAATCTGCACACTTGCTCACTGAAGAAAAGTTAAATCTTGACCTGCTCTTGCAACAAAGCCAAAACTTTGATAAGCCTGAAAGAAAAAAAAGAGCAACAATTAATATAATAATTTTTAAAATTAAGTCACATATTGATCTGAAAAGATATTTTCTTCAGAAATAAATTTTCCATCTGTCACTGTGATAAATACTTCAACCTATGTATTAAAAGGTCTGTGCTGCCAAGCGTGGTGTCTCATGCCTGTAATCCCAGGTCTTGGGGAGGCCAAGGAAGGTGGATCACCTGACGTCGGGAGTTCAAGCCCAGCCTGACCAGAACGGAGAAACCCCGTCTCTATTGAAAATACAAAATTAGCCAGGCGTGGTGGCGCATGCCTGTAATCCTAGCTACTCAGGAAGCTGAGGCAGGAGGATCGCTTGAATCCGGGAGGCAGAGGTTGCGGCAAGATCGAGCCATTACACTCTAGCCTGGGCAACAAGAGCGAAACTCAGTCTCAAAAAAAAACAAAAAACAAACAAACAAACAACAAAAAAAAACTATGCTATTCCACTGCCATATGCTGCTGCTCTGGGACAGAAACACAGAAATACCAAACACCATTCAATGAAGAGCTCTTCTCTTCCTAACTGTGCACAACTCCTCTCACATGTATCATATAATTGATAGCTTCTTATGTATAATTCGCACTTTCTAATAGAAGGTTTGGTATTTTATGTTTATTTGTGTCATGTGGGAAAACTAGTTTGTAAGCCTCTTGACACAAACAAGGTCAAATATTTTACGACCCCCAAGCTTATCTGGCCTAGCTTCATCCAGCACAAAACAGCTATAAATAATGTATTTATTTTATAATAAACTTTATTATAATCATCTTTAATATTAAAGTACTAAGCAAAAAGAGGTCAGGACTTCTGCTAAAATCCATCCCTCAATTATGTCAAAAATAACAGTATTTTTCAGTGTACAGCTTTCAAGCAGCCACATAGAGCTTGCAGTGAGCCGAGAGTGCGCCACTGCACTCCAGCCTGGGTGACAGAGCGAGACTCCATCTCAAAAAAAAAAAAAAAAAAAATCATGAGCGGCAGCGGCCTGGCGGGTGCGAGGGCGCTGTGGGCCGGTCCAACCCCGCCTCAGGGCACCTCCTACTCGCCGGGATTGAGTTCTCCACCGGCGTGGCCTGCTGTGCTCCCAGCGCCAGGGGTCGGCGCGGCAGCTCTGGGCTTTGGGGACCGGATGGAGGAGCGGGGTGTCGGCCTCGCGGGACGGTCCCCCCTGACCTCAGGCGGCGCTGGGGCGAGTGAGGGCGCGCGGAGGCTCGGGGGGGCCACTATCGCCCCCGGACCCGCTCAGCGGTCCCTGCTTATAGGCGCCGCCCCCAGGAGCCTCGGCAGGGGCCTAGGACGCCCGGGTGTTCAGGAAGAGAAGCGGGATCAGGTTCACGCCCGCCCGCTATCGGATAGTAACTTTTTTTTTTTTTTTTGAGACGGAGTCTCGCTCTGTCGCCCAGGCTGGAGTGCAACCGCACGATCTCGGCTCACTGCAAGCTCCGCCTGGCGGGTTCACGCGATTCTCCCCCTCTCAGCCTCTAGAGTAGCTAGGACTACAGGCGTCCGCCACCACGCCTGGTTAATTTTTGTATTTTTAGTAGAGACGGGGGTTTCACCATGTTGCCCAGGCTGGTCTTGAACTCCTGACCTCGTGATCCACTCGCCTCGGCCTCCCAAAGTGCTGAGATTACAGGCAAGAGCCACCGCGCTCGGCTGATCGAAACTTTAAAGTCATTGGTAACCCACGCTTCCTGGAGTTGCATTTGGGGTCACCCAGCGGCGAAGCCCATATAACTTGATACGCCCTTACACACCAAGCTCAGTTCAGGCGAGGTGAGGTCACAACCAGGAGCCAGAGGCCAGCTGATAATGTTGTACTTGATTCCATAGTCAAAGAAGGAGCTGGATGGCGTCTCATGCAGAGTGCCGCGCTCTGGAGTGTTTGAGTGTGAACTCTATGCCTTGACAGCTCGCTACACCCAGTCGATAGTCCTTCTGGAGGAAAGCTATGTCATGAAGGATCCCTTCATCTCCGACAAGGTCAGATTCCTGGTCCTTGGCTGGCGCTGCAGTTTGTGCATCAGGTTGTGTGGCCAGTGTACTAGGAGTGATCCAGGAGTCTAAGTCCCTGAGCATCTGCCACAGGGCGACATGCACACAGGGGAGCTGTATCAACAGCCAAGGGGGGATGAGATGGGCCAGGGCAGGAGGAGCCTCGCAGTGCGGGTAGGGAGTGTCTGAGGCGCATTGAGGAGCTGGCAGTCCAGGAAAAGCTGAGAAAGGAAGACCGGAAAGGAGTGCACTTTTTTCTACTTCAAGAGATTCTGCCTCCCTTGTGTCCAGGAGAACATCGTGCTTTTCCTCAGAAAATTCTGCAAGACTTGGAGAAAAGGAAAGCTCCTGGGCCAGCCTGCGCCAGAGATGCTGCTAAGCTGGGAGTCGCCGTGCCCGGCCTTGTTTCTGGACCATAGGGAGCAGCACTGCAGCCCAGGGGAGCTGGAGTACAGCTTGGAGCAGCCACAGGCCCAGGGAGCTGTGCCGAAAAAGTAGCCCAAAGGCAGATAGATGCCAGACCAGACACAGCAGGGAACTGGGCCAGGAGCACCCGCATGACCCTCAGGGCGGAGGCCTGAGTGCTGCTCAGATGTGACTGAGAGGGATGACCTCCTTCAGCGAGGCAGCTCCTAAGAGGCCACCTGCAGGTCCGTGTGGGGGAAGACGCCATGCTGTGTGGGGGCCATGGGGCACAGTAGGTGGCTGCAGTGGTCTCTTTGTAAGGAAAATCATTGACAGCAGCTGCCTTCTGGAGCCAGTCTGGAAGGTCTAGAGCAGGATAGAATTTTTACTTCCCATCCTATGTGATGCTTGGAAAATGGTTTTAACCTTGATCATGTACTCTGTTTATAATTAAAAACCCAAAGAACCAGCTAATGTTTGGAAAAAGAATCTTCCACTGAAATACGTGGATACTTGACGTTCTCCCAGGGCACTCCGTACCTGGCAATGGTTGGGGTCTCCTGGGAAGCTGAGTGCTGGCTTACAGCCTCTCCAGTTCCCTCAGGCTCTGGCTTCAGCTCGGGTCCCTCCAATCTGTCTCTTCCAACCCCAAGTCAGTAATGCTGTGGGCTTCCTGCCCTCACCCCGCACCTCATGACCAACACGCTGCCTGCCTGCTTGCCCCCTGCCATCTCGAATTCAGTCCTGGGTGCCTTCGAAGCCTGACCCCACTGCCTGCCAGGGTTCCTGCAGCATCCCCTCCTCCAGGCTCCCCATCTCCCTGAAGCTTGCAGGTAGCAGTTGGTATGGCACTGATCTGTGAGCTCTGGAATGTCTGCTTAGAGTTCTGAGGCAGGAACTGCTCTTTGTAAATACTCAAGGCCAACTGTCACGTGATGAAGGAATGAATAAAGAGTTTTTACTGAAGGGCGGTGGCTCAAGCCTGTAATCCCAGCTTGATTTTGGGAGGCCAAGGCAGGCGGATCACGAGGTCAGGAGATTGAGACCATCCTGGCTAACATGGTGAAACCCTGTCTCTACTAAAAATACAAAAAAGTTAGCTGGCCATGGTGGTGGGCGCCTGTAGTCCTGGCTACTCAGGAGCCTGAAGCAGGAGAGTGGCCTGAACCTGGGAGGCGGAGGTTGCAGTGACCGGAGATTGCACCATGGCACTCCAGCCAGGGCAACAGAGTGAGACTCCATTTCAAAAAAAAAAAAAAAAAGTTTTCCCAAAAAAAAAAAAAAAATCATTGTCTGACTGAAGTTGGATACAGAAGTTAGTTCCTAAGATTTAGTCACATTAAGTTCAAACAGAACTCTTGGCTTGCTTAATAATGGCTGGCAAGACAAAACATCGTAACTTTTTCCCTAATTACAGAAGCATACTTCTGGTATAAAATTTGGAAAATAAAAACCAAACAAAATTAATGAAATAAATATCTATTTAATATTTTGGAATATTTCCTTCCAAACATTATAAAACTTGAAATTAAACTCTATATTCAGTTGTGCATCACATTTTTTTCACTTAATATTAAAAGCACTTTTTCATGTTGTTAAATCGTTTTTTAAAACATGACTTCTAAAGCTTACACAGTATTTCATGGTATGATGCTCCATTAATTTATTCCCCCATTGTCAGATAGTTTCACTCTTTTTGTTTTGATTTGAGACAGTCTTGCTCTGTCGCCCAGGCCGGAGTGCAGTGGCACAATCTCGGCTCACTGCAACCTTCACTTTCTGAATTCAAGTGATTCTCCTGCCTTAGCCTCCCAAGTACCTGAAACTAGAGGTGAAGGGCACCAAGTCTGGCTAATTTTCTATAATTTTAGTAGAAAATGGGGTTTCACCATGTTGGCCAGGCTGGTCTCGAACTCCTGGCCTCAAGTGATCAGCCTGCTTTGGCCTCAGCAGTTTGAAACCAGTCTAACCAATATGGTGAAACCCCATCTCTACCAAAAATACAAAAATTAGCCAGGCGTGGTGGCACACGCCTGTAATCCCAGCTACTCAGGAGGCTGAGGAAGGAGAATCACTTGAACCCTAGAGGCGGAGGTTGCAGTGAGCCGAGACTGCGCCACTGCACTCCGGCCTGGGCAATAGAGGAAGACTCCGTCTCAAAAAAAAAAAAAAAAAAGTAAAAGATAAAAGTCAAAAGAGGAAGAAACGAGTGTTGTCATTAGGGAGGGGGTAGTGACATTTGGAAACCAGTGGCTTCCTATAGTATTACCCTTAGGATAAAATCCAAATTCCTTTACTTGGCCTATTAGTGCCCTTCAGGAACCAATTACTCTTGTTCTTTGACCAAATTTACTCTCTTCATGTCCCTGTCCTTTGCCCCATATCCCCATCCCCACTCCCATGAACTTCCTCTCTTACCTTAGGATCTTTTTCATAATTTTCTCCCCCTCCCTGCAGACCATCCTCCTACATTAGCCCCAACCCCCAAAACACATACATACTATCACTTTGATTCACTTGGCTTTTACTCTTTCTTCAGCTTCAGGAAAGCTGTCCTGGATTCCCTTAAAATTGGTCAGATGCCACTGTTATGTTCGCCCATAATACTGTGCACTTCCATCATGGTATTATTCTTTCACCACACTGCCTTACAGACTTCCTGTTTATATTCTGTCTCATCTGTTAGGCTATAAGCCTGACAAGATCAGGAAACAAAATGTTCTCATTCCCCATTATCCCTC
This sequence comes from Colobus angolensis palliatus, assembly GCF_000951035.1. Taxonomy (NCBI): domain Eukaryota; kingdom Metazoa; phylum Chordata; class Mammalia; order Primates; family Cercopithecidae; genus Colobus; species Colobus angolensis. Next base: position 3,126,287 of record NW_012116366.1, read on the forward strand.
CTCCACCATATGCATGCAAGTGCATAATACAGTTTCTAGCAGAGCAGTACTCAAACATGTTTGCTGAATAATCAATAATCACTGAACAATAATCTAGTCTGTTTATAAGACATTGGACTTGTGGTGCTCTCAAACCAGAACACAGCTAAAGTGATTGCTCCTTAGCATCTACAAAATGCCATTGAGTTACATAAACCAACCAAGATTACCATTTGTTCATTCATTCATATGAGACATTTAGGGATATGTTTACAAGTCACAAGGGTTCCTAGTCAAGTGTTCCAGGTCTAGTAAATGAGCCACTGCTACAAAGCAGAAAAGGCAGTGCGACAGAGGTGAGCACAATGGGCTACAGAAGGCCAGAGGGGCATCTCATCAGCCTGTGGAAGGGGGCAAGGAAACATTAGGGAAAACATCTAGTAAAACAAAATCTAGGGCAATGCTTAAGTTGTGCTGCATTTATTTACTCAATATTTGGGGGGCACCTATTGTTTGTCTGCCATTATTCTAGACAATGGAGACACAGGATTGAACAAAACAAAGTC
>NW_012116366.1:3131506-3131808 GCF_000951035.1 Colobus angolensis palliatus
GCAGATCAAGAGGAAGCAGCAAATGAGCCTGGAAAAGAGCCTCCAGGGTGGCAGAAAAACTGAAAGAGGTGAAGTCAGGTAAAGAAAGGGTTTCAGAAAGAGATGGAATGAGCAAATGTGTCAAATACTGCTGACAGATCAAATAAGATGAAATGACCATTGAATTTAGCGACATGGAGGTCATTAGTGACTATTATAAGAGCTAGCCCATCAGAATGGTGGGGACAAAAGCCTGACAGGAGTGGGTTCAGACAACAGAAGGGAAAGATTAGAGACAATGTGTACAAGCAACTCTGGGAAAT
>NW_012116366.1:3132148-3140215 GCF_000951035.1 Colobus angolensis palliatus
AGAATAATAACACACATTTACCTTTCAGAATGAATATTTTGGAGGCAATAGTGAAGGTGGGTTAGAAAGGAGGAAAGACTGGAGAGAGATAAAGAGTTACATACGGAACCCCTACAAGAGAAAATGAAGGTCTGAATTTGGGGATGGGGTCGCAGGCGGTAGAGGATGAAGAAATAAATACAGAAGACATTAAGAAGGTTCCTTAGAAGGGACTCTGTGGTTTGTGGAGTGGAGAAAGGACGGGGGGAACTTGCTTCTAATTGGCCTCCTTGCCGGAAGAGCACCCGATACATATCCCCTAAAACTTCCTCGCAGATCCAAGACTCCCAAAGCCCAAATTTGGAAATGCTACAACTAAATAACCACTCTGCAGGTTTCTTTTCCGTACGGTTTCACTTTAAAATTTGAAAACTCCTGAGATTTTTCAACATATTAAAGTGTGTCACACTAAGGAGTGACACATAATACTCAGACTCTTGCCTAGACTGGGAGAGACTTGGCGACTGAAAGCAGGGAGGGGCTACAGGCGAGAAAGGGCTGAACTCCCGCTTCCGAAGATTTCACCTATTTTTCAGTTTGCCTGGAGCAGGCCATGCAGATTCCCTTCCCTTGGAGGCCCAGGGAGCGGCTGGCAGATCGCTGATTCTCTGCCCCTCACCGCTTCTGCGGTGAAAAGTGGGCGAAGGACACCTTTCGTGCCCCTCACTCTTGGCCCGCCCCTTAACCTTTCTTCCTAGTCACTTCCGGCCCGTTTCCACGCTCCGGAAACCATTATTCCGCTTCATCCTCCCTCCAGTCCTCACCTGAGTCCCTTTCTCCAAACACCGACTTCAGTGCTTAGAGACAGTAACTAGGGAATCTGGGAGGCGGAACTGCATCTTGGGACAAGTAGTCCAAGGTAGAAGAAAACAGTGGAGAACTACAATTCCCAGAATACACTTCCATTTCCTACCTCTTCCCCAATGAGGCCCCCCTCGACCCACCTCCTTTTAAAGATTCTCTTAGCCACGTTGACTGCACGGGAAAAACCTTTTTAAAACATTTTTTACGTTGCTTAAACCTACCATTTCGAAAGCATTCCGAAGGTTAAAGTGAGAAATAAGCCCGGGTTAGGGAGAGGAGAAACGAGTTTCACGTCCTGGTCTCGCACCGGGTTGGATTGTCGTTGGAACGGCAGTCAGGCATTTGGTGTGGTCGCCTAAGAGGTGGGTCTTTCGGCTGGGGCGCCGGGAAACCCAGTGGGCCTGCGCGGCGTTTTTTCTTTTCGATCCGCCATCTTAGGTGAGTGTCTGCTCTATCGGCTGCTCTGGGGCAAGCGCCCTATGCCGCCTTCTGTTGTGATCTCTGACCTAACCCGTCTCTTCCTTTTCCCCAACCTCAGGTGGAGCCGCCACCAAAATGCAGATTTTCGTGAAAACCCTTACGGGGAAGACCATCACCCTCGAGGTACGGGCCAGGTGGTCATGAGGAAGCCAAGGTCCGAATAAGGTCCTGAGGTGGATTTTAGGACCGGCGCTGCTTTCCATGACTTAAACCATGATTCCGAATTTGGGTTCTAAAACTTAAGCTTTGAAATGAGTATCTTTTGCTCAGCAACGGCCTCGAGGTGATTTTCGGTGGCCAAAGGCGGGCCTCTCACCTCTCGAGAGGTTCCAGCTAGTTAAAACGGAGGAGCTGCGCCCGGTAACTCCGCCCGCAGGGCGCGAGCACGTGTGACCCTGTGGCGGCCGCCCGCCCTGGGTTGGGGAGATGAAGGTGCTTTCCGGTGGCCGACTTGGGAGGTTGCCCACTGGGTGGGTAATAGGTCTCCTGAGTAGGTTTCAGCCCTGTCGCCGGTTCGGTTCAGTGGTAATTGTCAAACTAAATGAGTTCTGCTGTAGTTACGTAATGTGTAAGCAACATACTTTCATTTTAACATTCATAGGTTGAACCCTCGGATACGATAGAAAATGTAAAGGCCGAGATCCAGGATAAGGAAGGCAAGTAATATTTTGTAGTTAAGGAAACTTAACCTGTGGAGACTTCAGCCTACGTGTAGGTGCTAGACATATCTGCTCATGGTGAGGGAGGGATGGGCAGATTGACAAAATACTTGGGGAATAACACAATAAATGTTTGTGATCGGGGAGCACAGTCCCTAGATTGGAATCCTTGAGGTGTATTTCACTTGTGTGAATTAGGACACTTACTTACTTTGTGTGAGATGGGAGTCTCCTCTGTCGCCCAGGCTGTAGTGCATTGGCTAGTTCCGGCTCACTGCAGCCTCCGCCTCCCGGGTTCAAGTGATTTTTGTGCTTCAGCCTTCCTAGTAGTGGGGATTACAGGCGTGCAGCACCACGCTCGGCTAATTTACTGTATTTTTAGTAGAGACTGCGTTTCACCATGTTGGCCAGGCTGGTCTGGAACTCCTGACCTCAAGTGATCACCCCACCTCGGCCTCCCAAAGTGTTGGGATTACAGGCGTGAGCCACTGCAGACAGCCCAGTATTGTCCCTAAGATTTAATGCAGTAAAATGTGATGTGTAAAGATTTAGAACCATGCCTAACCTCTAGTAAGGGCTTATGGTCAGCCGTTAGTACCATGTATTTGATTAAGGGGTGTTACCTTATAAATCTGGAGCACATCACAGGCTTGGTATGCTGTGACTTCTTGTTTTTTTTCTTATTAGGAATTCCTCCTGATCAGCAAAGACTGATCTTTGCTGGCAAGCAACTGGAAGATGGACGTACTTTGTCTGACTACAATATTCAAAAGATCTGTCTAGGGGAAGAGCAGCCTCTTTAAAAAAAAAATGTTATTTTGGAAATTTTTTATTTTACTTTTTTTGAGACAGGCTCTGACTTTGGCACAGTCACTGCAGCCTCCATCTCTCAGACTCAGGTGGTCCTCTCACCTTAGCCTTCTGTAGTTGGACCTATAGGCACACACCACCATGCCCAGGCTGGTCTCAAACTCCTGGGCTCAAGTGATCTTCCCACCGTGGCCTCCCAGCACTAGGATTACAGACGTAATCTATAGATCATTTGAGCAGGGTATAGAAATTAAGGGTCATCTCTCTCACCATTCCTGTTCAACATAGTATTGGAAGCTCTGGCCAGGGCCGTCAGGCAAGAGAAAGAAAGGGTATTCACATAGGAAGAAAGGAAATCAAACTGTCCCTGTTTGTAGATGACATGATTCTCTATCTAGAAAACCCCATCGTCTCAGCCAAAAAGCTCCTTAAGCTGATGAGCAACTTTAGCAAAGTCTCAGGATACAAAATCAGTGTGCAAAAATCATAAGCATTCCTATACACCAACAATAGACAGAGAGCCAAATCATGAATGAACTCTCATTCACAGTTGCTATGAAGAGAATAAGATACCTAGGAATACAGCTAACAAGGGAAGTGAAGACCTCTTCAAGGAGGACTACAAACCACTGCTCAAGGAAATGAGGGGACACAAATGGGAAAATGTTGCATGCTCATGGATAGGAAGAATCAGTATCATGAAAATGGCCATACTGCCCAAATTTATAAATTCAATGCTATTTCCCATTAAACTACCATTGACATTCTTCACATAATTAGAAAAAACGACTCTAAAATTCATATGGAACCAAAAAAGTGCTGGGATTATAGGAGCACTCCCAAAGTGGAACCTCCCAAAGTGCTGGGATTATAGGAGTGAACCACCATGCCCGGCAGCTCCTGAGGATGTTTCTGAGGCTTTTATTTTGGGGTATCCTAAGCCCCAACAGTTTCATGCCCTACTTTTTAAATAAGTAAACCTGTAGGGATTTAAATGATTTTGGTGGATTAAAATTAAAGGTCTTTAATTTTAAAGATAGAAGGTAAAGAAGAAGGTAAAGCACTTGAAAGCCAGAACTGGTTTAAACCAAAAACAGCGTTTATTGCTCACTCTGCCTTCTGTTTTACCTTGATTGGGAAAATGTTTACCCTATGTAAGCTTCTACTATGTAAGCACCACAAAACCTGAAAACACATTTTTTGAAATAATAGAGCTACAAATTCAGGTTTTATTGACAAAGGGAAAACAAGTACCCTTAGCCTGCCAAGTGCCACTGTCCCTAATCACAAGAGACATTTAGAAGTACCAGCTGTGGGGTTTGCTTCTTGCCTTGCTTCAGAATCACAAGCTAATCATTAGCTTTCCTGCTCCTTGCACTTTTCAGAACTCTGGCCAGAAGATGCAGGCAGAGGTGTTTACACACTCTGGAGACCCTTTTGCTTCCCGTTAGAAGCTTCTGGTGTCTAGCAGATGCAGATCTCAGTGGAGCACCCGAGGCTGCATATGCTCACTGAGCCAGCAGTGGGTCAAAACCCTCATGCTGGTTGTTAAACTCCATGCATCAGTTTGCCAAGGCTTCCATAACAGGGTTCCACAGACTGAGTAGCTTAAAAAAAACCAGAAATGTATTGTCTGAGAGTTCTGGAGGCTAGAACGCTGAGATAAAGGTGTTGGCAGAATTGGTTCTATGAGACTGCGAAGGAGAATCTGTTCTGTACCTTCCTCCTAACTCTCTCGATGGGTTGCTGATATCCTTTGGTGTTCCTTGGCTTGTAGGTCCATCCCCCGATCTCTGCCTGCATGTTCACATGTTATTCTCCTTGTGGGCCTATTTGTTTATGTGTCAAAATTTCCGCTTTTAATAAGGACACCAGTTATATTGATTTAGAGCTTACTCTAATGGCCTCATTTGAATTTGATTACCTCTCTAAAGACCCTGTCTCCATAAAATGTCCCATTCTGAAGTACTAAGGCTTAGAACTCCAATAGATCTCTTTTTGGGGGAACACAATTCAACCTAACATTCAGGAAGGATGAGGCTCACACTGTTTATAATCAACTTCTCTGTAGAGCTGCTGGACCACTCCTGCAGGGAGGCAAGTCACAGATGGGGAGAAGGGAGAGTTGGAGAGCTTGCTGATGGGAACAGGCTTAAAGTGTTCTGTCCTAGTGCGATCTTGAAGTCATTGCACAGGGGCCCAGACTTCAGTTGTCCATTTTAACAAACTGGCAGAATTTCTGAGACCCGTGTTGTGAATTGGGGCACAAAACTGTTTTAAGGGAGTACAGATGTTCCTCTTGTGTTGTTGCTTATTGTCTTTTGGGGAAGATGGGAGAGTCTCGGGGCTTGCAGAGGTGGAGGGTGGAGTATGGGGGTATGCAGGGGAATCACAGAGGGCCTCCCAACTGCAGAAATAGACAGTGCTTACTGACCAGGCCGTTTTCATGTACCAGGCTTTGGTCAGGTACTAGGCTGGGTGGCTGGTGGTTGTGGTGAGGAGGTGTAGCTCAGTTGGTTGTGGTGATCATTTAAGGTAAGCTTGTCCAACCTGCGGCCCAAGATGGCTTTGAATGTGGTCCGACACAAGTTCATAAACTTTCTTAAAACATTGGGGGTTTTTGTGAATTTTTTTTTTTAAGCTCACCAGCTATTGATAGTGCTAGTTAGTGTATTTTATGTGTGGCCCAAGACAATTCTTCCAATGTGATCCAGGGAAACCAAAAGGCTGGACACCCCTGATTTGAGGTATATACATTTATATAAGAATGTAGAGGCCTTTGTGCATGGAGAGTGTGTGTTAGTATCTTCAGTGTCTGGCGTGGTGCCTGGCACTCCACAAATGTTCAAAGAATTAATGCTACATTTACGTATGCAATATTTTATAAGTATATGGTAGAGAAGAAGTGGAGATAATGTGCCTTTTAGGGGAAGGAGAGCCAACTCCTTGTCTAGGACATGACACCTATTTTTAAAATGTCCTCATCAGTTAGTAGTGTGGTTTTTGTTTGTTAGTTTTGTTTTTGAGACAGAGTATTGCTCTGTCGCCCAGGCTGGAGTGTAGTGGCGCTATCTCGGCTCACTGCCACCCTCCACCTCCTGGTCTCAGGTGATCCTCCTGCCTCAGCCTCCTGAATAGCTGGGATTACAGGTACACACCATCATGCCCAGCTAATTTTTGTATTTTTAGTAGAGAAGGGGTTTCACCATATTGGTCAGGCCGGTCTTGAACTCCTGGCCTCAACTGATCCACCTACCTTGGCTTCCGAAGGTGCTGGGATTACGGGGCATGAGCCACTGTGCATGGCTGTTAGCAAAGCGATGTGTTAATGATTGGTTTAATACCCCATGTGTGTGTGTGTGTGTGCGCACGCACGTGTGCACGCGTGTGTGTGCACGCACGTGTGCATGTGTGTATGTTTGCGTGCGTGTGTGTGTGTGAGAGAGAGAGAGAGAGGAGCATGCCACTCTACACCCTTACCCCTGCCCTCCTTCTGCAGCATTCTTTATAAACTAATTTCAGAGGTGTCATGTCATCACCTCTGCTTTGTGCCATTGGTCACTCACACAGACCAACTCTGGGACAGTGGGAAGTGATGACCCAAAGGGATGAATATCAGGAGGTGAGGATTATTGGGGCCATCTAAGAGGTCACTTTCCAGTGTTTTTATAGTCTCAGATCTGAAGTTAGGATGGTTTCTCTAATACTACTTTTACTTTTTTAAACTTTAAAGTTCAGGGGTACATGTGCAGGTTTGTTATATAGGTAAACTCATGTTGTGGGGGTTTGTTGTACAGATTATTTTGTCACCGAGGTATTAAGCCCAGTACCCATTAGTTATTTTCCCTGATCCTCTCCTTCCTCCCACCCTCCACCCTCTGTCCTTCAGTCAGCCCCAGCGTGTATTGTTGCCCTCTGTTAGCTCCCAGTTACAAGTGAGAACATGTGGTATTTGGTTTTCTGTTCCGGCGCTAGTTTGCTAAGGATAATGGCCTCTGGCTCCATCCATGTTCCTGAAGAGGACATGATCTCTCTTTCTTTTTGTTTTTAATGACTGCATAGTTCTATTAGCACTTTTGGAGAAATCTAAGAATGAAGAAATAATCTAGCAATACTATTTTTGCTGTTTTCCTTTACAGCATATATTTCTCTTTAATAAGTACAAAATCATACGTTTTTTTTGAACTTGCTTATTCAGCCGGCATTTTTATATTATCTTTTTATTATGGAAAATTTCAAAGTTTAGAAAGGAGAGAGAACTATAAAATTAACTTCCATGTACTCAGCACCCAGTTTCAATAATTATCAATTCACAGCCAATCCTGTTTCATCCATACGTAAATATCCCCCTGACTCTTGTTATTTAGAAACAAATTCCAGGCATAATATCATTTCATTGTATACATTTCATATGTCTCTCTGAAAAATAGGAAGTCTTTTAAACATCACAATACTAAAAAAACAAGCAATAATTTATGATAACATCAATACTTTTTAATAACATCATATCTGGGGTTCAGAGATTTTTTATTGTCTTATCCTTTAAAAATATATTTTTTAGTTTGTTTGAATTTGGCTCCAACATTACACTTTTCAAGATCTTTATGTTTTAGTCTTAGAGTCTTAGGATTTTCGATGAGAAAGTTGACTTTGGTCATTTCATCTGTCTCTACCTTTTTATAGATGAGAAAAATTGCTAAGGGTCACAGAGCTGGCTCATTTAAGATTGGAACCTGGACCTTCTGATTCTTAATCTCAGGTGCTTTTTGTTTTAAGAAACCTTTGGTTTCTGTGCATTATAAACAATGACATGGACATAAACCCACATCGCTAGGACTTGGGCGTTCAAACATGAGGGTTTGAGGTTCCTTTATTCCAGCTACGAGTCCTGCTTAGAGCCATGTGATGGCTGTAACCAGTGTTCTCCCCTTTTGTCGCCTTTTTGAAAAGATTAGCTGTGGAGCGTGACTATGAAGTCAATGGTGCTGACTTTTTCACAAACATCCTAAATCTTTCCCAGTCTAGTGTGCTAAATTTGCTGACTTCCTCACTTAGTCTTTTTGGTTTCTGGCATTTTTAAGTGTATATATTCTGTTCCTCATATTTACTTAACAGTATGGGCTGGAAATCACTCTGTGTCCATTCATAGTGATCTTCCTCAGTCTGTTTTTATACCATTGGATTGTTTTAAAAGCTTTTCTAAAATGTTATGGATTTGGTTCTTTGTTAGGAACTTTTTGTCACACTTGTTTTGCCAGAAGCTTTAGGATGCCAT
>NW_012116366.1:3140545-3140847 GCF_000951035.1 Colobus angolensis palliatus
AGGAGGAGCTCTTAGCTTCTCAGTGGAACAGGGTCTTTGCTGCACTGAGGAGGAGCTCTTAGCTTCGCAGTGGAACAGGGTCTTTGCTGCGCTGAGGAGGAGCTCTTAGCTTCGCAGTGGAACAGGGTCTTTGCTGCACTGTTTGCCTTTGTCCAGCTCTCAGGTTGGATCAGCAGTTAGTTTTGCCATTCATGGGGCTAGATCTCTTACCTCTTGGTGGGCCATGCTGGGCCTTGGGAGTGAGCTTGGGCAGAACTTGGGACACTTAAATCCAGAAGAATTCTGAGAATCCTTGCCATGAA
>NW_012116367.1:0-322 GCF_000951035.1 Colobus angolensis palliatus
CTACAATAAATACCTAACTCTTCAATGCCCAGACACTGACAAACATCCACAAGCATCAAGACCATCCAGGAAAACATGACCTCACCAAACGAACTGAATAAGGCACCATGGGCCAATCCTAGAGAAACAGAGATGACCTCTCTGAGAACTCAGAAGTGCTATTTTGAGGAAACTCAAAGAAATTCAGGATAACACAAAGAAGGTATTCAGAATTACATCAGATAAATTTTAAAGACAGATTAAAATAATTAAAAAGAATCAAGCAGAAATTTTGAAGTTGAAAAATGTAATTGGCATACTGAAGAATGCATCAGAGTCTCTT
>NW_012116367.1:372-781 GCF_000951035.1 Colobus angolensis palliatus
TTTAAAGACAGATTAAAATAATTAAAAAGAATCAAGCAGAAATTTTGAAGTTGAAAAATGTAATTGGCATACTGAAGAATGCATCAGAGTCTCTTTAATAGCAGAATTGATCAAGCAGAGGAAAGAATTAGTGAGCTTGAAGACATCCTGTTTGAAAATACACAGTAGGAGGAAACAAAAGGAAAAAATAAAAAAGAATGAAGCACACCTATGAGATCTAGAAAATAGCCATAAAAAGGCAAATCTAAGAGTTACTGGCCTTAAAGTGGAGGTAGAGAAATAGATGGGGTAGAAAGTGTATTCCAAGGGATAATAACAGAGAACTTCCCAAACCTAGAGAAATATATCAACATTCAAGTACAAGAAGGTTATAGAACACTAAGCAGATTTAACCCAAAGAACACCACCT
>NW_012116367.1:3147-4089 GCF_000951035.1 Colobus angolensis palliatus
AAAACTAGTAGAAGAAAGGATATAATAAAGATCAGAGCAGAAATAAACAAAATGGAAATTAAGAAAACAATACAAAAGATCAGTAAAACTAAAAGCTGGGTTTTTGAAAACATAAACAAAACTGACAACCCTTTAACCACACTAAGAAAAAAATAAAGAAGACTCAAATAATAACATCAGAGATGAAAAAGGCATTAAAACCAATGCCACAAAAATTCCAAGGATCTTTAGGAGCTATTATGAGCAACTATATGCTAATAACTTGGCAAATCTAGAAGAAATGGATAATTTTCTAGACACATACAACCTACCAAGATTTAACCACAGAGAAATCCAAAACCTGAACAGACCAATAACAAGTAATGAGATTGAAATCAATAAAAAGTCTCTTAGCAAAGAAAAGCCAAGGACCTGATAGCCTCACTGCTGAATTCTACCAAACATTTAAAGAACTGATACCAATCCTACTCAAACTATTCCAAAAAATAAAGGAAGAGGGAATAATTCCAAACTCATTCTATGAGGCCAGTATTACCCTTATACCAAAACCAAACAAAGACACATCAAAAAAGGGAATTATAGGCCAATATCCATGAACAATATTGATGCAAAATTCCTCAAAAACATGGTAGCAAACCAAATTCAATAACACATTAAAAAGATTATTCATCATGACCAAGTGAGATTCATCCCAGGGATGCAAGGATGGTTCCACATATAAAAATTAATCAATGTAATACATCATGTCAACAGAAAGGACAAAAACCATGTAATCATTTCAATCGATGCTGAAAAGCATTTGATAAAATTCAACATATCTTCATGATAAGACTCCTCAAAAAACTGCGTATAGAAGGAACATGCCTCAACATAATAAAATTCATGTATGACAGATCCACATCTAGTATTATCCTGAATAGGGAAAAACTGAAAGCCTTTATT
>NW_012116368.1:0-1176 GCF_000951035.1 Colobus angolensis palliatus
AAAAAAAAAAAAAAAAAAAAGTGTATACTTGGTGATCTTGTAACATGTCATCTTAGCTAGGCTAACCCATGTTTTCCAGGATTCTTACCCTGCATTTTTCTAGTTAGAGTGAACCACAAGATAGATTTTGCATAAAATTTGGGAGGTGGAAGTAAAACAGCAGCCATATTGCTTTTTACATTCAGGAGGTCAGTGAAGGGGCAGAAGATGCTATTGCAACTCATGCACATTGTTGTTTACTGGTTTGCCTTGTTGATATGGGACAGCAACAAGACCTGATATAACTCACCCCAGATCCTCCTTCAGATTTTCTAAATTCTGGGCCAAGCATGTCTTTAGTTCCATGATAAAGGGCTCAAGATTCTCCTGCACAACGCCTACATCATTAAAGTACAGCAGACTAAGACACTAATACAGGTTATGGTTTATGCTCAGGGATTTATGCTAGTTTGTCCTCATTCTCCCCACTTTACATCCAACTTCCCTTCCTGAATATGTGCCTTGTAGATTTTAAAAGTTTTTTAGACAAGGTCTTGCTCCATCAGTGGCAAAATTATAGTTCACTGCATTCCCATGGGGTGTCACTGTGTTGCCCAGACTGGTTTCAAACTCCTGGTCTCAGCAATCCTCCTACCTCATCCTCCCAAAGTACTGGGATTACAGGCATAAGCCACTGTGCCTGGCCCCACCTTATAGCTCTGAAGCTCCAATATCAGACAAGATCTTTACAGACTGTTTTAAACAGCTCCCACAATTGCATAAGGTCAAATCCCTGTAAATCTAGCTAGCTATCATCTGTCATCTATCTATCTATTTATCTTCTAGTGATTCTGATTATCTGATTAGGCTTTGAGTAATAAGATGGCATTAATAGAGTAGACAGGGTTTAAAAGAAAATTGTGAACTGGAAGATAAGTCAGAAGAAATTATCCAGAGTACATCGTAGAGAGACTGCCACCCCAAAAAAGGGAAGTCACAGAAGAGATTATTATAAAAACATCAATAATAGATTTAAATGTCTAACATATAACTAATAATAATTATAAGAAGAGAAGAAAAAAAGAATGAGGAGGAGGACATATCTGAAAAGAAAAGACTGGCCGGGTGTGGTAGTTCATGCCTGTATTCCCAGCACTTTGGGAGACCGACACGGGTGGATCTCTTGAGGTCAGGAGT
>NW_012116368.1:8661-9574 GCF_000951035.1 Colobus angolensis palliatus
AGACGAGGTTTCACCATATTAACCAGGCTGGTCTCAAACTCCTGAGCTCAAGTGATCCTCCCACCTCAACCTCCCAAAGTGCTAGGATTACAAGTGTGAACCACCACCCCTGGCAAGAAACTCACTTTAAACATGATATAGGTAAGTTAAAAATAAAGGTTGGTAAAATACATACTAAGAAATGCTAAACCAAAGAAAGCCAAAGTGACTGTATCAAAGTGGACCTTAGAGTAAAAAATTAGCAGAGATAAATATAGATGTTATGTAACTACAAAAAGGTAAATTCACCATAAAGTCATAATGGTCCTAAATAGGTATGCACAAATATCCAAAGCACAAGGAAAATTCACCAAGATAAACCATAAACTGGGTTATAAAATAAACTTTGACAGATGTCATAGTATTGAAACAATACAGAGTATATTCGCTAACCATAATGGAATTGTATAAGAAATCAATAATAAATAACAACAACAACAACAACCTCCAAATACTTAGAAATTAAACAACATACCTCTAAAAATTCCATAGGTCAAATTAGAATTCACGAAGTGAATTAGAAAATATCTTGAACTGAGGCCAGGTGTGGTGGCTCACACCTGTAATCCCAGCACTTTGGGAGGCTAAGGCAGGTGGATCACTTGAGGTCAGGAGTTTGAGACCAGCCTGGCCAATATGGTGAAACCCTGTCTTTACCAAAAATTAGCTGGGTGTGGTGGCACGTGCCTGTAATCCCAGGTACTCGGGAGGCTGAGGCAGGAGAATTGCTTGAACCAGGGAGGAGGAAGTTGCAGTGAGCTGAGATTGCGCCACTGTACTCCAGACTGGGAGAAAGAGCAAGACCCTGTCTCAAAAAAAAAAAGGAAAGAAAGCAAGATAGCGAGAAAAAGAAAGAAAGAAAGAGAGAGAGAGA
>NW_012116368.1:15060-16357 GCF_000951035.1 Colobus angolensis palliatus
AAAAAAAAAACAAAAAACGAAAAACAAAAAACAAAGCGCGCCTTTTTTTTTTTTTAAGACGGAGTTTCGCTCTTGTTGCTGGATGGAGCGCAATGACTTGACCTCGGCTCACTGAAACTTTCTCCTCCCGGGTTCAAGCGTTTCTCTTGCCTCAGCCTCCTGATTAGCTGGGATTACAGGCATGCACCACCAAGCCCGGCTAATTTTGTATTTTTAGTAGAGACGGGGGTTTCTCCATGTTGGTCAGGTGGGTCTCGAACTCCTGACCTCAGGGGATCCGCCTGCCTGGGTCTCCCAAAGTGCTGGGATTACAGGCGTGAGCCACCATGTCCGGCCTTTATTTTCAATGTATATGTTAATATCAAAAACTTTACATTTCTAATTTAATCCACTCATTGCAATTGTTTCTGAATGCATTCCATTTATGCATTATTAAAATGCATTATTAAGGAAAGACAAATTAAAGTCAGATATTTGGATTAATCATCAAGTCTATTTTAGTATAAAGCAAGGAGCTTTCCTTCAGGACATTTAATATATTAAATGGGCCAAAACACTGACTTGTCATTTAAAAATTTCTTAAGGTCACGTTCATAAGTGTAAAAAAATTTATGCATAGCCGTGCGCAGTGGCTCACGGCTGTAACCCCAGCACTTTGGGAGACCCAGGCGGGCAGATCACCTGAGGTCAGGAGTTCGTGACCAGCCTGGCCAAAATAGGGAAACCTCATCTCTACTAAAAATACAAAAATTTGCCAGTCGTGGTGGCGCGTGCCTGTAGTCCCAGCTACTAGGGAGGCTGAGGCAGGAAAATTGCTTGAACCCAGGAGGCAGAGGTTGCAGTGAGCCGAGAGCGCCAACACCACACTCCAGCCTGGGTGACAGAGCGAGACTCCCATCTCTCACCAAAAAAAAAAAAAAAAAGCATGCCTAATGGTTATTTATAAAATACTCGCATACATTTTACGTTAATATTATTACGAAATAAGTAACGTTTATATAATTATTTCAATAGCTATTCCTATTTCAAGTAATAATGGGTAAATATAGCACTAAATATAAAAAAAACTGCATGGGCAAGCTGTTTTCCTTAAAACACGATGCTGAGCACTAACCGTTACAAAAACAGATACCTGCTACAACTGTGAAGGGTAAACCGCATTTCCCTATTATTGTAAGAACAAAGGTTTTAACAAAAAATTTTAAGGACTGTACAGCCGCCTTGTTCTTTGTTATCCCACCCCTGCCCGCCTTGGCTAATGCTTTTGGGGCCCGTTTGCTTGGTGCGTCCGGAACTC
>NW_012116369.1:0-1342 GCF_000951035.1 Colobus angolensis palliatus
AAGTGCCAGGAAGAGATGATGAGGGCCTGCCTGGGAAGGACGCAGGTTTTACACTTTGCAAAAAACCTCAATGGACATCCCATTTCTGTGAAGATGCAGAGTGCTGCTCATGGCACCCTCGCCCCCAGATCAGAACTTGTATGTGAAAGTGCCGCCCCCCGGGCCCTCCGGCTGCACTCCTGCACAGAGCGAACGTCACCGGCTGGAGGTCCCCACTGCTCACTCAGGAGAAGGTGTGCAGCCTGAGGACCCAGACTTCACAGGCTATCCAGGGAGACAAGCAGAGGGGACTCACCTCTTCCTCGGGCCCACGTGTAGATGCGGCCGGTCTCGGAGCTTCTGGGCTCTCGCTCTGCCGGTTCCAACGGCACAGGTCGGACGTGGGGGTCATCAGCTCGGCCAGGGCTCTTCAGGGGCAAGATATACTTGGGGAGCCCTTTGTAGAACCAGGCCCCCGACCTCTTCCAGACCTGAGCGGGGGAGAGAGCTGCGTGGGGCACAGGACGCAGAGGAGTCTCCCCTCCTGCTCCTCGCCCAGACGACGGGAGGCAGGACACGGAGAGCTAGGAGCAGAGTGGGAGTGAGAACGCTGGCTCTGCCCTCCCCGGCTGATGCGCTGGGCTGTCACTCACCTTCCCAGGACTCAGGACAACCAGGAGCTAAGTCCCATGAACTATCCAAACCTTCTTCCTCTCCCTTATTTTAGAGTTGAGGACTTGCCCTGTTGCCCAGGCTGGAGTGCAGGGATGCAGCCTCCACCTCCTGGGCTCGCGCGGTCCTCCGGCCTCAGCCTCCTCAGCAGCCAAGACCGCTGCAACTGGGTCTACGCTTGCTTTAAAGACAAGTCCACGTCCTCCTGTTTCTCTCTTGCAGAGCAGGGACCTCCGTACGGGCCCGGCATGTGAGAAATGTTTATGAAAACTGACCGCTGTTGCCGTCTGTATCCTCCAGAACGCGGGATCCTAGAGGTTGCCTAGTCAGACCCCTGCCCATCCCCAGGCCTGTCCGGCTCCTGCTGGAAAACTCCTAGTGACAGGAAGCCCACAAGCCACCAGGCACTGCTGAGTTTCCACTAGATCCGCCAGTGACTGGCACTTCCTTCCCGCCAGCTGACCTCCCGGGCACCTTCTCTTGCTGACCCGAGGCACAGGGCCGCACCGGACGGACCCTCCCAGCCGCGAGGTCCTGCAGGCACCTCCCCAGCCCCCAGCTCTCCTCGGTGCCATGCCCAGACCCCCAGCGTCTCAAGGACAACACCCGCGGTTCCTCAGCTGTCCCAAGTCCCCTCTCGTCGAGTCCCCCGCTCTCGCCGTGTTTGTCACTGCCCCTTGGGAGAGGGGCT
>NW_012116369.1:2947-3564 GCF_000951035.1 Colobus angolensis palliatus
TGATGAAGGAAATAAATCAGGGTGTTTAGTCAGGAGGCGTGGGAGCCTGCAGACGAACACTTTGCAAACACCTCAACTGACATGACCCTTCTCAGAGAAGGGCAGGCCAAGGTTCCAAGCTGACATCCTGAATTTGAATCCGGGGTCCGGCACCCAGCACCTGTGTGATTCAGAAACAGTGACCTCCCTGGCCCTCAGTTTCTTCATCGTTAGGCAAACACAGGAGCAAGGCTTATCTCACGGGGAGGACTTGAGGATCAGGCCCAAGAATGATCGTGAAGCCTCAAGGGTCAGTGCCAGGCACAGAGCAGCCTCTCCACAGAAGAGAGGCCCACAGGCACCACTGCCACCCCCTCCTCCCACCTGGCAAACACAAACAGCTTTATCACCAGTGGGCCAGTTCCCTACTAGAAGAATTTAAAACCAGAAGACCAGAGTCTACCTGATTCTGAGACATTGCTTCCTACCCCCCAAACTTCCTCTGCACATTAATACTGTGAGATATTAACAAGAGCCAGGCCAAAAAAAAAAAAAAATGTTTTCTAATCACATACACTTGAAAAGTACTAGGTTAAACCAAGCTCCATCGCTGCGGGACTTCTCAGAGCCTTTACTAG
>NW_012116369.1:10464-11653 GCF_000951035.1 Colobus angolensis palliatus
CACCCCGTACCCACTGCAGCCGTCACCCGAACCCACCACATCCCTCACCTGTACCCATCGCGGCCGTCACCCGAACCCACTGCATCCCTCACCCGAACCCACCGCATCCCTCCTCCTGCACCCACCGCGGCCATCACCCCGTACCCACTGCAGCCGTCACCCGAACCCACCACATCCCTCACCTGTACCCATCGCGGCCGTCACCCGAACCCACTGCATCCCTCACCCGTACCCACCACATCCCTCATCCCGTACCCACCGCATCCCTCACCCGAACCCACCACAGCTGTCACCCGAACCCACCACATCCCTCACCTGTACCCACCACAGCTGTCACCCGAACCCACCACATCCCTCACCCGTACCCACCGCAGCCGTCACCCGTACCCACCGCATCCCTCACCCATACCCACCGCAGCCGTCACCCGAACCCACCACATCCCTCACCCGTACCCACTGCAGCCATCACCCGAACCCACCGCATCCCTCATCCCGAACCCACCGCGGCCGTCACCCCGTACCTACCGCATCAGGCCAGCTGTCGGTTATTGCTTTAGTAAACGCGGGATTTTGCCCTTTTCCAAAATGCTTGGGACAGAAGTGCTTCCGATTTTGACTCTTTTCGAATTTTAGAATAATTGCATTATACTTAACCAGTTCAGCATCCGAAATCTGAAATGCTCCAATGAGCATTTCTTGAAGCATCACACACTCAGAGAGTTTTAGATTTTGCAGCATTTCAGCTTTGGGTTATCTGATTAATGATACTCAGCCTGTATTCCACAGAGCGGGGTTACAGGGTCGAGCACTGTGTGTGTTTAGATGATGACACGGAGTCCGGCCACCCTCCAGGAGGAAACGCCACATTCCCAGGAGGCCCCAGTGAGTGTTTGCAGGGTGGGGACCTCAGCATACGCTCCCTAGTGGGATCCAAGGCCTCCTCTGTGGACCTGATAGGGGACGGTTCCCACGGAACCATGGGGGACCCGGGGAGAGGTATCCGTCAGGACGTGAGGTCGCCGCAGTGACGGGCGCAGGGCGAACAATGGAGCTGCCCTACCACCCCTAGGATAGGCCTCGGGGCTGAAAGCGCTGCCCCACCTCATGCCCAGCCAGTCAAGGCTCTGTTGAATGGGGAGCAGGCAGGCCAATGCTCAGGGTGACGTGGCCGTGTGGCCGAGCCATCTCT
>NW_012116370.1:0-876 GCF_000951035.1 Colobus angolensis palliatus
GAGCCGTGCCAGGGACGACTTCACAAACCCCAGTGACCTCAAAGTGTCCCGTCTTGAGATGTGAATCGTTTCTTGACATATTATGTCACGCAACTGAAACATTTTCTTTTCTAAAAACAAAAATATGTCACACGTTTGCTTGCTGATCCTTGTAGGAGAGAAACAGAGAAGTGCTTTTATCTTTTCTTTCTTTTTTTTTTTTTTTGAGACGGAGTCTCGCTCTGTCACCCAGACTGGAGTGCAGTGGCATGATCTCGGCTCACTGCAAGCTCCGCCTCCCCAGTTCACGCCATTCTCCTTCCTCAGCCTCCTGAGTAGCTGGGACGACAGGCACCTGCCACCACGCCTGGCTAATTTTTGTATTTTTAGGAGAGACGGGGTTTCACCGTGTTCACCAAGTTGGTCTCGAACTCCTGACCTTGTGATCCGCCCGCCTCGACCTCACAAAGTGCTGAAATGACAGGCGTGAGCCACCGCGCCCGGCGGCAAAATAATTCTTATGTGGAAGTGGCTTTTTTTTTTTTTTTTTTTGGCTTCATATCCTGGCCCTCTTTGGATGTTTCAATACTTATTCTTCTGCACCACTGAATACTAATTTTACAGTGTGGGATATTTACTGTCAGGAAGGAAAAACACAGAAATGTGGCTAGTGGTACCTTCTCAGCCCCCGCCACCCCCCTGGAGATTACCCAGGGGACATTACGCTTGACTACGGTAGACTTCAGAAGAGGCCTGATTCTTTCTGTTGAAAATGAGACGGGCCAGGCACGGTGGCCAGTAATCCCAGCATTTCAGGAGGCGGAGGCGGGCGGATCACGAGGTTAAGAGATCAAGATGATCCTGGCCAACATGGTGAAACCTCGTCTCTACTAAAAA
>NW_012116370.1:5851-6627 GCF_000951035.1 Colobus angolensis palliatus
TGAAAAAGGATGAGTTCCTGTCCTTTGCAGGGACATGGGTGAAGCTGGAAACCGTCATTCTCAGCAAACTCACACAGGAACAGAAAACCAAACACCACATCTTCTCACCCATAAGTGGGAGTTGAACAATGAGAACACATGGGCACAGGGAGGGGAACATCACACAGTGGGATCTGTCGGGAGGTGGGGGCTAGCGGAGGGAGAGCATTAGGATACATACCTAATGCACGTGGGGCTTAAAACCTAGACTTGGAACCAACCCAAGTGCCCATCAACGTTAGACTGGATAAAGAAAATGTGGCATATCGATACCATGGAATACTATGCAGCCCTGAAAAAGGATGAGTTCCTGTCCTTTGCAGGGACATGGGTGAAGCTGGAAACCGTCATTCTCAGCAAACTCACACAGGAACAGAAAACCAAACACCACCTGTTCTCACTCGTAAGCAGGAGTTGAACAATGAGAACACATGGACACAGGGAGGGGAACATCACACAGTGGGATCTGTCGGGAGGTGGGGGCTAGGGGAGGGAGAGCATTAAGACACATACCTAATGCACATGGGGCTTAAAATCTAGACTTGGAACCAACCCAAATGTCCATCGATGATGGACTGGATGAAGAAAACGTGGCATACAGACACCATGGAATACTATGCAGCCATGAAAAAGGATGAGTTCCTGTCCTTTGCAGGGACATGGATGAAGCTGGAAACCATCACTCTCAGCAAACTCACACAGATACAGAAAACCAAACACCGCATGTTCTCACTCAT
>NW_012116371.1:0-871 GCF_000951035.1 Colobus angolensis palliatus
TAATTTTTGTATATTTAGTAAAGGCAGGGTTTCACCATGTTGATCAGGTTGGTCTCGAACTCCTGACCTCAAATGATCCACCCACTTTGGCCTCCCAAAGTGCTGGGATTACAGACGTGAGCCACCGCGCCCAGCCGTGGTTTTTTTTTGTTGTTGTTGTTGTTTTGACATACAGTTTCACCCTGTCATGCAGGCTGTAGTGTGATGGCATGATCACGGCTTACTGCAGCCTCAGACTGCTTGGCTCAGCCTCCTGAGTAGCTGGACCACAGAAGCATGCCGTGTCCAGCTAGCTTTTAAAATTATTTGTAGAGACAAGGTTTCCTTGCGTTGCCTGGGCTGGTCTCGAACACCTAGGCTTATGCAATCCCAGAGTGCTGGGATTACAGGCGTGAGCCACCATGCCCAGCCAGGACATGGCCTTTTTAAGGACTGAAAGAATTCTACTGTGACCCCAAGCAGAGAGTGATACGAGCGTTTCCCTAGATCATGGCCCTGTAGATGTGACAGACAGCTTGTGCCACGTCCCCCTGGGAGTCCAGGAATCCGCTGTCCGGGCTAGGTTCTCAGCCCTGACGTTGTGCCCTTCTTCCCGCACTCCCAGGTCGTCCACACTGGTGAGAAACCCTACTGCTGCCTGGTCTGCGAGCTCCGCTTCTCCTCACGCTCCAGCCTGGGCCGCCACCTCAAGCGCCAGCACCGCGGGGTCCTCCCCTCTCCCCTGCAGCCCGGCGCTGGCCTGCCTGCCTTGAGTGCGCCCTGCTCCGTCTGCTGCAATGTGGGGCCCTGCTCGGTGTGCGGGGGTGCGGGGACCGGCGGTGGAGAGGGCCCCGAGGGGGCAGGCGCGGGTCTGGGTAGCTGGGGGCTGGCA
>NW_012116371.1:6031-7474 GCF_000951035.1 Colobus angolensis palliatus
GCCAACAGATAGACACGCCCCCTAGAAACTAGACACGCCCTTTAGAAGCCACCAGTCTTATGGGACACACCCCTTGGAAACCAAACTGCCTCATTAGAGGCATGTCTGAGAAGAGGCCCCGCCCCTTCGACGCTGCCTTAGACCCTACACCAGACCCCAGTAATAGGACCTGTTCATCAGAGAATTGGGGGTGGGGGTGCCTTCAGACTGTCTCCTGCACACGGCATTGCGTTCCTGTACTGAGGGCTTATTCCGAGTCAGGCACTGGAACTCCCTGCGGGGATCATCCCGGCCCTCCTGGGGTTTACGTTCTGTCGTGTGGGCATGGAGAAAAGAGGAATCAAATAAATGTAGAAAATAATTTCAGATCGCCGGGCGCGGTGACTCAAGCCGTAATCCCAGCACTTTGGGAGGCCGAGGCGGGCGGATCACGAGGTCAGGAGATCGAGACCATCCTGGCTAACACGGTGAAACCCCGTCTCTACTAAAAAATACAAAAAACTAGCCGGGCGCGGTGGCGGGCGCCTGTAGTCCCAGCTACTCGGGAGGCTGGGGCAGGAGAATGGCGGGAACCCGGGAGGCGGAGCTTGCAGTGAGCTGAGATCCAGCCACTGCACTCCAGCCTGGGCGACAGAGCGAGACTCCGCCTCAAAAAAAAAAAAAGAAAAGAAAAGAAAATAATTTCAGATCGTCATGAGCATTCTGAAGGCAATAGGGAAGGGTGGTAAGAAAGTGAATGGCCACTTTACTCACTTTCTATGCCACCTTAGATGGGGTGGTCTATGTGGGCTTCTCGGCGGAGGTGGCATTTGATCTGAGCCCTGAAGGGTAAGGGTGAGCAAGGACCAGCCAGGAGAATGCCCAAAAGGACATCGGAGGAAAGTGAGCTCAGGGAGGGAAGGATGAGATGAGGTTAACAGGTAGGTAGAGGTCACATCACAGCGAGCCAGGCAAGCCAAAATAGGTGTTTGACTGTGTTCTTTGGGCAATGGGAAGCAAAGTCTTCATCGAGGAGGGAAGGGACCACCCTTGCACCTTATCGAAATCCCTGTGACTGATGAGTGGAAACGAAGCGGCAGGACGCAGAGTCAGGAGACTGCAGCACTCCTGCAGTCCAGGAGAAACTTGTGCGAGCCTAAACCAGAGTGACGAACAGAAATCATGCCTGTAACCCCAGCACTTTTGGAGGCCAAGGCGGGAGAATCGCTTGAGCCCAGGAGTTTGAGACCAGCCTAGGCAACATAGTGAGACCCTGTCTCTACTAAACATAACAAAATAAAACAAAAGAAAGAAATGGGTGGATTTCAGATGAACTCTGGAGTATGAATGCAGAGGACTGGTTGTGTGCATGTGTGTATTGGTTGGGGGTGAGTGTAATGGGAAGGGAGAAATCAGGAGTAAATGGTTGAGTGGTGGCATTTTTTATTAAGACCAGAAAACTGG
>NW_012116371.1:9624-10269 GCF_000951035.1 Colobus angolensis palliatus
TCACAAAGAAAATATTTTAGTCTGGGCGAGTTGACTCATGTCTGTAATCCCAACAATTTCTGAGAGTGAGGCAGGAGAATGACTTGAGCTCAGGAGTTCGAGACCAGCCTAGGCAATATAGTGAGATCCTGTCTCTACCAAAAAAAAAAGAAAGAAAGAAAAAACAGCGTGGTGGTGCATGCCTGTAGTCCCAGTTACTTGGGAGGCTGAGCTGAGAGGCTCACTTGAGCTCAGGAGGTCGAGGTTGCAGTGAGCTATGATCGTACCACTGCACTCCAGCGTGGGCGACAGAGAGAGACCCCGTCTCCAAAATAAAAAATAAAACCGAACGTGGTGGCTCATGCCTGTAATCCCAGCACTTTTGGAGACCAAGGTGGGCAGATCATCTGAGTTCAGGACCACCCTGGGCAACAGGGTCGAATCCCGCCTCTACTAAAAATACAAAAATTAGCTGGGCATGGTGGTGCATGCCTGTAATCCCAGCTACTCGGGAGGCAGAGGCGGGAGAATCGCTTGATCCCAGAAGGCAGATGTTGCAGTGACTCGAGAACACGCCACTGCACTCCAGCCTGGGTGACAGAGCGAGACGTCCGTCTCAAAAGAATACATAAATAAAAATTTAAAAATTAAATATAAATTAAAAAA
>NW_012116372.1:0-366 GCF_000951035.1 Colobus angolensis palliatus
ATATGTAACCAACACAGCGGCACATAGATTCATAAAACAAGTTCTTAGAAACCTGTGAACAGGCTTAGATAACCACACAGTAGTGGGAGACCTCAACACCCCGTGTACATTATTCGACAGATCACTGAGGAAGAGAAAGAAGAAAATCTGGAACCTAAACTCAACACTTGACCAAGTGATCCTAACAGACGTCTACAGAGCACTCCACCCATCAACCACAAGTTGATATTCTCATCTACACATGGCACATACTCTAAAATCCACAACCTGGTTGGCCGTAAGGCAATTCTCAACAAATTCAAAAGAACTGAAATCATACCAACCACACTCTCAGATCACAGAGCAGTAAAAACAAATCAATACCAA
>NW_012116372.1:5320-5793 GCF_000951035.1 Colobus angolensis palliatus
GCAAGGCTGTGGACAAAAAGTGTTTACACTGTTAGTAGGAGTGTAAATTAGTTCAACCATTGTGGAAGACAGTGTGGCGATTCCTTATTGCTGTTATGGAGAAAGTCTCAGGGAACTGGATATAAAGGTCAAAGCAGCCACAACATCCCCTTAAGCCAAAGCCTAATTCAGAACAAGACTCTAATTCTCTTCACTTCTATAAAAGTTCAGAGGTGAGAAAGCTGAAGAAGAAACCTAGAAGCTAGCAGAGGCTGCTTCATGAGGTGTAAGGAAAGAAGTCATCTCTGTAACATTAAAGTGCAAGATGATGAAGTAAGTGCTAATGTAGAGGCTTCAGCAAGTTACACAGAAGATCTAGCTAAGATCATCAATGAAGGTAGCTACACAAAGCAACAGATTCTCAATGCAGACAAAACAGACTTATACTTAAAAATATACCACCTAGGACTAAAAGAGAAGAATTCAATGCTTGG
>NW_012116372.1:12903-13198 GCF_000951035.1 Colobus angolensis palliatus
ACAAAATTATCAGATAAAAATAACTGCATTTATATTTGTGACATGATTTTCAGTTTTCAAGTAACTTCTTTAATTATACACATACAATAGTCCACTGTTATTCATTTAGGCTACAATCCAAGACCTCCAATGGATGCCGAAAACCATGGAAAGTACTGAACTCTATGTATACAAGTTATTGTCCTCTACATACAAACCTCTGATAGAACTTAACTTATAAATTAGGCACAGTAAGAGATTAACAATAATAAAATAGAACAAATAGAGTGGTGTGTGATTTAAAATGTATAAATTG
>NW_012116373.1:0-1073 GCF_000951035.1 Colobus angolensis palliatus
GGCACCTGTAGTCTCAGCTACTTGGGAGGCTGAGGCAGGAGAATCACTTGAACCTGGGAGGCAGGGGTTGCAGTGAGCAAGATCATGCCACTGCACTCCGGCCTGGGCAACAGAGTAAGACTCTGTCTCAAAACAAAAAATAAATAAAACAATAATTAAAAAAAAAAGTAATTAAAAAAAAAACACAAAAACTCTACTTTGACCCTTCCCTCTCCCCACTGCACAGCAACACAGGAGCAACACCTACACCACAGGTTGAAAATTAAAGAATATATTAGAGGCCGGGCACGGTGGCTCATGCCTGTAATCTCAGCACTTTGGGAGGCCACCAAGGCGGGCAGATCACGAGGTCAGGAGATCGAGACCATCCTGGCTAACATGGTGAAACCCCATCTCTACTAAAAATACAAAAAATTAGCTGGGCATGGTGGTGAGCGCCTGTAGTCCCAGCTACTCGGGTGGCTGAGGCAGAAGAATGGCGTGAACCCGGGAGACCGAGCTTGCAGTGAGACGAGATTGCGCCACTGCACTCCAGCCTGGGCGACAGACAAGCGAGACTCCATCTCAAAAAATAAAAAATAAAATAAAAAATAAAATATTAGAAACACTTGAAAGACTACAAAACTCTCTAAAAATATACTATCAACTGCAAAAAATTATATCTACACTCCCACATAATTCAAAAATAGACTTCAAAATGTGCGTATGTATAGTGATTGACAGTTACTAAGTGTATTCATTTTTTAACCACACGTTACTGACATTTATTATGAACCAGGCACTGTGCCACATCTTGGGGACACATAAGTGATCGATACAGGCAGAGTCCTTGCCCTCATGAAATTTAAAATCTTTGAGGTAGAGAAAGTAAATTTTATTCCTCTAAATTATAAAGTAAAAACTGAGACTTAAAGACACAGGTGTGATTTTCCTATAGCCAAAGTTTAAGTAGCAAAAAATGAGACAACACAAGACATGCTTTTTTTTTTTGAGATGGAGTCTCACTCTGTCGCCCGGGCTGGAGTGCAGTGGCTGGATCTCAGCTCACTGCAAGCTCCGCCTCCCAGGTTTAC
>NW_012116373.1:6243-6760 GCF_000951035.1 Colobus angolensis palliatus
TGACCAACATGGAGAAACCCGTCTCCACTAAAAATACAAAATTAGCCGGGCGTGGTGGCACATGCCTGTAATCCCAGCTACTTGGGAGGCTGAGGCAGAAAAATCGCTTGAATCTGGGGGGCAGAGGTTGCAGTGAGCCGAGATCGTGCCATTGCACTCCAGCCTGGGCAACAAGAGCAAAACTCCATCTCAGAAAAAAAGAAAAAAGATAAATTTGACTTTTCAGAGGGTTTCAAACTGTGATCCAATAGGGTATGAAATACGCAGGATATAGGTACTTCACCCCCACTTCAAGTAGAGCAGCTTAAAAAAAAAAAAAAATCTGCCGGGTACAGTGGCTCACGCCTGTAATTCCAGCACTTTGGGAAGCTAAGGCAGGTGGATCACAAGGTCAGGAGATGGAGACCACCCTGTGAATGGTGAAACCCCATTTCTACTAAAAATACAAAACATTAGCCGGGCTTGGTGGCGGGCGCCTGTCGTCCCAGCTACTCGGGAGGCTGAGGCGGGAGAATGG
>NW_012116373.1:13155-13602 GCF_000951035.1 Colobus angolensis palliatus
GCTGAGGCGGGCAGATCATGAGGTCAGGAGTTCGAGACCAGCCTGGCCAACATGGTGAAACCCCATCTCTACTAAAAATACAAAAATTAGCACGGTGTGGTGCCGTGCGCCTGTAATTCCAGCTACTCAGGAGGCTGAGGCAGGAGTATTGCTTGAACCTGGGAGGTAGAGGTTGCAGTGAGCCGAGATCATGCCACTGCACTCCAGCCCTGGCGACAGAGCAAGACTCTGTCTCAAAAAAAATGTTATTTGGTCAGACTTGGTGGCTCATGCCTGTAATCTCAGCACTTTGAGAGGCTGAGGCAGGAGAATTGGTTGAGCCCAGGAGTTCAAAACCAGCCTGGGCAACATACTGAGATTCTGTCTCTATTAAATAAAGAGAAAACATTTTTTTAAAAGTTAACTTTTCCATTTTAAAATAGTGAGTCCAAATATATTTGTATTTGT
>NW_012116374.1:0-511 GCF_000951035.1 Colobus angolensis palliatus
AATGCTGGGCTGGTGGATGGTGCGTGCTTGGTGAACACGAGCCTCCCTGGTCATCACTGCTGCTCAGTTCAGGGCTTAGGAACGGACGTGCCATCCCAGCGAGCTCGAGGGTCAAAGCCCTGCTATGGAGGAGGAAACTGAGGCCCAGAGTCTGGAGGGCAGCGACCTGCAATTCAACTCTAGGCGCATCTGACTATAGGCTCCTTTTCCCTCCCAAGTAGTAAAGGCCCTACTTGTTGGCCCTTAGAATCTGCTGAGTGCTTTTACCATCCATGAGGTCATCTCCAAAATACGCTCAGGGCAGGCGCAGTGTCAGCACAGCGGCCCGCGCTCCCATCACGCCTGACTCCACCACCGCGAGCCCGGCTGACACCTCCACATGACACATCTCATCAGGATCCGCTGTGAGGTGGGGCAGGCTGCTGCCGCCTCCCAATCACACTCCAAACCGAGCGTCCTAAAAACAACAAGCATGTACTATTGCTACAGTGTCTCGGCGGCGGCCTTGCTG
>NW_012116374.1:5111-5672 GCF_000951035.1 Colobus angolensis palliatus
GGAACCCTGGCCCAGATGGGCCGGGGCTGTTTTCGTGCACGTTTTCCCGGCCGTGACCTGCAGGGGCAGTGCAGTCCTTGCTGCTACGATGAGCAACGTGGTGGCTCAGGAGGCCTCCGGGGCTGCCCTCTGCGGCTTCTGACCCCAGCTCTGCCCGTGGTGGCCGCGTGGTCCTCAGCAAGTCATGTAACGTCTGTGTTTGTGCTCCAGGGGGCCTTGGAGACAACCGGGAAGGTGGCAGGAGGGGGCCGCTGTGGCCCCATCACCAGCCCTGGTGGCTGGAGCTGGCCATTTCTCAAAAGAAGGTGGCAGAGAGGATGTGGGGTGACTTCTTCCCCCCGTCTACTGTGGTGATGCTCTCAGGAGCCTTTGGGGGTCCACACGCTGTACTGAGGGAGACAAATCTGCCAAGCTCTGGGCTTCTCTTCCTGACCGGCCAGGTGACCTCAGGGGTTCCTGACAGTCAAAGGACGGAGGGGCAGCTCGGGGAGGACGGGAGCAGGCCTGGCTCTGCGAGCGCAGAATCAGATGCTGCCCAGGCCTGCGCGCCTGTCTTCCACG
>NW_012116374.1:7549-7894 GCF_000951035.1 Colobus angolensis palliatus
AACTGCAAGGTGAAACTCAGCACCTGCAAAAAGGCATCACAGACGCGAAGCCGGCCAGAAGAACTCGCGCCGCATGCAGCGCGCTGCCCAGCGCCGGACCCAACCCGGACCGTCCAGCCCACCTTGTCCGGTCCATCCCTCCCAGAAAGGCACCGCAGACTACAACTCCCAGCACGCCCCGGGCCCCCGAGGCGGCGCTGCGGGTAAGGAGCCGCGCGGGGCATGCTGGGAATTGAAGTCCGCCTCCGCCCCACCCGCCCAAGCCGGCCCGCTGCGCACCTCTGGGAGTGGTGGGCCAGGCGAAGGTGCCACAGTGCGCGGCCCAGGCGCTGCTGCTGCAGCAGG
>NW_012116375.1:0-1833 GCF_000951035.1 Colobus angolensis palliatus
GTGTGCATGTGTCTTTATAGCAGCACGATTTATAATCCTTTGGGTATATACCCAGTAGTGGGATGGCTGGGTCATATGGTACATCTAGATCTAGATCCTTGAGGAATTTTAAAGCAGTTGAAAGTGGGACTGCTCTCTCTGAAGAAAACTTGCTTGGTCAGCAAGAAAAAGAACTGCATGTAACTCCCTATTTTTTATTTTCACATAAAAAAAAGCCTAAGTTTTTTGTGTAAACAATGGAAGCAAACATGGAGAAAAACTTAGGCAAATATAACTTTGACCATATATAGTTGTCTGAAGAGAACAATTTAGAGAACAGTGGGATAAAAATCTGGATAATTAATTGACTCTGGAAGTAAAGATACACGTTAATAGTTTTTTCAGTTAAGTAATTTTAAAAATTACTAACTGTCCTAAGGAGTATTCATTTTAAGATATAGCTCAAATTTCTTTTTCATAATAATTAACTTCATACTTCTCATAGCTTCCTCAGATTTTACTTCATTTAGTGAACTAACATTTCTTCATTATCAAAAACATTGCATAATTGTCCATGTGTTTTCTTTAGGAAGTTAATTGTCTAGCATCCTGATTGCAGAAAATTAGCGGGTCAGGGACATGTAATTTCTATGTGCCAAGATTTAAACTACTATTGTTTCAATTTTATTGTCAAATACGAAGAGCTATACTGGATGTAGAAGTCAGTAAGTCACTCCTTCGATAAGGACGCTGTAGTTTCCTCATCCTAGACCATTTTAAATTTCAATCTCAAGTTTAGGATTTGAGACTGACTAAAGTATTCTCTGTCACAATGCTTACATTTATATCAGGATGCAAATTTTATTAACTCTATATCTTTAAAGATATTTATTATAACATATTGGCTCACGTGATTATGGAGGCTAAGAAATCACAGAATCTGCTGTCTGCAATCTGGACATGCAGGAAGGCCAGGTGAAGCTCAAAGGCCTGAAAGCGAGAGGGTCAATGGTGTAGATTCCAGGCTAAATCCCCAGGACTGAGAACCAGAAGCATCAAAGGCAGAAGAAGATAGATGTCCCAGCCCAAGTAGTCCAGCAGAGAGCAGGTGAACCCAGCATTCTTCTGTCTTTTTGCTCTATTCAAGCCCTCAGTGGATTCAATGATGCCCATCCATGTTGGAGTGTGCCATCTGCTTTACTCAGTTCATCCATTCCAATACTTATCTCTCCTGGAAACATCCTCACAGGCACTCCCAGAAATAATATTTAATCAGGTATTTGAGCATCCATGGCCAAGTCACATAAAATTAACTATGACATGTATGTTTCATAAATTGTGTTTATTCATCTGACACTTCTTGTGACATTTTCATGCAAACATATTTTTTCTTGCATTTACAAAACTTTTTATTCCTGCTTTCTGTTTTTCTGTCTCTTTTTTTTTTCATTTTTCTTTAGTAACTCTTTGTTATACCTTAGTCAGGCAGGAACCATTACCATGAGGCTCTCCTATTCCATTTCCCTAAGGTTGTTAAATCTGGAGGTCCCCACTCGGAGGGTAACAGGGTGACATAGTTTGGATCTGTGTTTCCACCCAAATCATATGTCCCCACTCATATTGAAATGTAATCCCCAGTGTTGGAAATAGGGTCTGGTGGGAGGTGATTGGGTCACGGGGGTGGATTTCTCATGAAGAGTTTAGCACCATCCCCCTTGGTACTGTCCTTGAGATAGTCAGTGAGTTCTCATGAGATCTGGTCATTTAAAAGTGTGTAGCACTTTCTTTGCACTCATTTGCACCTGCTCTCGCCACGTGACATGTAAGCTTCTGCTTCCCCTTCTGCCATGGTTG
>NW_012116375.1:8083-8611 GCF_000951035.1 Colobus angolensis palliatus
CAAGGCAGGCAGATCATTTGAGGTCAGGAGTTCAAGACCAGCCTGGCCAACCTGGCGAAACCCTGTCTCTACTAAAAATACAAAAATTAGCCAAGCGTGGTGGTGGGCGCCTGTAGTCCCAGCTACTCAGGAGGCTGAAACAGAAGGATGACTTGAACCCAGGAGGCGAAGTTTGCAGTGAGGGAGATCATGCCACTGCACTCCAGCCTGGGTGACAAACTGAGACTCTGTCTCAAACAACAACAACAACAACAACAACAACTTTGACTGCCCTCGAAGTTAAAAAACTTCCTCAACATGACATAAAAAAAGAAGGTGAAGTAACACTGGCCATTTTATCAAAACAGGATATGATTGATCTTATTTGGGGAGAGATACTTGATAATGCAGCCTTCCACACAGTATAAAGGAAAAATGACTGAATTTATCTTTCTTTTTCTAATGTGGCATAATAAAAAAAAAAGAGCAGGTGATTCTAGTAGAGACCGATAATAACTAACATCTTTAAAAATCACCCACCCACACAGA
>NW_012116375.1:11327-11687 GCF_000951035.1 Colobus angolensis palliatus
GATCTCCTGACCTCGTGATCTACCCGCCTCAGCCTCCCAAAGTGCTGGGATTACAGGCGTGAGCCACTGCTCCTGGCCCCAAACACTCTTTTATCAAATAGGCATAAAATAAATAATAATACCATGGACTCTTTGTACTCATGAAATTCACATTCTGGTGTGTGTGTGTGTGTGTGTGCGCCTATTCTATGTTTGGTGATTAGGCAGGAGTCAAGCAATATTCAGGTAAACAAAATAAAAAATTATAAATTGAACTAAGTACCACGAAGGAAATGAACAAGGGACACTGCTAAGAAGTAATGGTAGGGGAGTAAATGGCCTTCCCTTTAAATAGGGAAGTCAAGTAGGGCCACACCGAAC
>NW_012116376.1:0-1964 GCF_000951035.1 Colobus angolensis palliatus
ATAAGGGCTTCATTTTTCTGAAAGTCATAACTCACATCAGCCTGCTGCACTGAGTGAGATAACATTATTTTCTTGTTCATGGAAATACAATTCTACAGGTGATTTACTGATGCTCTAATTACCATTTCCAGTGATGAGTTAGGGAATACTGTGGTTTCTCAAATTGTTTCCTGCCTAAAAATACCTATATTTGCAGAAAACTCTGAAGTATAAAATGGTGTTAGCGTTGTGGATTGTTGACAAACATGGCAGGCAATATGCTCATAACTTTTACTTTTAAATCTTTTCAGTAAATTATCAACTGTGCTTGAGCAGAAAAGGCCATAATTGCTGATTAATTTGTGTGTGTGAGTAGCAATTTCTTCATAACATCAGTAATGGAAACATATCAGCACTCATGGAGGATTAGCAGGTAAAATAATATATATATATATATAACATATGTATCATATACAACTTATATATCTTATATGTAACGTATGTATTTTCTATATCTCTATGATTAAAACATATATATCATATATATTATGTTTGTGGTCTAAGAATATATATTCTTTCTATATTTCTATACTCCTTGTAAGAATATACATTTCTTTCTAAGAATATTTCTAAAACATTCTAAGAATATATATTCTTTCTATATTCTAAATATATATTTATATGCAATATAAATAAATATATAAATTTATTTGTATGTATATATACAAGCAAAAATATTGCTTCTTAAAGATCCACAAAGGAAATAGTACTTCCATTGACTCAACTTTCCAAAACGTCTTTGTTTGATTTGTTCCTTTTAGTCTTCTCACCTTTGCTTGCTGCCATCTGGGCAGGCTCCATCTTTTTACTCTCAGCCACTTCTAAGGCATTCTGTTTACTTTCCTATCTCTTAATCTACACATACGTGAGTCCAGTTTATCCTTCAGAGTGTGCTTTCCCTGTCCTCTCTGAAATCTGCTCTAATTTCTTACCTGGCTCTGATGTCTGTGTGCCTTAATCAGGGCTCTCTCTGGTTATGAGATTTGAAATACCATAATCGATATACTTGTTGATATGTTTTGGTTGTGTCTCCCCCTAAATCTCATCTTGAATTGTAGCTCTCCTAATTCCCACATATTGTAGGAGGAGCCTAGTGGGAGATAACTGAATCATGGGAGTGTTTTCCCCCATACTGTTTTCATAGTAGTGAATAAGTCTCATGAAAGCTGATGGTTTTATAAGGGAAAACCTCTTTGGCTTGGTTTTCATTCTCTTTCTTGCCTGCTGCCAATGTAAGACGTGCCTTTCACTTTCCACCATGCTTGTGAAGCCTCCCCAGCCACGTGGAACTGTGAATCCATTAAACCTCTTTTTCTTTGTAAATTACCCAGTCTTGAGTATGTTTTTATCATCAGCATGAAAACGAACTAATACACTTGTCTTGTGTTTTTTTTGGATTGTGGGCTTCTTGAGAACAGGAGCTTTCCTTTCCCCATCTTTATATTTGCTCACCCTCAGCTCTCTGTTTGGCATAGGGTAAATAATAATAAATATTTCTTGATTGAACTCTTGACCGAATATTTCTTCTTACTGTGGACTCCTGAAAATCATTCTCATGGTTTTATTTCTAATTTGCTGGCTAATTTCTAATTTGCTGTGATGTCTATCTCCTTCACTTCCTATCTCCTTCATACGCTTTTTCATCGTATTACTTTTCTATCTTTATTTTTGTCAAACAGAAGTCAACTTCATACATGTATTTCTCATTTATTTATTTATTTGATGGAGTTTCTCTCTGTTGCCCAGGCTGCAGTGCACTGGAGCGATCTCGGCTCACAGCAACCCCTGCCACCCAGGTTCAAGTAATTCTCCTGCCTTAGCCTCTAGGATAGCTGGGATTATAGGCACCTACCACCATGTCTGGCTAATTTTTGTATTTTTTTTTAGTAGAGATGAGGTTTCACCATGTTGGCCAGGCTGATCTT
>NW_012116376.1:8609-9685 GCF_000951035.1 Colobus angolensis palliatus
TTTTTTTATAGCTATTGTAAATGGAATTGTTTTCTTGATATGTTTCTCAGCTAGTTCACTATTGGCATACAGAAACATTACTGATTTTTATCACTGATTTTTGCATGTTGATATATCCTGCAACTTTACTGAATTTATTTATTAGATCTAAGACTGTTTTTTTGGAGTCTTTAGTTTTTTCAGATGTAACAACCTAGATCTACATTGTGTAACAATTTGACTTACTCCTTTTCAATTTGGATGCCTTCTGTTTCTTTTTGTTGCCTAATTGCTCTGGCTAGGACTTCCAGTTCTCTGTTGAATAGAAGTCATGAAAGTAGACATTCTTGTCTTGTTCCAGTTCTTAAAGGAAGGACTTTCAGCTTTACCATTCTGTATCCTGTTAACTGTGGGTTCGGCCTAAATGGTTTTTATTGTTTTGAGGTATTTTTCCTTCAACACTCTTGTGGAGAGTTTTTATTACAAAGAAGTGTTGAATTTTATCAAATGCTTTTTCTGCGTCAACTAGGATGATCATATGCTTTTTCCCCATTAGTCTGTTAATATAATCTGTCACATTTATTGATTTGTATATTTTCAGCCATCCTTACATTACTTGGATAAATTCTACTTGACCATGGTGCATTTTTTTTTTTCTTTTGATGTGATGTTGAATTTGGTTTGCTAGTATGTTGTTGACAATTTTTGCATCTGTGTTTGTCAGGCATATTGGTCTATAGTTTTCTTTTTTGTTGCATACTTGTCTAATTTTGGTATCAGGGTAATGCTGGCCTTGTAGAATGAGTTAGGGGAAATTTCCTTCTCTTCAATTGTTTGGAATAGTTTGAGGAAAATCGGTCTGTGTTCTTTGAAAGCTTGGTAGAATTCAGCAGTGAAGACATCTGGTCCTGGTCTTTTCTTTTAGGGGAGACATTTTATTACTAATTCAATCTCATTATTCATTATTGGTCTGTTCAGGCTTTCTAGCTCTTTCTGATTCACCCTTAGTAGGTTGTATGTGTCCAGGAAATTATCCATTTTCTCTAAGTTTTCCAGTTTGTTAGCATATAGTTGGTCATAATAGTCTGTGATGATCT
>NW_012116376.1:11572-11910 GCF_000951035.1 Colobus angolensis palliatus
CCTTCATTTATCTTTGCCTTCTGGGACACCAATAGTTTGGATATTTGGTTGCTTTAAGATGTCCCCTATGTTACATATACTTTATTATCCTTATTCATTTATTTTTAAGTGTATTTGTTTCTGATTGTGTTATTTTGAAAGACCTATTTTCAAGTTCTGATATTCTTTCTTCTGTTTGATCTAGTTTGTTATTGAAACTTTTGTAAGTATTTTGTTTTTCATTCAATGACTTCTTCAGTTCCAGAATTTCTATTTGGTTCTTTAAAAATATAATGTTTAACTCTTTGATAAATTTTTCTTTCATATGCTAAATTATTTGTATCACTTTCTTATATTCC
>NW_012116377.1:0-1180 GCF_000951035.1 Colobus angolensis palliatus
ATCCCAGCCTCAGTGATTAGTGGACGCTGTGCCGGTGAGTCTCCCCCTTATACAGTGCCCTTATGATCTCCAGCAGAGGTGTGTGTACCCATCGGCTAGTCTCTCAGTAGTGGTTTGCAGTCACCCAGAATTTACTCTGACAGCTTTAGGGGTTCGCTGTAGTGGGTGTTACCGTGTTACTGCTATATGTCTGTGTTGGTTTGGGTGTGTCTTATTTCTCTTTCTCGCTCTTTCATTCTCTGTCGATTTGTGTACGGGTGTGTGTGGGCGAGGGACTCACATCTGCCCTGTTCACCGAGGGGCAATTTCTTTCACATAAGTCTTTCCTCTGTTCAGCCTCTCCCCATGCGTCTGTCTGTGTGGTGTGGCCGATTGTCAATCGTTTTATTGGCACTTCCAGTTTGGGTTTGTGAGGATCTGGATGAGGTGGAGTGACGTCGATCTCGTAAGGATTTAAATCACCTCTACACCCTAAGAGGCGTGTTTTCTAGGATTAAGGCCACCACACCCTAGGCAAGGATAAAAGCCTCACTAGAGAGGTCATCGTTTACATCCAGAAGCTCTGCAGAGTGACCTCAAAGAAGATGGTTCTCATTCATCTCTCTTTTTCATCTCGTTGAGAAATCTAGCCACAGGGTAACACAGGTTTTGAAAGGATGGGCAACAGACGTGGCAAGGATCTGTGAGTGTGCAGGCTGTATTTCACATACGGTTAAACACTCTAGTGAGTGTTCTGCAGATAGCTGGCACTTGTTTTACTGAACCAAGGGGAAAAAAAATGCTGAGAAAAAAGGACACAACTTGCCTGCCAGCGCATCTGATTATTACAAAGTTGATAGTAATTTTAATTTATCCTGTCATGTAAAGGTCCTTGGCAGTGATAACTAGTTTCCTAAGATAGCCTAGGTTTTGTATGATAAAGCTGTCATTCATGTCAGACTATGGAAATTCTTCCCAATGCCCTTGACATACGTGATTAATAACATTCCCGAAATAACATACCAAAAGAAACAACAGGAAATCATTTGTTAGTTAGTTCCTTCAAATTTGTTTATTCAAATTGTGGTTCCTTCGTGCACTAACTTTTTTTTTTGTTTTTGAGACGGAGTCTCACTCTGTCATCCAGGGCAGTGCAATGGCGCCATCTCAGCTCACTGCAACCTCTGCCCCCCCGGGTTCA
>NW_012116377.1:4965-7227 GCF_000951035.1 Colobus angolensis palliatus
GCATCTCTGCTGTCCCTGCCCTTCATCTACATCACTGAACAATTCATTGCACACATCTCTGTACTTTTATTTAAACTGTTCCATGTGTGTTTACAATTAACTACTTCATGAATGACTGCGGTATGGATGGAGCAGAAAGGAATGCTGAGGGAGGACTCCTGTTCGAATGAGCCCCTCTTCCAGAACTAGGAATGAACTTTCCCCAGTACCAACAAGGCAGCCTCCAGGGCAGGAAAAGGTAACGGGATCCATCCTGCTGACATCCAAGATGGAATTACAGGTACCTCTCACCTCTTTGTTGACTGTCAGATGGAAACCCCCTCCCCACGAGGTGAAGCGGAGTCCGCTCCAGAGCCCCACAGTTGGGGTCGGGGATGTCACAGAAATCACCAGGGCAGCCAATTCCCATCCACAGGGGGCCCAGGATGACCCAGCACCCTCAAGCTCAGCCGCAAGCTCGGGCCAGGGAGTGAAGCCCTTGTCCCCAAGCAACAGAGCAAGGGTTTGTCTCTAACCCTGTGGGCTCCAGTGAAAGGAAAATGGCCTGGAGGTGCCCACAGGAGAGCACCCCAGTTCTGAGACAGCTCTACGGCTCCCAGCCTGAGTCCCCGTGAGTAACACAGGGACGCACAGAGGGGCATGCTGCCTGCCTATAGGGCACTCACGGAACACGGGTGCACGCTGTGGATCCTGAAGCCGGTCAGGTAACGAGGTGCAGAGGTGTGGGGAAGACCTGGAGGGAGGCCTCCCCGGGGGCCAACCAGCCGGGGCCACCGATCAGAAGTGCTTCTGACATTAACAGGACACACGTAAGGTGTGTAGGGTGGGTAGTGGATGTGACCGCAGAGGCCTCTGGGGATTGTAGTTTTGGAGCTAGAGAGGCAGGCAAACAGTTGGGTTTGCCCACACAGGGTGCCTCCGACATCTGCACAGCGCACACAACCAAGCTTAGGAACCCAGTGTTAAGATGCCCAAGTGACACAGAGAAGTTTCTCCTCTGCGAGCCAATGAGATCTGCTGTCAGAGCATTGCGGGACCACTGAAGGATTCTGGAAAATGTGGTCCCGGGTGGTCACTGTCCACTGACCTTCGCCTGTAGGTGAGCTGAGCTCACCATGCAAGTCTCCGCCCTGGTGAGCCCTTCCCCTAGCAGATGCCAGGATGGGGCAGAAATGGCTCAGGGAGAGGCGATGCTCTCTCAGGGCTCCCGGTTTGGGGGTGACACCACCCCTATGTCCCCTAGAGTAGGAGGGTGTACCAGGACAGGGAACCCTATGGCTGTTTTCAGGGACAGCAAGACTGGCTTGGGGAAAACTCCCAGAGTGGAGATAGGGAGAGTCTGGTCACATTTCCCCAGGTCGGCGATGCTGGCTGGACTTGGGTGAAGAGCAAAAGATCTCCTGGTGATAGTGGTGGTGAGGATCGGAGGCTTGAGCCAGAAATTCCCAAGGTGTTTTTTGTTTTGTTTTGTTTTTGTTTCTGAGACAGAGTCTCCCTCTGCCCCCAGGCTGGAGTGCAATGGCGCGATCTGGGCTCACTGCAACCTCCGCCTCCTGGGTTCAAATGATTCTCCTGCCTCAGCCTCCCAAGTAGCTGAGATTACAAACACGTGCCACCATGCCCAGCTAATTTTTTTGTTTTGTTTTGTTTTGTATTTTTAGTAGAGATGGTGTTTTGCCACATTGCCCAGCCTGGTCTCAAATTCCTGACCTCAAGTGATCCACCTGCCTTGGCCTCCCAAAGTGCTGGGATTACAGGCGTGAGCCACCGTGCCCAGCTCATTTTTATCTTTTCTCTTACAGGTTTTTATTTTTATCTTACAGGTTCGACTTGAAGGAAACTTGTGGAGGGTGGGGCAGTGTTGAAGAGGAGGCACCATTGTAACCATTTTGTTCAACATGGGTGTTTTCTTTATGCATTAATTTGTATTTTTAAATATATTAAATTAAAAATTTATCTTGATTACCGAGTCTTTCTGGTGCCCCTTTAAATTCTCTATCCAGTCCTGAGCCTTGATAGAAGTGAGGGCCTGGCCTCTGGGCATCAAGCAGCCAGAAAGTCCAAGTCCCTTAGGAGCTTTCTCTGAATTGTTGAATTGTGAGTGATCTTTTTCTTTCCCGACTTCCTTAATATCCACAATTTCCTTGTAACCATCCCTCCAAGCCACACCCACAAGGCACCTCCAAGACCTATCATGAAGCAGATATTCAAAGATGACTTGTAAGGCCGGGCGCAGTGGCTCACGCCTGTAATCCCAGCACT
>NW_012116377.1:7277-9004 GCF_000951035.1 Colobus angolensis palliatus
GTCCAGCTAACATTTTTATTTTTAGTAGAGACGGGGTTTCGCCAGGTCGGCCAGGCTGGTTTTGAACTCCTGACCTCAGGTGATCCACCTGCCTCGGCCTCCCAAAGTGCTGGAATTACAGGCATGAGCCACCACACGTGGCCACAAGAAACATTTCATGTGTTTCTGGCAGTCTTTCAGCCACAGATTTCATCTTAAGTATTACAATGCTTGTGCCCTTTAATTAATTTTTCCTACATATTTTGATAGTTACATTGAGACCAGGCCCAGTGGCTCACACCTGTAATCCCTCCTCTTTGGGAGGCTGAGGTAAGCGGATCACAAGGTCAAGAAATTCAAGACCATCCTGGCCAATATGGTGAAACCCCGCCTCTTGAAAAACACAAAGAATTAGCTAGGCAAGGTCAAGCGCTGGCTCATGCCTGTAATCTCAGCCCGGTGGGAGGCTGAGGCGGATGGATCACAAGAGGTTAGGCGTTCGAGCCCAGCCTGGCCAACATGATGAAACCTTGGCTATACTAAAAGTACAAAAATCAGACCCTGAAGGTCATGTCCAAATGAGAAAGACATTGTTTGGCTCTAACTGTCTGACACTAAGAAACAGTGCAGACTGGCCAAGTGAGGTGTCTCACACTTGTAATCCCAGTAGTTTGGGAGGCCGAGGCGGGTGGATCACCTGAGGTCAGGGGATCGACACCAGCCTGACCAATATGGTGAAACTCTGTCTCTACTAAAAAAAAAAGTACAAGAAAATTAGGCGGTCATGGTGGCACACACCTGTAAATCCCAGCTATTTGGGAGGCTGAGGCAGGAGAATCGCTTGAACTCTGGTGGCAGAGGTTGTGGTGAGCAGAGGTCAGCCTATATCAAGCTTCTCCTTGTTCTAAGTGTGAACAGCTAGTCTGTATCTTCACCGAAGCATATTTAAAAATCAACCTTAGGAAGGCCCTTGGCCACCATAATCCTTCCACACTAGCAAGAGCCCAGACTCAGAGACTAGGCGTCCTTCCTCCTCCCACTGGAATGCCTTCCCCCGGATCTCCTAGGTACCAAACCGCTCAGGGGCAGCTGAGACAGCCCTACTTCTGGGAGTCCTCCCCAACCACTTGAAATTACAGCATCTCTGCTGTCCCTGCCCTTCATCTACATCACTGAACAATTCATTGCACACATCTCTGTACTTTTATTTAAACTGTTCCATGTGTGTTTACAATTAACTACTTCATGAATGACTGCGGTATGGATGGAGCAGAAAGGAATGCTGAGGGAGGACTCCTGTTCGAATGAGCCCCTCTTCCAGAACTAGGAATGAACTTTCCCCAGTACCAACAAGGCAGCCTCCAGGGCAGGAAAAGGTAACGGGATCCATCCTGCTGACATCCAAGATGGAATTACAGGTACCTCTCACCTCTTTGTTGACTGTCAGATGGAAACCCCCTCCCCACGAGGTGAAGCGGAGTCCGCTCCAGAGCCCCACAGTTGGGGTCGGGGATGTCACAGAAATCACCAGGGCAGCCAATTCCCATCCACAGGGGGCCCAGGATGACCCAGCACCCTCAAGCTCAGCCGCAAGCTCGGGCCAGGGAGTGAAGCCCTTGTCCCCAAGCAACAGAGCAAGGGTTTGTCTCTAACCCTGTGGGCTCCAGTGAAAGGAAAATGGCCTGGAGGTGCCCACAGGAGAGCACCCCAGTTCTGAGACAGCTCTACGGCTCCCAGCCTGAGTCCCC
>NW_012116377.1:10207-11515 GCF_000951035.1 Colobus angolensis palliatus
CAGATGGGGCTGGGATGGGGGCTTATGGGGATGAAGGAGGCAGGAAGAGCATGTGAAGTCTGTGCATAAAGTCACTCCCTAAGGACAGTCCCTGAGAGGAAGCTAGACGCACAAGGATCGGGCTAGGTGGAGAAGGTGTAGAAGACAACCCTGGAGGGTACATTCAGGGGTTGACAGAGATAAGAAAACAGGAGGGAAAGTCAAGTGTGGAGCCTTTCCTGTCCGTAGCATAGAAGACATCAGGAGCTGATGAGTGAAAGTGATAAACAGCATTCTCACCACTAAAAAAGGTCAAGGATTTGAGGTAACGGATAGATTAATTTGATTCTCATTCCACACTGTATTGGAAAATCACAACATCATTTTATACCCCATATACAATTTAGAAGATAGGTAAAAATGAGCAAGAAAAAAATGAAAACCTATTCTTTGAAGTATTTTTAAAACATGCAATTTATGGGGTACAATCTAATTCATCTATCTATATATCTTTTTAAAAAAAAAATGGGGAGTCAATAAACACAGGAAACAGTGCCTTAGGAGGGAGAGAAGGAAAATGGGCACAATCTGCCCTCAGAAAGACACAGCGTTTAAATCCACGCATGTGAGAATTCCAGGGTTCAAGGTAAGACCAGGGGTCAGTCAAGAACACCCTGGCTTACCACCTACAGCCACAGGGTGGCGCCAACACCCACTGCTCCAGCCTGAGCCGGCCAGAGAGAGAACATTCAAGTAAAACTGGGACATCCCAGAAGGCCTGAGACCTACAGTTCCCACCATTGAAGTCCAGTGAGGGAGCAAGGTCCAATGTGAGGTGAAAAAATACCATATAGGTGTAGTTGAAATAATAGTTGTGGGGAAAAGAAAGAGAGATCAGCCTGTTACTGTGTCTATATAGAAGGAAATAGACATAAGAGACTCCATTTGGCTCTGTGTTTGAGATGCTGTTAATCTGTGACCCTATCCCCAACCTTGTCCTTGCAAGAGACATGTGCTGTGGTGACTTAAGGTTTAATGGATTTTGGGCTGTGCAGGATGTACTTTGTTAAACAAGTACCTGAAGGCAGCTTGCTGGTTAAAAAGTCATCACCATTCTCTTGATCTCAACTACCCAGGAACACATACATGCCAAAGGTCGCAGGGGCCTCTGCCTAGGAAACCTAGGTATTGTCCAAGGTTTCTCCCCATGTGATAGTGTAAAACAATGCTGCTAAAAGGTTTACGGAGATGTCTGCATATGTGTATCAAGGCACAGCATTTTCCTTTGAACTTATTCATGTCACAGAGATTTTTTTTTTTTTTTTGAGG
>NW_012116377.1:12348-15571 GCF_000951035.1 Colobus angolensis palliatus
CCGCACATGCAGACTTTATATCTGCCTGCATCACCCCGTAGAGATGATTACACAAACTGCACTGACACTGTGAAGTCAACGTGGAGATAAAGTAAAAATCAAATAGTTATGGAGAGGGTTGGTCTGTGTAGTGGGAAACCCTTCAGAACACGCACACGGCATCTTCCCACTCTTCTAAATACCACGCACAGCCCGCAGCAGTAGATGGCAAATCACAGCCTGGGCCACCCTTCCCAGAATGTCACAAACATGGACGTGCAGACCACAGAACTCACCAGATACCCAAGCTGGGTGGCGCAGGGCTCTGAAAGCCATGCTTCAAGTCAGAGGGACTAGAAACCTCCCCGAGGGAGCAACAGGGATCGGGGATTCTAGGAGGATCCAGCGACTGTGCAAAGACCAAGCAGTGAACAGACGTGTGTGTCAGTGATTCGATTGTCATGAACTCAACACCATCTAACACTGCAGCTCACATTTCTGTGTGCATCAGACTCACCTAGGGGCTTGTTAAATACAGATTGTTGGGTCTCACCCCTAGAGTTTCTGCTTCAGTATTCTGGGGAGCAGCCTGTGAACCTGTATTTCCAGCACCATGATTTTCATGTGCTACTGATACTGTTGGCCCAAGGACCACACTATGACCTAATTTAACACCAGGTTAGGGGAGGTACTAAGGAGCAAAAAGCAACAGAAGAAGGGACCTGAAGCCTGTAGGGGCTTCTCTGTAAACTCCTCAAACATAAAAGCCTTCAAGGCTCTCAAACAACTTTTACAGCATCATGTCTACAAATACAAGGTGCCACGCAGGGAGACTTCATTCAAGCAGAGAGACGAGCCCACTGAGTGTCCCTGTCTTAGTCCGTTTGTGTTGTTGTAACAGAATACCACAGACTGGGTGATTTACAAGCAAGAGTTCACTTGGTTTATGGTTCTGGACACTGGGAAAGTGAGGGGCCTGCCTCTGGTGAAGGTCTTGCTGTGCTGTCCTATGGTGGAAGGTGGAAGGAAAAGAGAGTGACCACATGTGAGAGGGAGGAGGGGGGAAAGAGAGAAAGGGAGGAAGTCAACCTCATCCTTTTATCAGGAACCCACTCCCAAGGTATCTAACCCACTCTGCCTTCATCCATTCGTGAGGGCGGAGCCTTCACCACCTAATCACCTCTTGAAGGCTGCACTGGTCATCGCTGCCGCATTAGGGGTTGAGTTTCCCACGCGTGAACTTCGGGGAACACACTCAAAACACAGCAGTCCTCACGGAAACCTTCCAGAAAATCTGCGTGCCTGGCACTCCGGAATCCCTCTTTTCCACCCCTTCTCCCTGCAGCTCTAACACCGTGTTCCCTCATCATTTTCCATTCGAGCATAGGAAAGAACAGAGTCACTACACCCATTTCTTATGAACCTTTCCTACATTAAAATAATCACTCACATAGAAATTTGTAAACATAAATTTTCATTTTGATATGAGTGAATATTAATTTTTTTTTTTTTTTTTTTTTGAGGAGTTTTGCTCTGTGGTCCAGGCTGGAGTGAAGTGGCAAGATCTCTGCTCACTGCAACCTCCGCCCCCAGTTAAATCGAATCTCTTGCCTCAGCTCCCCAAGTAGCTGGGATTACAGGCATGCACCACAACACCCGGCTAATTTTGTATTTGTAATTGAGATGGGGTTTTCCCACGTTGGCCAGCATGGTCTCGAACCCCTGACCTCAGGTGATCTGCCCGCCTCGGCCTCCCAAAGTGCTGGGATTACAGGCATGAGCCACTACGCCCGGCCCTGAATATGAAATTCTGTATTAGTTTAATGAAATCACTAAAATACACAGAAAATAAAAACAATTACCAAAAATGTTCAATGATGCCAAGCAACACATACAGTGAGATCTTACATCCTAAAATATATAGACCTAAATATGTTATTTTAAAAATCAAGCAGAAACATAAGGGGCTCTATACACACCTTTTAAAATAACCTTTCTGACTGGGTGTGGTGGCTCACGCCTGTTATCTCACACTTTGGGAGGTCAAGGCGGGCGGATCACCTGAGGTCAGGAGTTTGAGACCAGGCTGGCCAACATGGTGAAACCCCATCTCTACTAAAAATACAAAAATGAGCTGGGGATGGTGGAGGGCACCTGTAATTCCAGCTACTTGAGAGGCTGAGGCAGGGAGAACTGCTTGAACCCAGGAGGTGGAGGTTGCAGGGATCTGAGACGTGCCATTGTACTGGGCAACAGAGCGAGACTCCATCTCAAAAAAATTATAATAAAATAAAATAAGCTTTCTAGGTTGGGCCCGGTGGCACACCCCTATAATCCCAGCACTCTGGGAGGCTGAGGCAGGCAGATCACTTGAGGTCAGGAGTTCAAGACCAGCCTAGCCAAAATGGCAAAACTCTGTCTCTACTAAAAAGCCAAAAATTAGCCAGGCTTGGTGGTGAACATCTGTAATCCCAGCTACTCAGGAGGCTGAGGCAGAAGAATCACTTGAATCTGGAAGGCAGAGGTTGAAGTGAGCTGAGATCGCACCACTGCACTCCAGCCTGGGTGCCAGAGCAAGACTCCGTCTCAAAAAAAAAGCTTTCTAGAGTTTAACTCAAGAATTAATTTGAAATTCTGTCAAGAAAGAGGTACTCAAAAAACATGAAAAGTATGTAAGTCACTAATGTATCAAGAAAACAATCATTCTTGTATTGCAAATAAATACCCAACCAAGACAAAAAGGCACGTCACATCGTATGGAAAAAGCTGGAAATGAGGGTGAGACGAAAACTGTGACTCTTGAATGTAAGACAGAGAAAAATCAGGGCAGGATGTTGAGGAACTGGAAATAATTGTCCATATTAAAGGATTATGAGAGACAGGAAGAGAGGAGAGAGGGACATGATAGTCACAGACTGCAGGAATGTGGGATGGACAGGAATAAAAGAGGCAGAGAGCAGTGGGGATGTACATAAAATCACCTTCCAGAGCTGCGCTAGCCAACAAGGCAGCCACTTGCCACACGTGGCTGCTGAGCACTTGGAAGATGGCCAGTCCAACCTGAGAAATGCTGTTAAGTGGAAAACACATTTAAAAAAATTCTGAATACTCAGTATAAAAGAAAGAATGGGCATGTGTGGTGGCTGACATCTGTAATCCCAGCACTTTGGAAGGCCAAGGAGGAAGGACTGCTTGAGCCAGGAGTTTGCGACCAGTCTGGGCAACATAGCAAGACCTCACCTCT
>NW_012116377.1:21754-22742 GCF_000951035.1 Colobus angolensis palliatus
AAAGAGAATCCTAACAACCAAAACATCTGGAATTAGGGTAACTGAAATGGCAGTTTAACCCTCCTGAAGGAATGTTAATCTCTCACTAACAGTACTTTAAAGTTAGGGGTAGAAAATTATTTTTTAGAGCGTTTCACAAGCATTAAAGTTAAAAATCCAAAATCACGTTTTTCTCTGACAGAAACTCCTCCTCAAAACAGAAGAAGCCTATAGGACTTTAACCTGGGAACTACTCAGGGAATCTGGAATATTCCTTCCAGGGATATCTACCATTGAAACTTGGCAGTAATTTAAAACAAACCAGACAATTCTTGGGGTATTGTGGGAGCCTGAGGTCTACTGATGGGTCATTTTATATGCTGAGGTCTGAACAAGATGATTTTAACCCCTTAAAATGAGGGAAACAAAATAAAAGAGAATAAATTAGAAGAGAACACAGATGAGTGGTTTAAAGGGCCTACTTGCCGTGTTTCCTCTGGTCTTCAGGTCTCCTCGCTGCTGCGGGATCCAGGGGCAGCTCTAGACCAAGAAATGGGAGGATGTTAGAGTGACTGCTGATTTCTCTATCACCTGCAGTTAGTAAACATTCTCCTCAGTGTATGCAAAAAGTAATAAAATCAACGCAGATGACAAACACTAGGTAACACATATACTATCTCCCAAATACATACCCCCAAGCTCAACAATTTTAAACTGTTAGAATCATTGGCTCTGATCACCATGACTTGAGGTCACAACCAAACCGTCAAGCGCTAAACAGAAAGGTTTCCACTCTTAATCCACTGTGTGGAGAAGAACAAAGCTTACGCATTGGGGCGCTGCATCTGAAGAGACGCACACACACCAGATGTGCGTTTGAATGGAGTGATCAAACTACCATTCCCACAGCTTCACTGTTCACGGGCACTGCAGTCTGTGGCCTCATGTCCTTTGGGGGACGCAGTGGGAAGGTAACCCACATGCCAGTGACACCATCAAGAAACAGACA
>NW_012116377.1:25055-25496 GCF_000951035.1 Colobus angolensis palliatus
CTGTTAGGACAATCACCAAAACTAAAAATTGGTTTAATTAGCAACAACAAAATGCCATTTTAACTGGCTGTCCTTATCAGAGACAGTCCACTAAAAGAATACAAACAGCAAAAAGTAAGATTTGTTAAAGGTTGGGGTGCTTTATTATAAACATAATATAAACCAGGAATGTATTTTATTTAATAAACCTCAACCTGCCCGTCACTCCCTCCCCTCGCGAGCCGTTCTGCAACAAAACACCTGCCTAGAAATAAAAGGGCGTTTTACCCCAGTGAGCTGAAAAAG
The DNA here is from genome assembly GCF_000951035.1 of Colobus angolensis palliatus. Lineage (NCBI taxonomy): Eukaryota > Metazoa > Chordata > Mammalia > Primates > Cercopithecidae > Colobus > Colobus angolensis. Next base: position 25,341 of record NW_012116377.1, read on the forward strand.
CCCCCTTTTTACCTTTAATCTCAAGACAGTACGGGTCAGAGGTCAGGAAACTACATCAGCGCCAGTGCGCGCGCCCACGAGTCCGGTGGACTGATGACGAAGGGCCGGGACGCAGCCAGAGTCCCAGTTCCCGCCGTGGCGATAGCCCATTTCCCA
>NW_012116377.1:25926-26417 GCF_000951035.1 Colobus angolensis palliatus
TGTCTGAAATCCTGACCATAAGCATGAGAATCCACAAACATAATAAAATGATTGTTTGAGCCACTAAATTCTGGTGTAATTTCTGACATAGTAATAGTGCCTGTAACAGTCACCTTAACACATTAAGTAACAATAGCAAATAGCAAGTCATCACTGGCAACTGTTCCTTGGAACTGTCTTCGGAAGCAGTGACAACCATGAAAGCTATTTGGAGATGCTGTCAGATGACATAAAAACTGCTGTGGTCTCACTGCTAACAACGCCCCATACCCGAGGGGTCTACAGTCTATATTCAAGATGGAAGGAAACACTACATTTTGGTTAGAGGAATGTGATTTATATATATATAAATCGGCCAGGTGCAGTGGCTCACACCTGTAATCCTAGCACTTTGGGAGGCCGAGGTGGGCAGATCACCTGAGGTCGGGAGTTTGAGACCAGCTTGACCAACATGAAGAAACCCCATCTCTACTAAAAATACAAAATTAGCC
>NW_012116377.1:32074-33425 GCF_000951035.1 Colobus angolensis palliatus
ATTTTCTATAAATCACAATTTGTCTGAACCTCAAAAACTCTTACTGTAAAATGTTCCATGAAATAACAAAAGTAAAGGGATTCTTTTAATCCTTAAAAACAATAACAGTGGATGGGCACGGTGGCTCAGGACTGTAATCCCAGCACTTTGGAAGGCCGAGCCAGGCAGATCACCCGAGGTCAGGAGGCTGAGACCAGCCTGGCCAACATGGTTAAAACTCTGTCTGTACTAAAAATACAAAAAATTAGCCAGGGATGGTGGCACGTGCCTGTAATCCCAGCTGCTCGGGAGGTTGAGGCAGGAGAATCACTTGAACCTGGGAGGCGGAGGTTGCAGTGAGCTGAGATCACACCATTGCACTCCAGCCTGGGTGACGAGTGAAACGAGTGAAACTCCATCTCAAAAAAAAACCCAAAAAACAAAAAACAAAAACAGTAACAGAAATTTGGGAAATTTTATAATAGGTAGAAAGTAAACAACACAAGCCTAAACATTCAAATGGACAGAGAAGAAATGAAAAGGAAAATTAGAGAATACTTTGTATAGGATGAACAAACAAAACATACTAAAATTTATGGCATATAGCTAAAACAGTGCTAAGACAGAATTTATAGCCATAAATGCCCACACTGAGAAAGAGTAAAGATCTCAAATCAGTAACCTAACTTTCTAAAACCCAACTTTTCTTAAAAACAAGGAAAGAGCAAATGAAACCCAAAATAACTAGAACTAAGGAAATGGTAAACATTAGAACAGAGGTAAGTGAAATAGAGAATAAAAGGAGAATAGAGAAAATCAACAAGTCAAAAGTTGTTCTTTGAAAAATACAGAAAATTGATAAACTTTAGATACACTGACCGAAATGAAAGAAGATCCAAATTAGTAAAACCATGAATGAAAAGGGAACATATCTATTGAATTTAGATAAATAAAAAGAATTATGAGGGAAAGTTAAGAATAATTGTATGCCAACAAATTAGAAAACTTAGATGAATGTTGAACTTCAAACAAAAATACAAACTACCAAATTTTACTTAAGAAGAAATAGAAAATCTGAAAAAGAAAAAAAATCTTGGTCTAGCGCAGTGGCTCACGCCTGTAATCCGAGCACTTTGGGAGGCCCAGGCATGTGAATCATGAGATCAGGAGTTCAAAACCAGCCTGACCAACATGGTGAAACCCTGTGTCTATTAAAAATACAAAAATTAGCTGGGCATTGTGGCACGCACCTGTAGTCCCAGCTAGTCAGGAGGCTGAGGAGGACAATCGCTTGAACCTGGGAGGTGGAGGTTGCAGTGAGCCGAGATTGCACCACTGCACTCCAGCCTGGGTGACAGAGCAAGACTCCGTC
>NW_012116377.1:34100-35697 GCF_000951035.1 Colobus angolensis palliatus
AGCCTGGGTGACAGAGAGAACCTGTCTCAAACAAAACAAAACAAAAAGGGCTGGGCGCAGTGGCTCATGTCTGTAATCCCAGCACTTTGGGAGGCTGAGGTGGGCGGATCACAAGTTCAGGAGATCGAGACCATCTTGGCTAACACGGTGAAACCCCGTCTCTACTAAAAATACAAAAAAAATTAGCCAGGCGCGGTGGCAGACACCTGTAGTCCCAGCTACTCGGGAGGCTGAGACAGGAGAATGGCATGAATCCGGAAGGCGGAGCTTGCAGTGAGCCGAGATCACGCCACTGCACTCCAGCCTGGGCGATGAGCAAGACTCCATCTCAAAAACAAAAACAAAAACAAAAACAAAACAAAAACGTTGGGCCTAGATGGTTTTCCTGGTTGATTCTACCAAACATTTGTCTAAGAACTGACAGTTGTCTAAGAATTGACAGAGGTTCACAAACTTTTCCAAAAATAGCTGATGAGGGAACACTTCTGAAGGTACTCTTTAAGAGCAGTATTTCAATGATAGCAATATGAGACCAACTCAAAAAATTACAGATGAATGTTTCTTGTGCACAAGGGGTAGAAACAACTAGAAAACCAAATGCAGCAACATATAAAAGGGATTATATGTTGTAACCAAGAGGCATTTATCTCTGGATTGCAAGGTTAGCTCAATAAAGGAAAAGGACAACTACTTCATGATCATCCTAATAGATGCAGAAAAACATTTCCTGAAAATGCAACAGCTTTTCATGATGAAAACAATAAAATATGAATAGAAAAAGTAGGAGTAGAAAGCAGTTTTCTTAACCTGACCAGCCCATCTACAAAAGTCCAGAGCTAACATAGTTAATGGGGAAAGGCTTAAAGCCTTTATTTTTTAATTTATTTTATGTATTTTATTTTTTTGAGACAGAGTTTTGCTCTTATTTCCTAGGCTGGAGTGCAGCGGCGCAATCTTGGCTCACTGCAAGCTCTGCCTCCCAGGTTCCTGCCATTCTCCTGCCTCAGCCTCCCAAGTTGCTGGGATTAGTCACCCACCACCATGCCCAGCTAAGTTTTTTGTATTTTTACTAGAGACGGGGTTTCACCACGTTGGTCGGGCTGGTCTTGAACTGCTGACCTCATGATCCACCCTCCTTGGCCTCCCAAGGTGCTGGGATTATAGGCATGAGCCACTGCACCCTGCCTGGCTTAAAGCTTTTCTCCAAAGATGAGAAACAAGATGTCCACTCTTTACATCTCTATTTAGCTTTGTAGTGGAGGTTGTTCCCAGGCAATTAAGCAAGAAAATGAAATAAAAGGCACGCAGACTGGAAAGGAAGAACAAACAGTACCTCTGTTAGGCAATGACAGGATCTTGACTATAGAAAATACCCAGGGCTGAGTGCAGTGGCTCATGCCTTTAATCTTACCAATTTGGAAAGTGAGGTAGAATGATTTCAGCCTAGGAATTCAAGACCAGCCTGGGCAACATAGTGAGGCCCAGTCTCTACCTAAAAAGGGGAAAAAAAAAAAAAATAGCTGGGAGTGGTGGCATGAGTCTGTGGTCCCACCTACTCAGGAGGTGGGAGGATGGCTTGAACCTGGGTGGTCTGGGC
>NW_012116377.1:40057-40635 GCF_000951035.1 Colobus angolensis palliatus
CAAAAACAAGCAAAAAATTTCCAATGAATAAAACTACATACCAAGACTTACATAGAATGAGACTAAAACCATGGCTGGAGGAAACCTTTTAGCTTGAAAGTAGCCTAAGACTTAGAAATTAAGGCAAAAAACTAAGGAGTAAGCAGTTACCCTTCAGGTTAGAAAACCAACAGCATAACAGGAAATGAGAGAGGGAAGAAATAATCAGATGGGGCTGGGATGGGGGCTTATGGGGATGAAGGAGGCAGGAAGAGCATGTGAAGTCTGTGCATAAAGTCACTCCCTAAGGACAGTCCCTGAGAGGAAGCTAGATGCACAAGGATCGGGCTAGGTGGAGAAAGTGTAGAAGACAATCCTGGAGGGTACATTCAGGGATTGACAGCGATAAGAAAACAGGAGGGAAAGTCAAGTGTGGAGCTTTTCCTGTCCCTAGCATGGAAGACATCAAGAGCTGATGAGTGGGCCGGGCGCGGTGGCTCAAGCCTGTAATACTAGCACTTTGGGAGGCCGAGACGGGCGGATCACGAGGTCAGGAGGTCGAGACCATCCTGGCTAACATGGTGAAACCCCATCTCTAC
>NW_012116377.1:41595-41915 GCF_000951035.1 Colobus angolensis palliatus
GCAGCAGTAGATGGCAAATCACAGCCTGGGCCACCCTTCCCAGAATGTCACAAACATGGACGTGCAGACCACAGAACTCACCAGATACCCAAGCTCGGTGGTGCGGGGCTCTGAAAGCCATGCTTCAAGTCAGAAGGACTAGAAACCTCCCCGAGGGAGCAACAGGGATCAGGGATTCTAGGAGGATCCAGGGACTGTGCAAAGACCAAGCAGTGAACAGACGTGTGTGTCAGTGATTCGGTTGTCATGAACTCAACACCATCTAACACTGCAGCTCACATTTCTGTGTGCATCAGACTCACCTGGGGGCTTGTTAAATA
>NW_012116377.1:47025-47474 GCF_000951035.1 Colobus angolensis palliatus
CAGGATGGTCTCGATCTCCTGACCTCGTGATCCGCCTGTCTCGGCCTCCCAAAGTGCTGGGATTACAGGCTTGAGCCACCGCGCCCGGCCGAAAATTATTTTTTATAGCTTTTCACAAGCATTAAAGCTAAAAATGCAAAATCAGGTTTTTCTCTGACAGGAACTCCTCCTCAAAACAGAAGAAGCCTATAGGACTTTAACCTGGAAGCTACTCAGGGAATCTGGAATATTCTTTCCAGGGATATCTACAATTGAAACCTGGCAGTAATTTTTTAAAAACCAGACAATTCTACAATTCTTGGGGTATGGTTGGAGCCTGAGGTCTACAGATGAGTCATTTTATATCCTGAGGTTTGAACAAGATGATTTTAACCCCTTAAAATGAGGGAAACAAAATAAAACAGAATAAATTAGAAGAGAACACAGATGAGTGGTTTAAAGGGCCTACT
>NW_012116377.1:47524-48592 GCF_000951035.1 Colobus angolensis palliatus
GTCTCGGCCTCCCAAAGTGCTGGGATTACAGGCTTGAGCCACCGCGCCCGGCGAGACTGCTGATTTCTCTATCACCTGCAGTTAGTAAACATTCTCCTCAGTGTATGCAAAAAGTAATGAAATCATTGCAGATGACAAACACTAGGTAACACATATACTATCTCCCAAATACATACCCACAAGCTCAACAATTTTAAACTGTTAGGATCATTGGTTCTAATCACCATGACATGAGGTCACAACCAAATTGTCAAGTGCTAAACAGACAGAATGTTTCCACTCCTAATCCACTGTGTGGAGAAGCACAGAGCTTACCCATTGGGGTGCTGCATCAGAAGAGACGCACACACACCAGGGTGTGCATTTGAATGGAGCGATCAAACTTCCATCCCCACAGCTCCTCTGTTCACGGGCACTGCAGTCTGTGGCCTCATGTCCTTCAGGGGATGCAGTGGGAAGGTAACCCACAAGCCAGTGACACCATCAAGAAACAGACACTGGGACTTTGCCCTGATTTCTCGGGGTCTTTTCTCTTTTCCCTTTGGGCTATGTGTAGATTTCCCCACTGTCCGCCTGACCACTCTCATGTAGCCCAAAACCATAGCTTAAGTCACCAGCTAGGCCTTTCTTGGTGTAACTATTGAAAGGTGAGTCTTACTGGTTCAATCTGCAGAGAGATTTCTTCAAAATCTGGACCTAGAAGAATAAATCAACAAGATTTGCCTGAGTAGGTTTGGCTTCCTCCTTCTTGGGGGAAGCCCTTAAGAAATATCAGCCCCTTGGCCAGGAGCCCGCCTGTAATCCCAGCACCTTGGGAGGCCGAGGCAGGTGGATCACCTGAGGTCAGGAGTTCGAGACCAGCCTGGCCAACATGGGGAAATTCCATCTCTACTAAAAATATTAAAAAATTAGCTGGGCGTGGTGGTGAGCGCCTGTAATCCCAGCTACTCTGGAGGCTGAGGCAAGAGAATTGCTAGAACCCAGGAGACGGAGGTTGCAGTGAGCTGACAAGGTGCCACGGAATCCAGCCTGGGAGACAGAGTGAGAGTCCGTCTCAAAAAAAAAAAA
>NW_012116377.1:49207-51118 GCF_000951035.1 Colobus angolensis palliatus
GAGAATATCCAAAGAAAATGCAAGATAGGAGGGTAAAAAAGCCATTTGGCAAAGCCTACAAAATGAGTCCAAAATACGGTTCACAAGGAAACTTACCTTCCAATGCATCCAAGATAGAAGAATAGCAAAAGAAGCTCCCAATTCCTATTGAGGTGAGAACAGTATCAGCACAAACAGAAGGAAATCAGGCCAAAAGTAAAAAAGTTACAGGCCAATTTCTAAACCACTGTTAGATCTGAAACAAATGAGAAAGTCCTGCCCTAACCAATAAACCAGTACAAACACTGCATTTCAAACACTGGGGGAAGTGGGTGGGGGTGAGCCTGTTCTGTGCAGGACCCTTCTAACATATGGGAGAGTCTCTGACGACTCCTCACAATAATGTGATAAACTGCAAAAAACACAACTCATAGAATTTCAAAGGAGACCAATTACTTAGAAACGCAGCTATCAGGATACTTTAATTTTTTCTGACATATTAATAAGCATGTTGCTGTGGTAGTTTTAAAAAATGGCTGAACATTTCTTGCCACTCCTCCCTTTGAGAGGCAGAATCCATGGCCCGTCTCCCCGATCCTGGGTGGACTTGCTGTCCTACCTCATAAAAGACCACTCAGCATCTGCCCTGGAGCCCTGTGCCACCTCAGAATTCTGACTACCCTGAGGCTGCCAGGCTGTAAGGAAGTCAAGGCCATATGGAGACACTACATGCAGGCACTCAGTCCCAGCTGAGCCCTCTTCCAACGTCCCAAGCCAGGTATCAGCTGTGAGGGAAAAGCCTCCAAATGGTTCCAGACCCCAGCAGTTGAGTCTTCCATGCTGAGGCCAGACATCACCGAACAGAGACAAGTGGGCTACCCTTGTGCCCTGTCTGAAATCCTGACTATAAGCATGAGAATCCACAAACATAATAAAATGACTGTTTGAGCCACTAAATTTTGGTGTAATTTCTGACATAGTAATAGTGTCTATAACAGCCACCTTAACACCTTAAGTAACAACAGCAAGTAGCAAGTCATCACTGGGAACTGTTACTTGGAACTGTCTTGGGAAGCAGTGACAACCATGAAGGCTATTTGGAGATGCTGTCAGATGACATAAAAACTGCTGTGGTCTCACTGCTAACAATGCCCCATACCTGAGGGGTCTACAGCCTATATTCACGATGGAAGGAAACACTACATTTTGGCTAGAGGAATGTGAAAATTTACATGGGCCCTTCTCATGGGCCCATAAACTTGGCTGATGGAACTGCACGTAATAAACTCAAAAAGTTAGAGGGAGTCAAAGGCATCAAGGTTGCTCATGAAAGAGCTGAGGTTACCAACTCAAGTGTAGACAAGAAAAGAGAGAGAGGGAAAAAATGGTAGCTCAGCAGGGAGGTCAGAGGGATAGCTGGTCTCAATTTCCAGACATCCAGGAAAAGGACACCCATCTGAGTAATGGATTGAGGGTCAGAATTAAGATATGGAGAAATATCAAGGAGAAACATTAGTGGCTAATGCTGGACATTTCCATAGCTCTCACATAACCACAAAAACTTAGCTTAATTTTAGTAACAATGTCAGAAGCAGAGGGGTGCTGAGAATAAAGGATAAGGCCTATGAAGAATGTGGGGGCTGTTCTATAAAGCACCGAATCTTCATACCTCATGAAGATAGAGACCTGGAGCCTATAGGTGTCTCATTCACACCATGAAACAAATCCTACGAAAGTAAGAGATCCACCAACTAATATTTTAAAGGATTTAGGAAGATAGTGTCGTTACCATTTTATATACATACACACACACACACACATACATATATTTGGCTGGGTGTGGTGGCTCACACCCGTAATCCCAGCACTTTGGGGTATATATCTATACACACACACACACACACACACACACACACACATACATATACATAT
>NW_012116377.1:51694-52409 GCF_000951035.1 Colobus angolensis palliatus
AGCCTGGGCAACAAGAGTGAAACTCCATCTAAAAAAAAAAAAAAAATCAAAACCAGTATTATACTTCATAAAGGAAATCCCAAAACCTCCTTAACTGGTTGTCTCTTTCACAAAAGTTCCTCTACATACGTGCCCCAAAAATAAGATTTCAAAGACATTGGGGAAAATACTACTACTAAGATATCAAAACCAGGAACTTACTTCCTTTAAAACAATTCCAAACTAACTCACTGTGCCTTTCACAGAAATTTCCCACAAGAAATATGATTTTATAAAGCCTGAGAAGTTGCTTCTGTTAGGACAGCCACCACAACTAAAAATTGGTTTAATTAGCAACAACAACAAAATGCCATTTTAACTGGCTGTCCTTATCAGAGACAGTCCACTAAATAATACAATTGGCAAAAAGTGAGATTTGTTAAGGGTTGGGGTGCTTTATCATGAAAATAAAATAAAATAAAATAAAATAAATATAAAAAATAAAATAAAATATAGGCCGGCGTGATGGCTGTAATCCCAGCACTTTGGGAGGCTGAGGCAGGTGGATTCCCTGAGCTCAGGAGTTCGAGACCATCCTGGGCAACGTGGTGAAACCCGGTCTCTACTAAAAATTCAAAAATTGGCTGGGCGCGATGGCTCAGGCCTGTAATCCCAGCACTTTGGGAGGCCGAGGCGGGTGGATCACCTGAGGTCAGGAGTTCAAGACCAGCCTGAC
>NW_012116377.1:53214-57666 GCF_000951035.1 Colobus angolensis palliatus
CAGTGTGGCAGGTGAGGTTTCCATTAGCAACCAGAACAGTTTCCACTAACCCTTTACTATAATTGTGATGAATGCATAAGTTAAACGTTAAGGAAATGGAGAAACTGGTGCCTGAGTGTGGGGAAAAGAAAGAGAGATCAGACTGTTACTGTGTCTATGCAGAAAGAAGTCCACATAAGAGACTCCATTTTGTTCTGTACTAAGAGAAATTTTTTTGCCTTGAGATGCTGTTAATCTGTAACCCTAGCCCCAACCCTGTGCTTGCAGAGGCATGTGCTGTGTTGACTCAAGGTTTACTAGATTTAGAGCTATGCAGGATGTGCTTTGTTAAACAAATGCTTGAAGGCAGTATGCTTGTTAAAAGTCATCACCATTCTCTAATCTCAAGTACCCAGGGACACAATATATTGCGGAAGACCACAGGGACCTCTGCCTAGGAAAGTCAGGTATTGTCCAAAGTTTCTCCCCATGTGATAGCCTGAGATATGGCCTCCTGAGAAGGGAAAGACCTGACCGTCCCCCAGCCCAACACCTGTAAAGGGTCTGTGCTGAGGAGGATTAGTGAAAGAGGAAGGACTCTTTGCAGTTAAGAGGAAGGCATCTGTCTCCTGCTTGTCCCTGGGACTGGAATTTGTCAATGTAAAACCCGATCATACGTTCTATTTACTGAGATAGGAGAAAACCACCTTATGGCTGGAGGTGAGACATGCTGGCTGCAATACTGCTCTTTAATGCACCGAGATGTTTGTGTAAAGTCAAACATAAATCTGGCCTACGTGCACATCAAGGCACAGCATCTTTCCTTAAACTTATTTATGACACAGAGATCTTTGCTCACGTTTTCCTGCTGACCCTCTCCCCACCATTACCCTATAGTCCTGCCACATCCCCTTCTCTGAGATGGTAGAGATAGTGATCAATAAATACTGAGGGAACTTAGAGACCAGTGCCAGCGCGGGTTCTCTGTATGCTGAGCGCCGGTCCCCTGGGCCCATTGTTCTTTCTCTATACTTTGTCTCTGTGTCTTATTTATTTTCTCAGTCTCTTGTCCCACCTGATGAGAAACACCCACAGGTGTGGAGGGGCAGGCCCCCTTCACCTGAGTATCAGGGATGGAATGCAAAAACAAACCCATTAAGACTCTGCCTGGGTCTTCTCAGACCCTAACATCTGATAGAATAATAATAGCATTCTTACACATTCACCTCGGCCTGTCTTAAGATTCAGAAACTTTCTAAGACTCTAGAGAAATCTTTCCAGACCCTAGACCCTAGTTAAAGATTAGATGTTGGTTGAATGCAACACTCCTGCTTGTAGGTGCAATCCCACCATAGCATGGAGCTGAAGATGTCTATAAGCACTAGAAAAAAACTTGTAACTTTGAGTTGGTCTGGTGAGTTACTTGGCCCTTCTCCATGTAACTGGTTGCAGAAATAAACTTCCTTCTTTCCCAGTCTGTCTGCATCTTATTGGACAATTGTGACTGACCGGCTCAGCAAACTCTTCTTTTGTGTGGTTATCTGGGACTCCTTTGGGAGGGAACATTTTAAGTTTTCCATTTCAAAGGGTTCTATTGGCACTCTGGCACTGTTTTTCTCTGCCTGCCCTGGGACCTGAGTTCTCCTGGACTCGAATCTCCAGCCACAGAGTCCAGAAGCCCACACCTCCACATTCTGTGACTGTTCTCCAAACACAGGAAGAATCTGCAGAAAATATGCATAAAAACCTTGGAATTCTTCGCAATAAAACTCCACATTACAAACTGGCGAGAATGGAGGATTTCAGCCCGAATAGGTTTTTCCTCTATTTGAAACCAATAATTTCCCTTTTACAATTTTGAAGTTTCAAAATCAGTAAGCACTCTCCCCCTCGAGGTTTATCTTTATGTAAAGTGCCTCCTCCGCACATGCAACATTTAATAAACCTTGAAAATATGATGCTAAGTGAAAAAAGCCAGTCACAAAACACCACAGGTTATGTAATTCCATTGAAATAAAATGTCCAAAATAGAACAATACATAGAAACAGAAAGTAGATTAGTGGTGGCCCAGGATTAGGGAAGTTGGGGGGAAATGGAGGGATATGGAGTTTTCTTCAGGGTAATGAAAATGATCTAAAATTTATTGTGGTGATGTTTGCACAACTGTGCAAATATACTGAAAACCGTTGAATTTTACACTTTCAATGGGTGGCTTCTGTGATATGTTATTAATATTTCTCAATAAATCTTCAAAAAAAATAGTGCCTGTGTGTCTTTTTACGTATTATTCCTCCAGAGTCCAGTCCACACTTTTTTTTTTTTTTTTGAGACGGTGTCTCGCTCTGTCGTCCAGGCTGGAGTGCAGTGGCACGATCGCAGCTCACTGCAAGCTCCGCCTCCCGGGTTCACGCTATTCTCCTGCCTCAGCCTCCCAAGTAGCTGGGACTACAGGCGTCCGCCACCACGCCCGGCTAATTTTTGGTATTTTTAGTAGAGATGGGGTTTCACCGTGGTCTTGATCTCCTGATCTTGTAATCCGCCCGCCTCGGCCTTCCAAAGTGCTGGGATTACTAGCGTGAGCCACCGCATCCGGACTCCAGTCCACATTTTTACACTTGATGAAGAAATTAAGATATTGTTTCTTCTTCTTTTTTTTTTTTTTTTTCCTTTTTGAGACAGAGTCTCCCTCTCTTGCCCAGACTGGAGTGCACTGGCATGATCTGGTCTCACTGCAACCTCCAGGCTAATTTTTGTATTTTTAGTAGAGACAGTGTTTCACCATGTTGGCTAGACTGGTCTCGAACGTTTGACCTCAAGTGAGTCCTGCACATTGGTCTCCCAAATTGCTGGGATTACAGGCATGAGCCACCGCGCCCGGCCAGGACCATCTTATTCTACCTTAATTTCTGACACATCAGCTCAGTGGAAATTTTACATTAGGTCCCAAAGTTACTCTTTTTAAGATTTTATCAGCTGGGTGCAGTGGCTCACACCTGTAATCTCAACACTTTGGGAGGCCAAGGTAGGAGTATCAGTTGAGCCCAGGAGTTCAAGGTCAGTCTCTGCAACATAGTGAGACTCACATATCTACAAAAAAATTTTTTTAAATTAGGTGGATGTATTGGTACATGCCTGTGGTCTCAGCTACTAGGTAGGCTAAAGTGGGAGGAGCACTCGAGCCCAGGAGGTCGAGGCTGTGGTGGCCATGATTATACCACTGCACTCCAGCCTGGGTGACAGAATGAGACGCTGTCTAAAAAAATTTTTTGTGTAATTAGAATTTTTTTTTAGAAAATAAAGTATACACTTAGTGACTTGATACAAATGAATGGCTTTTATAATCTACAGAAACCAAAATGAATAAACAAGTACATAAAATCCCATAGCCATTTTTCTTATGTGAGTCTCTGGTGTCTCTGAGTTGTAAGAATTATGAATTATTATTAATAAATATGCATGACAAGGACTCAATAAGGGACAGGCATTAATAAATTGCAGTCCACACTTACTGGGGTAAGGCCTTTAAAGATATCAAGAAAAGGAAAGAAAAAGAAAAGCCATTGGAAAACTGCATTGCCTACCAAAACGGTAAAGTTTACCTAAGTCCATTAATCAGCACACACACACGCAGTGGGTGTGTAAAATGGTCAACAGTCTCCCATGAATGTATCCTCTTATTAAAGGTCTGTGGGGGTAAGAGATGAGGTTCTATAGATCCTGGATTCAGGGATGGGGAATCTGTGAGGTCCCTGGGGTGATAGAGGTTCTGTAGATTAGTGATGGGTGGTCTTTGGGATAGTGATGAGGTCCATGGAATCAATGATTGTGGGTATGTAGGGTCAGTGATAAGGGAATCTGGTGTGAGTGATGGGATGTGTGGGGGATCGATGAGACAGTGTGGAATCAATCCATGAGAGCCAGATTTGTGGTGTCATCTCTCAGGGTGACGCATCCTGATCTGTGTGTCAGTGGTGGGGTCAGAGTGTGGCTGTCAGGTTCCTGCCACTGGGTGTTCTGGGTCTGGCCAAGTGCACAGATTCCCTTACCTGGTCCTGACTGGAGTGGCTCTTCTCAAGGACTCCTCACATGAAAGGTGGGTGGGCGGCGGTTTTGGAGTTGTTTTTTGTTTGTTTGTTTTTTTGCCGGGGGTGGGGGTTGGCTTTTTCTTTTGGGTTTGGTTTTGACTCTTAGAGGCCACAGACACATGCAGCTTGTAGGAAGAAATTTTTGTCTGGGCGGTCGCTAGGTCCTTTGGGCCAAGCTATGTAACGGGCAGAACTAGGAAATGTACGTATACTAACACACATACCTAATTTGTGTATTTATTTAGCCTTACTGCAAGTTTTCTTTTTTTTTTTTTTTGAGATGGAGTCTCACTCTGTCGCCCCAGCTGGAGTGCAGTGGCCGGATCTCAGCTCACTGCAAGCTCCGCCTCCCGGGTTCACACCATTCTCCTGCCTCAGCCTCCCAAG
>NW_012116377.1:58041-59603 GCF_000951035.1 Colobus angolensis palliatus
GTGGCACAATCTTGGCTCACTGCAACCTCTGCCTCCTGGGTTCAAGCGATTCACCTGCCTCAGCATCCCAAGTAGCTGGGATTACAGGCATGCACACCACGTTTTGGTATTTTTAGTAGAGATGGGGTTTCACCATGTTGGCCAGCCTGGTCTAGAACTCCTGACCTCAAGTGATCCGCCTGCCTTGGCCTCCGAAAGTGCTGGGATTGCAGGTGTGAGCCACCGCCCACTTGGCCTATTGCACAAAATTTAACTCCTTGGTTATTTAATTTGTCTCAAGTCTTATGGACAGCATTAAACATTTTATGGAAGATAAAAAATCCATGCAAGATCAGGCCATGCACTGTGGCTCACACCTGTAATCCCAGCACTTTGGGAGGCCGAGGAAGGCAGATCACTGAAGATCAGGAGTTCGAGACCAGCCTGACCAACATAGCAAAACCCCATGTCAACTAAAAATACAAAAAAATTACCCGGAAGCGGTGGCACGTGCCTGTAATCCCAGCTACATGGGAGGCTGAAGCAGGAGAACTGCTTGAACCCAGGACGCGGAGGTTGCAGCAAGCCGATCGTGCCACTGTACTTTATCCTGGGCGACAGAGCAAGCTTCCATCTTAAAAAAAAAAAAATCTATGTAAGATCAGTGCTACAAAATGATGGCAAATTGATGGCTATAATCGGAAGACTTTTTCTTGATTGAATGCTCTATCCCAAAGTTATATGAGAGGTGGTCTGTGTGTGTCTATTGGCTGCCTTGTGGATAGTATTTATGATTGATCCTCAGTGCTCTGGGAATTATGTAAACTAGTTTATATTATGAAAATAATTCAACCTAGCATTAATTGTGTTAAGGATTGAAAATGAAAAATGTTGACTACATCTGAATGAATGAATATCTGGCTTACAGATTTTGTTTTTTGTTTTTGTTTTTGTTTTTTGACACGGAGTCTCATTCTGTTGCCCAGGCTGGAGTGCAGTGACATGATCTCAGCTCACTGCAACCTCCGCCTCCTGGGTTCTAGCAAGTCTCCTGCCTCGGCCTCCTGAGTAGCAGGGACTATAGGTGCATGCTGCCAGACCCAGCTAATTTTTTGTATTTTAGTAAAGATGGGGTTTCACCCTGTTGCCTAGGCTGGTCTCGAACTCCTGAGTTCAGGTAATCCACCTACCTCGGCCTCCCAAAGTGTCAGGATTACAGGCGTGAGCCACCACGCCCAACCTAGCTTACAGTTTTACTGAAAACCCCATTTAACTCAAAACAGCTTGTTTCTTATGAATAACAGTTTTTTTGTTTTGTTTTGTTTTTTGGTTTTTTTTTTTTTTTACAAACAGGGCTATGAAATCATCAAGATTTGTGGATCATTGGAAAAAGAAACATCCTGATAAAGTCGAGAAGCAGAATATTTAAAAAGTTTAAAACAGAATTTTGAACTATAACACTGTTACTTCCTTATTTAAGAAGGACAAGTGGCCAGGTGAGGTGGCTCACACCTTTAATCCCAGCACTTTGGGAGGCTGAGGTGGGTGGATACCTTGAGCCCAGGAGTTGGAGACCAGCCTGG
>NW_012116377.1:60188-65848 GCF_000951035.1 Colobus angolensis palliatus
TGTATCACATTGCCACTGTTTAACGATCCTACTGAGCAATAATTCAATTCAAAGATGCATTAATGAGATGTCAGGTAATACCAAAGAGTAGCTGAGAAATCAAGTAAGTCTCCTATTCAGATCAATGAAACCAGTTACTGACAGTAAGGCCTGACAATAGGACATGTTTGTTATTTCAATAATGACTGCAAACTAGAAGAAGAGATACTGTTTGTAAAATACTTAGAAACTGACCGTAGAAGAACATCTATTCTTGCCGCTGTAAAAACTTGGTGTGGGACTGGGTGCAGTGGCTCACGCCTGTAATCTCAGCACTATCATTTCCTCATATGATATGGAAAATGCCGACCTCTACATACTAAATCTAAACTAATTTCCCACTCACTTGCTAAGCTTCAGTCACACCAGGCTGCTTTCTGTTTCTGGAACACTCTAAGTGCTCTCTGATTTTTCAGGGTCTTTAGTGTAACTATGCCTCTGCTTGGAATATCCTTCCACACTGCTGACTCATCACCACCAAAGCTCAACAACTGTCCTATCAATGCTACGGGAAGTATCCCTCAAGTTACTGCTTATACTACCTATTGATTTATTTCACAGTATTGATCACAATATAAAAGTACTTCATTTTCCCCTTTTACTTTAAAATCTTTTTTTTTCCTCCCAGACTAGAATGTAAACCTCATGTAGGCAGCAGGCATGTCTGCTTACTTTTCTTTTTGAGATGGAGTTTTGCTCTGTCACCCAGGCTGGAGTGCAGTGGCACGCTCTCAGCTCACTGCAACCTCTGTCTCCCAGGTTCAAGTGATTCTCCTGCCCCAGACTCCCAAGCAGCTGAGATTACAGGCGCCCACAACCATGCCCGGCTAATTTTTGTATTTTTAGTAGAGGCAGGGTTTCACTGTGCTGGACAGGATGGTCTTGAACTCCTGACCTCAGGTGATCTGCCTGCATGTCTACTTACTTTTGATAAATATCTTTACTGATTGATTGATTGAGGCAGAGTCTCACTCTGTTACACAGGATGGAGTGAAGTGGTGCAATCATAGCTCACTGCGGCCTTCAACTCCTGGCCCCAAGAGATCCCCGCAACTCAGCTTTCCCAGTAGCCAAGACCACAGGTACATACCACAAGGCCTGGCTAATTTAAAAAGTATTTTTTGTAGAGATGGGGTCTTGCTTTGTTACCCAGGCTGGTCTTGAACTCCTGGAGTCAAGCAATCCTCCTGCCTTTCTAAAGCTTTTACTATTTGAATTAAAATGAACAAATCAGGAAATGAGCAAAGTCTGTCTCTGAAAAACTGAATTCTCTCCCCAAAGACACTGCATGTAACATTACTTAATAATAAGATAGTGGCCAGGTGCGGTGGCTCACACCTGTAATCCCAGCATGTTGGGAAGCCGAGGTGGGTGGATCACAAGGTCAGGAGTTCAACACCAGCCTGGCCAAGATTGTGAAACCCCCGTCTCTACTAAAAATACAAAAATTAGCCGGGCGTGATGGCAGGCACCTGTAATCCCAGTTACTCGGGAGGCTAAGTCAGAAGAATCGCTTGAACCCGGGGGGTGGAGGCTGTAGTGAGCTGAGATCGTACCACTGCACTCCAGCCTGGATGAGCGAGTGAGACTCCGTCTCAAAAAATAATAATAATAATAATAATAATCATAATCATAATAATGATGATAGTTGGGCTGGGTACAGTGGCTCACACCTGTAATCCCAGCACTTTAGGAGGCTGATGCAGTCAGATTGCTTGAGCCTAGGAGTTTGATACCAACCTGGAGACAGTGAAACCCCATCTCTATAAAAAATTAAAAAATTAGCTGGGTGTGGTGGCACATACCTGTGGTCCTAGCTACTTGAGAGGCTGAGGTGGGAGGATCACTTGAGCCCAGGAGGTTGAGGCTGCAGTGAGCTAGGAATGCAGCATTGCACTCCAGCCTGGGCGACAGAGCAAAAGGCCGTCCCAAATAACAACAATAATAATTGGATAGTAACAAATGTGTGACTCCACCAAGTCTGCTGCAAAACAATGCTATAAATAATGAGAAAAGAGACAATGCGGGGCTGAGAGCAGTGGCTCACACCTTTAATCCCAGCACTTTGGGAGGCTGAGGCGGACGGATCACGAGGTCAAGAGATTGAGATCAACCTGGCTATGAAACTCCATCTCTACTAAAAATACAAAAATTAGCCAGGCATGGTGGAGGGTGCCTATAATCCCAGCTACTCGGGAGGCTAAGGCAGGAAAATTGCTTGAACCAGGAAGTCGGAGGTTGCAGTGAGCCAAGATCGTGCCACAGTACTCCAGCCTGGCAATAAAAGAGACTCCATCTCCAAAAAAAAAAAAAAAAGAAAAGAAAAAAAGTGATGAAAGATAACAAAACTACCAGATGAAGTCAGAAATTATAACACCCAACTAAAAGGATTTCAGAAAGAAAGAGAGAAAAATGAATGGAAGAAAATTTCACAGAACAAACAAAAGGCAATTTCTAGAAACACAGATCATGAGTCTTCGAAATATTAATACAAAGGTCCACTGAGTACCTTGTGCAATGAAAGAAACAAGAACCACACCAAAACACATTTCTGTGAAATCTGAGAAAACTAGTATGAAGAGACAATTTTAAATGTTTTTCTAATTATTATTATTATTATTGAGACAGGGTCTCACTCTGTCACCCAGGCTGGAGTCCAGTGGCGTGATCTCGGCTCAACTGCAACCATGGCTCCTGGGTTCAAGCGATTCTCCTGCCTCAGCTTCCTGAGTAGCTGGGACTACAGGTGCATGCCACCTCACCCAACTAATATTTTGTATTTTTAGTAGAGAAGGGGTTTCACCATGTTGGCCAGGCTGGTCTCAAACTCTTGACTTCAGGTGATTTGCCCACCTCGACCTCCCAAAGTGCTGGGATTACAGGTGTGAGCCACCACACCCGGTCTATTTTTACTTTTATAAAAACAGAGTCTCCTTATGTTGTCCAGGCTGGTTTTGAACTCCTGAGCTCAAGCAATCCTCCTGCCTCAGACTCCCAAAATTCTGGGATTACAGGCATGAGTCACTGAGCCTGGCCTTTAAATGGTTTAAAAGACAAAGAACAGTAACACAACACAAATCAAATTGTAATCATATTTTAAGATAAACACTGTAAGCTAGCAGAGAATGTTATATAATTCAAAATTCTAAGTGAAAACCATTCAACCTAAAATTTCAAACCTAGTTAAGGTATCATCCAAAAGAGGTAGAATTCAGACACTGTTAAGCTTATAAGGATCCCAAAGTTTTATCCCAAATTCACCTTTATCAAAGTGGTAAACAAAATAAGAATGTGTTTTTTACAAAAATGAGAAGCTAAACCAAGAAAAAAAAAAAGAAAGACATAAGCTCCAAGAAACCAGTGACCCAATATAAGAAAGAGGCACAGGAAATTCCCGAGATGATCAGGTGCTGGGTATTTATTTACTTATTTAATTTTTTTTTGAGACAGGGTCTTGCAGTGTCACCCAGGCTGGAGTGCAGTAGTGCCATCACAGCTCACTGCAGCCTCGACCTCCCAGGCTTAAGCCATCCTCCCAACTCAGTTCTTTCGCCAGCTGGCTTCTTTTTACTCATTCATTGATGAATCTCACATATTTATTTATTCACTCTACAGTGGTGAAAACTCTTAGAATTATTTTCACTAAGTAATAAAAGTTAACATCACCAAGAATGGAACACATTGACACTATGTGTCTCTTGATGGGATAAACCGCATTAATTATGTGGTATTCCTTCCAAAGATGTATAAAAGATGAGGTACATCCAAATTAAAGAACACTCTACAAAATAACTATCCAGGCGCCGTGGCTCGTGCCTGTACTCCTAGCACTTGGGGCAGCAGAAGTGGGAGGATCTCTTGAGCCCAAGAGTTTGAGACCACACTGGACAACATAGCAACACCCCATCTACAAAAAATAAAAAATTAGCCAGGCGTGATGGCGCAGGCCTGTAGTCCCAGCTACTCAGGAGGCTGAAGCAAGAGGGTCCCTTGAGCTCAGGAGTTCGAGGCTGCAGTGAGCTATCATCGCGCCATTGTATTCCAGCCTGGGCGATAGAGCAAAGCCCTGTCTCCAAAACTAAAACCAAAAAACAAAATCCCCCAAAACTCACCATCACCAAAAACAAAATAAGTAACCTGTATTGTTTGAAAATGTCAAGGTCGTGAACAGGTAGGATACACAGAAAACAAATAGGTGGAAGATTTAAATCGAAATATTTTAGTAGTTTCATTAAATGTACAGAGGAGATATGTGCCTATCATTGGGAGTCTGAGACAAGATAAAAGCACGGATCTCATAACAATACATTACTTTGAAATCTTCTTTCTTGCTCAGTGCAGCTCCGGCCGCGGTGCCGCCTGGCTCTCGTATTCCTGGTTCTCGGCGGGCTGTGGGGCCTCCGCGCCGCAGCCGCAGCCGTTAGTCTTGTCGGGTAGGTGACTCCTTCAGTGAGCAGCGGCAGCGACAAGAAAGGCCTGGCGGGGCTGCTCTGTCTTCCCACCTACCCGAGGACCCTGAGGAGAAGCCTTCGGTCCTTAAGGAGGCTTGGGGTGGGCGGGCGGCCGCTGTCGCCGCCACGTTGGACTGGAGGCACGCAGGCTCCCAACGCTCTGCGCAAATCACCGCGGGAGCGCCTGGGGCCTCTTGTCTTTTGACCCTGTCCTTGGAACCCGAGGAGACTTGCCGTTCCCGGGGGAGGGTGTGTGTGTGAGTCGGGGGCGGAGGCCGTCTACGCCATCGCAGGGGCGGGGGGAGCCCAGATTAGAACATCAGCCTGCGAGAAGAGGTGCTTCTGGTTCTCCGCTCCGCCTCCGATCTTTCAGCGAGGCCTCGGGCCAGTCATCTCGCCGCCTCGTACCTCAGTTTTGCCATCCGTGAAGTGGAGCTGGGCCTGCCTGACTCACTCGTTCATCAGGGGAGGGGGCCTGGAAGCTCTGGGAGCCCTTTCAAAGGACGTTGCCTTCCACGAAATCGTACCTATCGTTATTCACTCTGCGGTAACCACCCGGATTTGAGTTGGGGGTGTTTGCACGGTCATTCAGCTTCCTCTTCACCCTCCTGCCGTTCGTCTCCCCCTCCAGTTTATCTCCTGAAAGAGTTTGAAAGTGAGCCTTGTCTATTATTGATAAGCTCCTGGCCAGGCGCGGTGGCTCACGCCTGTAATCGGAGGCCGAGGCGGGCGGATCAGGAGGTCAGGAGATCGAGGCCATCCTGGCTAACACGGTGAAACACCGTGTCTACTAAAAAATGCAAAAGAAAATTATAAGCTCCTGTAGGTGTATGTGGCATTTCCCTTAAAACATGCAGACCTACAAAGCAGTTAACTTGGCAGAGGCCACCCCTTGTATGGAAAAGAGAGCGAGACTCCGTCTCAAAAAATAAGTAAATAAATAAATAAAAATAAAAAATAAATCTAGAACATGGATATCCCCTTGATTTAGCAGACCTAGCTGACCACACAAGGGGCTCTATTGTTAGGCTGCATCACGGGCCGCAAAGACCCAGGTATCTATCCAGTTGCTAGAAACCATCATGACAGTTAGATACCACTTTTCTGCTGGAAATACAGACCATTTCCTGAAGCGGTATCGTTGAGGTAAAACATAGGCCTTTTGCAATC
>NW_012116377.1:66143-72644 GCF_000951035.1 Colobus angolensis palliatus
CTCGATCTCCTGACCTCGTGATCCGCCCGTCTCGGCCTCCCAAAGTGCTGGGATTACAGGCTTGAGCCACCACGCCCGGCCCAATCTTACATTTTGAGTAAGGCCAAACCTGCCTAGTGTTATAAAACCAGACAAAAAACCCAGGTACCCAGTCTCGCAGGATAGAAATGTGTGACTAAAATTAAGCATCGATCTAAGAAGACTACAAATTAGCGGGAACGATTGGACAGGAGCATGCTGTACCTTACTTAGATTAATGTTAATATTTAAGAAGCCAGGATATTGGTTTGTTTTTGAGGGGTGCCCATCTACTTTATGTAAGAGGCTGTAAACTACACTTTCAGTTTCTGCTTAATCCTTGCTCAAACAAGGAATAATTTCTTACTCCAAAGTAGACATTGGTACATCTTTTACTAGGTACATAATTTGGGATCAGTCTGATAAAGCTCCTTAGAAGTACTTACAGTACACCCTCACAAGGGTGTACCATCTATCTATGGTTTAAATAGAAATTAAAATTCTACCTTCGTGGAGAAATTTGCCAAGTTTTAATGGATTCAATACTCATTAAAAACTTTTAGCCTGGGGCCGGGCGCAGTGGCTCACGCCTGTAATCCCAGCACTTTGGGAGGCGAGGCGGGCACATCACGAGGTCAGGAGATCGAGACCGTCCTGGCTAACACGGTGAAATCCTGTCTCTACTAAAAATACAAAAAATTAGCCAGGCGTTGTTCCAGGCGTCTGTAGTCCCAGGTACTTGGCAGGCTGAGGCAGGAGAATAGCCTGAACTCGGGAGGCGGAGCTTGCAGCGAGCCGAGATCGCGCCACTGCACTCCAGCCTGGGCGACAGAGCGGGACTCTGTCTCAAAAAAAAAAAAAAAAAAAACTTTTAGCCTGACTTGATCTTTGACATAATTATTGGTGTAAAACAATGGCTTCTGTGGAAAGTTAAAAGTTTCAGTGGTTTGCTATTTGTAAAAATACAGGCTTTTTCATGTATCCTATTAGCACATAAGCTGGCTTAATCATTAGTACTGATCTTAAAGTTGCTAAGACACCAGATATGTGTTACTTTGTAATTTGAGTTTTTTAAAAAATACCGAAATTGGCTTTTCGATGTGTGAAAAGGACTACTTATTAGATACTTGTTTTTAAATTTACATTCAATTAATTAAAGCTAGACTCTACTCTTTATATTCTTAGGCTTGGTATACTATTCATATGTTTTGTAATAAGTGTATAAAAATAGTACCTTTGACTTTGTATATATAAAAAAAGAAATATTCTTTCTTGCTTTAAAAGGCATGTTGGATTTGCATTCTAGCCCATAATAAATATAACTATTTTAACATAAAAATCTATTTATGTTGTTTATCAGATATTAGGGTTGTTTTTCCCTCTCCTGTTCAAACTCCAAATAAAATCGATGCTCCAGAATGATGCCCTCTTACCATAATTTTACAAATACCTGGCTCCAAGGTTACTACCTGATACAAAGATAAAATGCTGGTCTCCCAAACAGGCAACCGACATTGACACTCACACAGCTTCCACTCACACCTGCGATCACAAGGCAGCATCTTCGGGCCCTCGTCGCCCACGAACCGCTCCCAGAGAGCATCCGCGCACAATCTCATCCCATCCACGATTTTGATTCCTTTCCTTCCGCTTCTTCAACCCGATCCGGGACGAGACTATCAGGTCCCACCTCCACCTTCACCTTCATTTTCAGCGCAATGCAGACTAAGCCCTGGACTCACCCATATACAGATTGAACTGTCCGGTCAGTGTTTCATCCTCTCTGCATTCTGAGGGCGAGTTAGCATCTGCGTGTGTGAGTTCCAAACTAACAGCCAGGACCAGGCTTGGAGCGAAGAATGCTTTGGCTCGTATCGTGGCTGGGTTGACCGCGTCTCTGCCCTGGACTACATTTCCCATCGGTTCTACCGCTTGCAGCTACTTCCGCCGAAAACCGGAAGCACGTGTTCCTGTGTCGTACCCCAGATAACAGAGCTGCCAGGAATAATCAGGCCTGGCCACTCTAGCGGGCGAGCCAGCCCCATAGCGAGCCGCTCGGCATGAGGGCTCTGCGATCCTCGGTGCAGAGGAGCGGTAAATGGAAACAAGCCCGGCTTGGCGATGAGAGGCGTAGGGAAGCCCGCAGTCGGGCTCTGGACTACATTTCCCAGAGGATCCCGCAGGCTGACACCACGTCTCGCGAGATTTCGGCTTCCTCTTAGCCAGGTGGCGGGACCGTTTGCTGTGCGGAATTAGCTGCCGCGGAAAGCTGAGGGTGAGGAATCCGGCTCCGGTCATTTTGTGTGTGGAGGGCTGAGGAGAGGACTTTGCGTGTGTGATCGCCATGGTTGCCGCGGGTCTTCGTGGTCTGTGACCGTGGCTGTGTGGTGCTGCCTCTGGGTGATCAGGTGGGCGCTTGTGACTGCGCGCCCGGAGTGGGTGTGTGTCCCGGACGAGCCTCGTGGTGCGTGCGGATGTGGAGAACCGGTGACTGTGTGGTTGGACTGCGTGTCCCGGGGTGGGTGTGTGACTTTACCTGTGTGTGCTGTACCGTGTGTGCGTGAGTTGCAGGTCTGCGGCTGTGCAGGTGCAACTTGTGTGGCCCCTTGGTGTGTGTGAGAGGCCCCTTGGTGTGTGTGAGGCCCCTTGGTGTGTGTGAGAGAGGAAAGTGTGATTGGCTGTGGGGGCAGTGGGGAAGTGGATATGGGGAGGTGTGTGTGCGATTGGGGCTTTGTGTGTCCCCTTGAGAGAAAAAAACCCGTTAGGCAGTTAGGGTGGGTCCTTGATAAAACTCCTTTAAACAGAGAAACAGCCAGAAAAATCAGGCTGCAGGCACAGATAAGGAAAACTCCCACAGGGCGTTGTTCTAAAGACATTCCTCAGCTGCACTGATAAGGGACCGAGGCCCAACATAGAAACGCCTTTGTCCTTTGTGTGACCAGCGGGCTTCCAGCAAATAGTCTCTTCTTTTGTGGGCATATACACGGTGGGCTGTTAGATTTTGAAGGGAAGGTGAGGGTTAAAGAAAGAGAGAGTTGGCGGCTCTGGCAGGGACCAACTAAATCCCAGAGCCCACTGCCGCTCACAGGCTGGGGTAACTACAGGCCTGAGCAGGAGGGGTCTGGGCGGTATGGCTTGTTGCCTGGGAGAATGTTTATAAGGATGTTTCTTGGGCCTTTGCCCAGCAGGATGTGATAAGGAAGTCAGGCGGTTGGGAAGGATGTTTCTCACAGCCCAAACCACAATGTAATGTTTCCCTCTGACCAGGGTCTGTGAAATGGTGGGGGCTTACAAAATGGTGCAGCTTGGACTAACAGGTTCCGGCGGCCACTTTCCTTTTTTGGACATGCTTTAGACTGTGAGCTCAACCTCTTTGAATCATAACTTCAGTCCCTGATTGGTCCCGAGCCAAGCTTTCACTTCAGCCCCTGATTGGTCCTGGGCCAAACTTTCACTTCAGCCCCTGATTGGTCCTGGGCCAAACTTTCACTTCAGCCCCTGATTGGTCCTGGGCTAAGGTCCCAGGGCCAAGTTGAGTAGTGCTTTCTCCAAGACAGCCCACAGACCGACCAGTCAGCACATTCCTCCCCTTCCCAGTTCATAAAAGCCCCAGATTCAGCCTCCTAGTTGGCAACCCTCTTTCGGGTCCCCTCCGCTGGGCAGAGCTTTCTTCTTTTGCTTATTAAACGTCCGCTCCGACCTCATCCTTTGTGTCCATGTTCCTTAATTTTCTTGGCCGTGAGAGAAAGAAGGCAAAAAGAGCCTTTACCCTAACAACTCAATTGCTGGAGAGATTAGTGCATATTCTATATGGCATCACACACCACAGCCCTGGGATTGAAAGCCATGCAGTTTATGGGATGGTGTTAATCTCAGTCCAAATAGGTGATAAGATCTTTAGCTTTGCTGTATTTTAGGGTAGGAATGAGATTGAGGGCTTGATCAATAGTTTGTACCAGTAGGACCAGGGATTTGCCCAGACATCTGTGAGTAAATGCTTCAGCCAGTTTCCATGTCTATATTGAATACGGTTCTGTGATTTTCTCAAATACAGATTTGGTCTTTGTCCCTATTTCCTCGCATACAACTCCTAAAATCCTTGGAATCTCCTAAGTACTGGCTTTTTTTTTTTTTTTTATGAAGTCTAGCTCTGTCACCCAGGCTGTAGTGCAGTGGCGCGATCTGCACTCACTGCAACCTCTGCCTTCCGGGTTCAAGCAGTTCTTCTGCCTCAGCCTCCCGAGTAGCTGGGACTACAGGAATGCGCCACCACTCCTGGCTAATTTTTGTATTTGTTTTTTTAGTAGAGACAGGGTTTCACCATGTTGGCCAGTCTGGTCTGGAACTCCCGACCTCAGGTGATCTGCCTGCCTTGGCCTCCCAAAGTGCTGGGATTACAGGCATGAGCCACCGCACCCAGCCTTTGGGTTTTTATATGTTAGCAATTGACCGATAGCTTCAGGATGGGGGCTGGTCATCAGAAAGACCAAGGCAGGATTAGAGGGTTGGGACTTTCAGCCCCTACCCTCCCACCCCTGGGGAGTCGAGGGAACTGAGGATTAAGTTGATGGCAAGTGGCCAATGGTGTAATCAATCATGCCTGGATAATGAAGCCTCCTTACAAACCCAAAAGGAGTGTATTTGGAGAGCTTCCAGAGAGCCGAACACATGGAGGTTCCTGGAGGGTCGTGCCCAGGGAGGGCATGGAAGGTCTCTGCCCCTTTCCACATACGTCGTCCTAGGCATCTCTTCATCTGTATCCTTTGGAATATCCTCATAATCAGCCAGTAAATGTGTTTCCCTGAGGTCTGTGAGCCATTTTATTCTAGCAAATCAATCTAACCCAAAGAGGGGGTTGTAGGAACCCCAAATTGAACCTGTTGGTCAGAAGTTCTAGAGGCTGGGACTTGTGACTGGTGTCTGAAAGGGGAGCAGTTTTGGGGGCTGAGGCTTCAACCTGTGGGATGACACTATGTCATGGTGTATAGTGTTAGAATCGAATTGGTGGACACCCAGCTGGTGTCTGCTGCAGAACTGATTCCTTGCTGTTGATGGGGAGAAATCTCATATTTTGAGGCCACAGAAGTCTTCTGGGTTGATTGTTGTGGTTTTGGTGTGAAGCAGAGGAAGAACACAGTTTGAGTTTTTTCCAAATGGGTTCACATTGGGGGTTCTCAACCTTGCATCCATCAACTCCATCGCTGACTTTTTATTTATTTATTTATTTTTATTTTTGAGGTAGGGTCTCACTCTGTCTCCCAGGCTGGAGTGCAGTGGTATGATCTCGGCTCATTGCAGCCTTGATCTCCTGTGCTCAAGTGATTCTCCTACCTCAGCCTGCCAAATAAGGTGAAACCAGAGGTACACACCAGCACTCTGGCGTAGTTAAAAATAATTTTCAGTAGAGAAGAAGACTCACTATATTGCCTGGGCTGGTCTTGAACTCCTGAGTTCAAGTGATCCTCCCACCTCTGCCTCCAAAGTGCTAGGATTACAGGCATGAGCTACCTCACCTATCACTGATTTTCTCTTTTTTTGTTGTATATATATAGTTTTTTTCTTTTTTTTTTTTTTTTTTGAGACAGAGTCTCACTCTGCCTTGCCCAGGCTGGACTGCAGTGGTGCAATCTCAGCCCACTGCAGCCTCTGCCTCCCAGGTTCAAGTGATTCTCCTGTTTCATCTTCCTGAGTAGCTGGGATTATGGGTGTCTGCCACCACACCTGACCAATTTTTGTGCAGGGTTTTACCATGTTGGCCAGGCCAGTCAAAAACTCCTGATCTTAGGTGATCCACCCACCTTGGCCTCCCAAAGTGCTGGTATTACAGGTGTGAGCCGCCACACCTGGCCTTTTTTTTTTTTAGACAAGGTCTCAGTCTATTACCCAGACTGGAGTGCAGTGGCAGGGTAGTGGCATACTGCAGCCTTGACCTCCGGGGCTGAAGGGATCCTCGCACCTCAGCCTCCCAAGGAGCTGGGTTACAGGCATATGGCACCATGCTGGGCTAATATTTGTATTTTTTGCATAGACAGGGTTTTGCCATGTTGCCCAGTCTGGTCTCGAACTCCTGAGCTCCAGCAATCTTCCCACCTGAGCCTCCCAAAGTGCTGGGATTATAGGGAAGAGCCACTGCACCCAGCCTATCACTGCATTTTTAAAGGGAAGGAGGACTATAGTGAGATTCACCAAGGGTTACAGAAAAGGTAGAACCCTAGATAGATTTAAAGACAGAGATTATAATATACTTGAGATGATAATATCCAAATTTAGCTTTCATAGATGGGGAAATTTGAAGTACATCAGGCTATAAGGTGGCATACTGTGCAACTAATTAAAACTATGTATGAAAGAGAGCAAATACATTTTCTTTATTATGAGTAATATTAAGCAACAATGAAAATAAATAGAAATACTCAAGAAATTGTTATATTTAAATCCTCCCTCCTTTTTTGGAAAGAGAAGTATTGATTTTTTTTTTTTTTT
>NW_012116377.1:73979-74319 GCF_000951035.1 Colobus angolensis palliatus
CTTGCAGTGAGCTGAGATCCGGCCACTGCACTCCAGCCTGGGCGACAGAGCGAGACTCCGTCTCAAAAAAATAAAATAAAATAAAATAAAAAATAAAATTGATGAGTCTATGGAGATAGGGAGGGAATAACGTATGTTTATTGAACGCCTAATATTCCACTTACCTGAATGTCATTTATTCTTTATTATAGTTTTGTTGTTGAGACACGGTCTTGCTCTGTCACCCAGGCTAGAGTGCAGTGGGGTAGTCACAGCTCACAGATGTACACCACCATGCCTAGCTTCTTTTTTTATTTTATTTTATACTATTTTTGCAGACTTGACTTGAACTTCTGGGCTC
>NW_012116377.1:81104-84247 GCF_000951035.1 Colobus angolensis palliatus
CTGGGCAACAAGAGCGAAACTCCGTCTCAAAAAAAAAAAAGAAAAAACAGAACTTTACTTTGGATAAGTACTTAGAAATGGAATTTCCAGGTTAGCCACTAGATATTATTAATGGATTTAATATGAAAAACCTTTACTTGAGGATATATAAACCTTTAAAAGACAGGGTCCCTATCCTTTAGTTATAAATAAAGCAGCATTTGTAAGGTAATATTCAGAAAACGGCTGGGTGCGGTGGCTCAGGCCTGTAATCTCAGCACTTTGGGAGGCCGAAGCGGGTGGATCACAAGATCAGGAGATTGAGACCATCCTGGCTAACACGGTGAAACCCCGTCTCTTTTAAAAACATACTAAAAATTAGCCAGGCATGGTGGCGGGCACCTGTAGTCCCAGCTACTCAGGAGGCTGAGGCAGGAGAATGGTGTGAACCTGGGAGGTGGAACTTGCAGTGAGCTGAGATTGCGCCACTGCACTCCAGCCTGGGCGAGAGAACGAGACTCTGTCTCAAAAAAAAAATAAATAAAAATTCAGAAAATATCAGATAATATCATATAAAGTCCTCCTGTTCATGCTGATGACATTGGATGGCCAGTTAAGGATGACGCTTCATTGTGTCCCCTGCAACCACGGTCCTGTCATGACTAAATGATACTGACCCTATGAGAATGCTGCGGATGTGAAAGCATTTCCTCAAGTTAGTTTTTTGGCCTGCTGGTTTTAATCTAACGATGGGATATCCAAAGTGAAACTAATGGAGTGAAATGATGGTGCATCTGTTGGGGGGAATCAGAGACAGCTAGAGCAAGGGCAGACACCTGCTGAACTCATCTCCTAAGAGCGGAAGTGAGCGGCAGTGTTGCTAGCAGGGCTACTGCGCATCTGTACACGTGGCTCCAATGGTTCTGACTTGTTTTTTTCCCCAGTATGACCCTAATACATGGGGCAAGTTAGAAAATCAGAGTTGGCCGGGCGTGGTGGCTCACGCCTGTAATCCCAGTAGTTTGGGAGCCAAGGTGGGTGGATCACTTGAGACCGGGAGTTCGAGACCAGCCTCGGCAACACAGTGAAACCCCGTCTCTACTAAAAATACAAAAATCAGCTGGGCGTGGTGGCAGGCACCTATAATCCCAGCTTCGAGAGGCTGAGGTTGCAGTGAGCCAAGATCAGGCACTTCAGCCTGGGCGACAGAGCGAGACTGTCTCAAAGAGAAAAAAAAGTGGGGAAAGGAAAGAAAAGAAAATCACAGCTTATTCGCCACTTGCAGCTAAAGCAACAACACACATGCACAAAAATTATTCAGTAAAAGCAAAACAGTTTTGATGTATCTTGAGATTTTGTTTTATATCCAAAGGAAGACTCTATCTTTTATGTTTGAACTACCCTTTGGAAAATGCCTTCTATATAACAAATGTTGTAATTCTCTTCTAATTGGACCTTGAGGTCTCTCAGGAGAATGGCTATAAACTCTAGTCTCACCCTAATGGGGCTCTAGGGGAGGGGCTTGTGGGTCTTTACAGTAGCCTTTCACTGGACATTTATTTTTCCTGGCCCACAGCCTAATGCTCCAGTGTCTGACCCATGGCCAGGTGTCTCACAGGAAACTTGTTTATACTGGCAGATGCCTTGCAACTTTTGTCTGACTTGTGTGCAGTTTATTCCTACCATGATACCCACTCTTTTTTTTTTTTTGAGACAGAGTCTCGCTCTGTCACCCAGGCTGGAGTGCAGTGGCGCGATCTCGGCTCACTACAAGCTCCGCCTCCCGGGTTCAGGCCATTCTCCTGCCTCAGCCTCCAGAGTAGCTGGGACTACAGACGCCCGCCACCACGTCCGGCTAATTTTTGGATTTTTAGTAGAGATGGGGTTTCACCGTGTTAACCAGGATGGTCTTGATCTCCTGACCTTGTGATCCGCCTGCCTCGGCCTCCCAAAGTGTTAGGATTAAGTAGAGACCAGGTTTCACTATGTTGATCAGGCTGGTCTCGAACTCCTGACCTCAAATGATCTACCCGTCTTGGCCTCCCAAAGTGCTGCAACTACAGGCATGAGCCACTACACGTGGCCAAAATATTTATATTTTGATGGACATAGTTCACCAATTTTTTCCTATGTGTTTGTGTTCATTTTAAGGAATGGTTGATCACATTCAAATAGATTCAAGTTTCGAGGTAAGAAATGAAACCACAAAGAAAAAGGTAGGCTTCAGTAAAATGCACATAAATTAAAATTTCTATACAGCCCACTTCCTTAAAGGAATTTAAATGTGGACAGATTGGAGGGGAAACATTTGCAGCAAAAATCGTAAGTAGAAGGAAACAATGAAGTACACAGTGCAGTAGCCATTTAGGAAAGTTATAAGCCATTTAAATGCCCCACATAAGGTGTTTTTGATGATCAGAAAAAAATCAAAGTGTAAAGGGGGATACAAAATTATATGTGTACTGTGGTCACATCTGTATTGTTCTGTGTATGGAAAACAGACGGGAGAAATAGCGTTAAGTCCTAATAGTAATTTTCTTTTTCTCCCTTCTTCTTGTTTTTTCTTTTGCCTGTCTCCCTCAATATTGCATATCTTTTCCATTAAAAAGTATTGTATTATATATCTACCAACAAGACATTCGTTTCAGATTTTTTGGTTTTGTCTTCAAGGAACATTCTTCTGCATACAACTTCATACTTTTAAAATTCTCTGGCCTGGCTCAGTGGCTCATGCCTGTAATCCCAGCACTTTGGGAGGCCGAGTTGAGGGGATCGCTTGAGGCCAGGAGTTCAAGACCAGCCTGGCAAACATGGTGAAACCCGGTCTCTACCAAAAATACCAAAATAATTAGCCAGGTGTGGTGGTGTGCGCCTGTATTCTCAGCTACTTTGATGGCTGAGGCACAGGAATCACTTGAACCCAGGAGGCAGAGGTTGCAGTGAGCTGTGATCACCTCACTGTACTCTAACCTGAGCAACAGATTGAGACTTGTCTCAAAAAAAAAAAAAATTATTGACTGGGCGTGGTGGCTCACGCCTGCAATCCCAGCACTTTGGGAGGCTGAGGCGGGCCGATCACCTGAGGTCGGGAGTTTGAAACCAGCCTGACCAACATGGAGAAACCGCACCTCTACTAAAAATACCAAATTAGCCAGGTGTAGTGG
>NW_012116377.1:85017-86343 GCF_000951035.1 Colobus angolensis palliatus
TTTTTTTTTTGAGACAAAGTCTTACTCTGTCGCCCAGGCTAGAGTGCAATGGCGTGATCTCACTCTGTCTATGGGGTTCAAGCGATTCTCATGCCTCAGCCTCCTGAGTAGGTGGGATTACAGGCGTCCACCACCATGCCTGGCCAATTTTTGTATTTTTAGTAGAGACAGGGTTTCACCATGTTGGTCAGGCTGGTCTTGAACTCCTGACCTCAAGCAATCCACCTATTTTGGCCTCCCAAAATGCTGGGATTACAGGAGTGAGCCACCATGGCTGGCCGTCTTACTTCTTTTCTTATAAACAGGTCTCTGTAGCCCAAAGCCTGATGTGATTTCCTTACTGGAGCAAGGGAAAGAGCCCTGGATGGTTTCAAGGGACGTGCTGGGAGGATGGTGCCCAGGTGAGTAAGGACTGAGCAAATGGGGAAGACACTGCTGTTTAGAACCCAGCCTATCAGGGAGGCAGCACCATACAGGTACTGGTTGAGGAGTCTCTTCCTTAAGGTCCCATGTAAGGGTTGTGGCCTAAGAAACATGGAGAAAAGTCACAATACCCCCCGACACACACTTTTAAAAATGTATTTATTTATTTATTTTGAGATGGAGTCTCACTCTGTCACCCAGGCTGGAGTGCAGTGGCGTGATCTCGGCTCACTGCAACCTCCGCCCCTGAGTTGAAGCGATTCTCCTGCCTCAGCCTTTGAAGGAACTGGCATTATAGGTGCCCGCCACCATGCCCAGCTAATTTTTGTATTTTTAGTAGAGATGGGGTTTCATCATGTTGGCTAGGCTGGTCTCGAACTCACCTCAGGTGATCCACCTGCCTCGGCCTCCGAAAGTGCTGAGATTACAGGTGTGAGCCACTGTGCCTGGCCAAGAATCCCCTTTTATCTTCACCTTTTCAGTCTCTACTACCCTCTTGTCATAATTTCTTCCCATTTCAAAGAATAAAGTTACCTTCTTTGGGAGCCATCTGTTTCCTCTATCTTGGAGCTACTTCTTTCCCTTTGAAATTTAAATCTGTGTTCTTGCTTTAAAGAAAAATCTTGCTGGGCGCGGTGGCTCACGCCTGTAATCCCAGCACTTTGGGAGGCCGAGACGGGTGGTTCACGAGGTCAGGAGATCGAGACTATCCTGACTAACACGGTGAAACCCCTCTCTACTAAAAATACAAAAAATTAGCCGGGCGTGGTGGTACGTGCCTTCTAGTCCCAGCTACTTGGAGGCTGAGCCAGGAGAATGGCGTGAACCCGGGAGGCGGAGCTTGCAGTGAGCCGAGATGGCCCCACTGCACTCCAGCCTGGGCGACAAAGCGAGACTCTGTCT
>NW_012116377.1:93073-94009 GCF_000951035.1 Colobus angolensis palliatus
AGCCAGGATGGTCTCGATCTCCTGACCTCGTGATCCGCCCTTCTCGGCCTCCCAAAGTGCTGGGATTACAGGCTTGAGCCACCGCGCCCGGCCAGCCAGGAGATTTCTAATATGGTGCTTAGAAGAAAGAGCTGAAGATACAAATGTAAAGGAATAGGATATGGCTGCTTTTAGTAGGAAAAGGTACACAGAAATGATTGTGTATAAAAGAGGACAATAAGTTAAATATAGAAGACTTAAGTGTCAAGGAAAAGGGAGTGATCCATTTTCAGTAAGTTGGTGACAGTCAACATGGGCAAAAATTGGGCTGTAAGTAGCATAGACTGAGGGATTTTTCTTTTGAAGTATTCCCAGCTACTCGGGAGGCTGAGGCAGGAGAATCGCTTGAACTCAGGAGGCAGAGTTTGTGGTGAGCCGAGATGGTGCCATTGCACTGCAGTCTGGGCAGCAAGAGTGAAACTCCGTCTCAAAAAAAAAGAGAAAAGATAAGGCATTTTATTTTTCAAAATGTGCTTTTAAGTAATGCAAACTATCCATTTTAAAAAGTGTTTTAATTGTGGGACATAGATGACTTTATTTTCTTTTATCCATAGAACATTACAACATTTTTTTTTTTAATTATTAACTTGATTATGGAAGTCTTTGAACATACACAAAAGTAGAAAGGATGGTGGAATGGACATCCCCCGAATCCATTTCCTAGCTGCAGTAGTTATCAATGAGTTTCCATGTTTCCAATCTTACTGATCTATGCCTGTTGACTTCTGCACCTTCCCTGGAGTTTGTTAAAGCAAGTCCTGGATAAATGTATAGGTAGCTTTTCAGTGTTTCTTCTCCTTTTTTTGTTTTAGTGACAGGGTCTCTCTGTTGCCTATGCTGGAGTATGGTGGCACAGTCACAGCTCACAGCAGCCTTGACCTCCAGGACTGAAGTGAT
>NW_012116377.1:98693-99232 GCF_000951035.1 Colobus angolensis palliatus
TTTTTGTATTTTTAGTAGAGATGGGGTTTCACCATGTTGGTCAGGCTGGTTTCAAACTCCTGACCTCAAGTGATCCACCCGTCTCTGCCTCCCAACGTGCTGGGATTACAGGCGTGAGCCGCCATGCCCGGCCATTGTTTTGCCTTTAAATTTTTCCCATTTTTATAGTAGTTTTTATTACTGAATTTATTTACTTACTTACTTACTAGTCTCTGATAGCGTGGCAAAGCATCTTGTTTGAAAATGGGCTCCCTGCTGGGAGTTCTGCTTCATTTTGTATACATACTATACCTGTAAGGTATGAGTCATCATTTAAGGTTTTAGTTTTTTATGTGAAGGGACTACACAAAGGTTCTTGCAATCCAGTTTCAACAGATGGTCTATGAAAGCTGTGCTGTTCCATACAGTAGCCACTAGCTACATGTGGCTAATTAGATTTAACTGTAAAGTAATTAAAATTAAATAAAATCAAAAATTCACAGCGGCCGGGCGCGGTGGCTCAAGCCTGTAATCCCAGCACTTTGGGAGGCTAAGGCAGG
>NW_012116377.1:99282-100675 GCF_000951035.1 Colobus angolensis palliatus
CAGGCACACACCAACACACCTGGTCAGTTTCTAATTTTTTTTTGTAGAGATGGGTTCTCCCTATGTGCCACAGGCTGGTCTGGAACTCCTGGGCTCAAGCAATCCTCCCGCCACCTCACTTTCCCAAAGTGCTGGGATTACAGGCGTGAGCAACTGTGCCCAGCTTGTTTCTTCTATTTAAAATGACTGCTCTGAGGTATCTTTATTTAAATGGACATTTTCATATTTAATCTTTCAGATGTGAGATTCCTGGGCCAATTTTTTTTTTTTTTTTTTTTTTTGAGACAGAGTCTTGCTCCGTTGCTAGGCTGGAGTGCTGTGGCACGATCTGGGCTCACCGCAACCTCCAACTCCCTGGTTCAAGTGATTCTCCTGCCTCAGCCTCCCAAGTAGCTGGGATTACAGGCATGTGCCACCTTGCCCAGCTAATTCTTTTTGTACTTTTAGTTGAGATGGGGTTTCACCACATTGGCTAGGATGGTCTGGATTTCCTGACCTCGTGATCTGCCCCGCCTCAGCCTCCCAAAGTGCTGGGATTACAGGTGTGAGCCACCGCCCCCGGCCTGGTTTAAACTTTTTAAAACTCATGACAGTCTAGGACAGAAATGCATGAAACACTGGAGTTGCCTCATCCAACTCAGTTCAGACAAGTATTTGTAGCTGGTTAGTTAATTTAAAAGTTTAAAGTGAAAAGATCTGATATGCCACAACCATATGATTTTAGATGAGAGCATTTAATCAGAGATGGGTGGATCACTTGAGACCAGCCTGGCAAATGTGGCAAAACCCCCTCTGTACTAAAAATACAAAAATCAGCCGGACGTGGTGTAGCATGCCTGTAATAATCCCAGCTACTCAAATGGCTGAGGCACAAAATTGATTGAATCCGGGAGGAGGAGGAGGAGGCAGTGAGCCAAGATCACACCACTGTACTACAGTGTGGGTGACAGAGTAAGACTCTGTCTCAAGAAAACAAAAAAAACTTTTTAATTTTCATGATACCATTTTTTTTTTGAGATGGAGTTTCGCTCTTATTGTCCCGGCTGCAGTGCAATGGCTCCATCTCGGCTCACAACAACCTCCGCCTCCCGGTTTCAAGTGATTCTTCTGCCTCAGCCTCTGAGTAGCTGGGATTACAGGCATGCAACACCATGGCCGGCTAATTTTTGTATTTTTAGTAGAGATGGGGTTTCACCATGTTGGTAAGGCTGGTTTTGAATTCCTGACCTCAGGTGATCCACCTGTCTTGGCCTCCCAAAGTGCTGGGATTACAGGCTTGAGCCACCGCGCCCGGCCAGCCAGGAGATTTCTAATATGGTGCTTAGAAGAAAGAGCTGAAGATACAAATGTAAAGGAATAGGATATGGCTGCTTTTAGTAGGAAAAGGTACACA
>NW_012116377.1:101520-110124 GCF_000951035.1 Colobus angolensis palliatus
CTCAAAAAAAAAAAAAAAAAGAAAAAAAAAGAAAAATTCACTTCTTGGCTGGGCACAGTGACTAACACCTGTAACTCCAGCGCTTAGGGAGGCTGAGGCAGGGGGATCGCTTGAGTCCAGGAGTTCAAGGCTTCAGTGAGCTGTGATCGCACCATTGCGTTCCAGCCCAGGTGACAGAGCAAGACCCTGTCTCAAAAAGAAAAAGAGGCCGGGCGCAGTGGCTCACGCCTGTAATCTCAGCACTTTGGGAGGCTGAGGTGGGTGGATCACTTGAGGTCAGGAGTAGTCCAGTCAACATGGTGACCAGCCTAATCAACATAGTGAAACAACATCTCTATTAAACACACAAAAAATTAGCCAGGTGTGGTGGCAGGCACTTGTAATCCCAGCTACTCTTGAGGCTGAGGACAGAGAATCACTGCAACCCAGGAAGCGGAGGTTGCAGTGAGCCAAGATCACACCACTGCACTCCAGCCTGGGTGACAGAGCAAGACTGTCCCCCCAAAAAAAAAAAAAGAAAGAAAAACTATATTTCCTGTTTGTGCTTCCTTTTTATGTTTCATCTTTTCTACTTCATTATTTGGTTTTATTTTCTTAGTAAGTTTTAGGAGTGATTCATTCATTCATTTTTTTCATTTATAATTATGGTAAAATATACATAGCATAAATGTGTTACTATTTTAACCATCTTTAATTGTATTCATATTGTGCAACTGTCATTTCTAGAATTGTGCACATTCATTTCTAGAACTCCTGAAATTCCAACATAATCACGACAGATCTACCCATTTGGGTTAAGAAGAGGCTTCTGTTTACTAGTTGTCTCATTGTTAGCATATCCCAACGGACCCCTGCCAAAGTTCGCCCCTCAGATAAACAAAAGCTCAACACTATAAAGCATGGGAATATTCATTGCTGGCTAGGAACAGACCATCTCTGACACTGCCAGGAAGCATCAAACTAGCCACTCAAATGAAAATGTGCCTACACTTGGAATGAGTAATCTCACTTTTTGGACTGTCTACTACAGAAATAAAAGAAGTAGCTAATTCTGATATATACAGAAACACATTTCCTGGAATAGCAGTAACAATCTAAATGGGCATTAACAAAAACTGGGATGGGCCAGGTGTGGTGGCTCACGCCTGTAATCCCAGCACTTTGGGAGGCTAAGGCAGGTGGATCATGAGGTCAGGAGTTCGACACCAGCCTGGTCAACATGGTGAAAACCCCGTTTCTACTAAAAATACAAAAAATTAGCCAGGCGTGGTGGTGCACACCTGTAGTCCCAGCTACTCGGGAGGCTGAGGTAGGCAAATTGGTTGAACTCAGGAGGCAGAGGTTGCAGTGAGCTGAGATCATGCCATTGTACTCCAGCCTAGGCAACAGCAAGACTCCGTCTTGAGGGAGAAACAAAAAACAAAAAAAACTGTGACATTATGGTATATCCCCATAATGGGATATGATGCAGCTATTCAAGGAAATGATGTAAATCTGTCAATAGCAACTTTAAAACTATCCTTGATCTATTGTTATCTGGGGGCAAAAGTTGCACACCAATATACATAGGACAATTCTATTTTTATAAAAGGAAGAAAACGCACACATCGATACACATACATCATATATGAATGGGTGAATATGTGGATGTGCATAAACTTGGGAAAAGAAACACTCCAGACAAGTATGCATTCCTCTGGGGGTAGAAAATCATGTGTTCCAAATAGAAAGAAACATTTGCAAATACACATCTTCCTGGAAATAAGATTATGTAATGTGCTGAAAGTATAGTTCAGATCTCAATGAACAAGTAGGTGATACGGCACTTAAAACACTGGCTCAAGGCCAGGGGCGGTGGCGCACATCTGTAATCCCAGCACTTTGGGAGGCCAAGGCGGGTGGATCACAAGGTCAAGAGATTGAGACCATCCTGACCAACATGGTAAAACCCCATCTCTACTAAAAACACAAAAATTAGCTGGGCATCGTGGCGGGCACTGTAATCCCAGCTACTCGGGAGGCTGAGGAAGGAGAATCGCATGAACCCAGGAAGCAGAGGTTACAGTGAGCCAAGAACACGCCACTGCACTCCAGCCTGGCAACAGAGTGAGACTCTGTCTAAAAAAAAAAAAAAAAAAAGGCTAAAAACTAGATATATATAAAAACTATCTAGTTGCTTTATTTACTAGTGGTGTCAAGACTTTCTAACTTCTTTAAGCATTATTAAACATAATAATTCTCTTTAATATTAGTATTTGAATCCTTTTGGTTCTGTTTCTTTTTTTTCTTCATGTGATTTCTCATTTCCTGTATGTGTTAGAGTTGTTGTTGTTGTTGTTTTTAATTGCGAAGTGCTCTCTCTTTCCTTGAAACTTTGTGAGAATATTTTGAGGGTTGAGTTGAGGTTGATTTTGTCCACAGAGATTTTGTGCTTGCTTTTTGCACAACCTGGCCCATAGTACAATTTTTATTGTCATCACTTAGCATCAGAGGAATTTGTAGGCCAGGCATGTTGGCTCACGCCTGTAATCCCAACACTTTGGGAGGCCAAGATGGGTGGATCATTTGAGGTCAGTAGTTTGAGACCAGCCTGGCCAACATGGTGAAACCCTTTCTGTACTAAAAATACAAAAATTAGCTGGGCGTGGTGTTGCGTGCCTGTAATCCCAGCTGCTCGAATGGCTGAGGCACAGAACTGATTGAACCTGGGAGGTAGAGGTTGCAGTGAGCGGAGATCGCACCACTGCATTCTGGCATGGGTGATAGAGTGAGACTCCGTCTCAAAAAAAACAAAAAAGAATTTTTTAATTTTCATGATACCATTTTTAACCCATGAGCTTTTGTAAATGTTTTGCATTTAAAATTTTTTCCCATTTTTTAATTCCTGAATTCAACCTTAATTGCACTGTAGTCAGTACTTACATGGTCAATATGAGAACAGTTTCTGGAAATGTGTTAAGACTCAGTTCATGCACTGGTGCATTGACAGTGTTTTTTTTTTTTTTTTCTTTTTTTGAGACGGAGTCTCGCTCTGTCGCCCGGGCTGGAGTGCACTGGCCAGATCTCAGCTCACTGCAAGCTCCGCCTCCCGGGTTTATGCCATTCTCCTGCCTCAGCCTCCCAAGTAGCTGGGACTACAGGCGCCCGCCACCTCGCCCGGCTAGTTTTTTGTATTTTTTAGTAGAGACGGGGTTTCACTGTGTTAGCCAGGATGGTCTCGATCTCCTGACCTCGTGATCCGCCCGTCTCGGCCTCCCAAAGTGCTGGGATTACAGGCTTGAGCCACCGCGCCCGGCCGACAGTGTTTTTGTGGGGGTGGGATTCACGTGTTCTTGTGCTTTCTTTTAATTGTTGCATGCAGAATTCTCACATGTTCAACATATCATGCTTGTTAATTTGATGTAAAGATCCTCTGTATCCTTTCATATTTTCTGGGTGCTTGACCTCTCAGTTATTAAAAGAGATATATTGAAATCTCCCACAATCAGCCAGGTGCAGTGGCTCATGCCTATAATCCTAGCACTTTGGGAGGCTGAAGCTTCCAAAAGGGATCACGAGGTCAGGAGTTCAAGACCAGCTTGGCCAAGATGGTGAAACCCCGTCTCTAGTAAAAATACAAAAAAATTAGCCAGGCGCGGTAGCAGGTGCCTGTAATCCCAGCTACTTGGGAAGCTGAGGCAGGAGAATCACTTGAACTCGGAGGGCAGAGGTTGCAGTGAGCCAAGATCGTGCCACCGCACTCCAGCCTGGGTGATAGAGTGAGACTCAAAAAAAATCTCCCACAATCAAGATGAAGCCTAATCTTTTGTATTTTCTCAATTTTTACTTTGCATATTTAGAGTTTATTTTACTGGATGCTTACACATTTAGAATTGTTATATCTTTTTGGTGAATGAACATTTTATTATGTAGTAATCCTGTTTATTCCCAATAATATTTTCACCTTGAAGTCTATTTTTTTCCAGTGCTAAGACCCTAGCTTTCTATTCATGAATACTTGCCTGATTTTCATTTTCTTAGTTTTTACTTCAACTTTTTTGTGTCTTCATGTTTTTTAGATACTTTTTATTTTAAAAGGGTTGAAATTTACTTTTTCTTTGTTTACATTCCTTATAATTACTGATGTATTTGGATTTTTTTTTTTTTTTTGAGACAGGTTCTTTCTCTCTGTTGCCCAGGCTGAGTGCAATGTTGCAATCACAGCTCACCATAGCCTCAACCCCCTGGGCTCAAGCAATCTGCATACCTCAGCCTCCCAAGTAGCTGAAAATAAA
The DNA here is from genome assembly GCF_000951035.1 of Colobus angolensis palliatus. Classification (NCBI taxonomy): domain Eukaryota; kingdom Metazoa; phylum Chordata; class Mammalia; order Primates; family Cercopithecidae; genus Colobus; species Colobus angolensis. Next base: position 105,795 of record NW_012116377.1, read on the forward strand.
GGCATGATCCACCTCTCTTGGCCTGTTTGAATTTTTTTAACCAGCTTGTTTTGTTCTATTTGTCTCACTTTTCCTGTCTTCTGTTGCCTGTTTTATTTTACACTGTTTTAGATTTGAGGTTTTAAAAAAATCTGATGCCCGTACTTAGTTTGATTCCACTGATTTGGAAATTGAAAGCACAGATTCTGGAGCCAGACTTCCTCCATTCAAATCCTAGCTCTGCCATTTAATACCTCTATGACTTTTGGCAATTCACTTAACCTCTCTGGTCCTCACTGGCAAATATATACGCTATTCACAGGATTCTAAATGAGCTTATATAGTAAATGTGTAAAGCCGTAAAATTAGTGCGGCTTTAGATGTGTAAGCTATTTTTTTTTTCTGTTCATTTTGTTCTTATTATTGGGATTTCATCATGCATAGTTTTTTTAAGAGTCAGGTTCGTTTGTCACCCAGGCTGGAGTGCAGTGGCTTCACCACAGCTCATTGCAGCATGACTTTCTGGGCACAGGTGATCCTCCTGCTTTAGCCTCCCGAGTACCTGAGGCTACAGGCACATGCCACCACACCCGGCTCTTTTTTTTTGAGACAGTGTCCCAAGCTGTTTCCCAGGCTGGTCTTGAACTTCTGGGCTCTGGTAATCTTCCAGCCTTGGCATCCCAAAGTGTTGAGATTACAGCCATGAACCACCATGCCTGGCTTGTAGAACTTCTACTTTTTTTTTTTTTTCCCTGAGACGAAGTCTCGCTCTGTTGCCCAGGCTGGAATGCAGTGGCACAATTTCGGCTCACTGCAACCTCTGTCTGCTGGGTTTAAGCAATTCTTCTGCCTCAGCCTCCTGAGTAGCTGGGAATTCAGGCGTGCACTACCATGCCTGGCTTATTTTGTATTTTTAGTAAAGTCAGAGTTTTGCCATGTTGAGCAGGCTGGTCTTGAACTCCCTGACCTCAGGTGATCCACCTGCCTCAGACTCCCAAAGTGCTGAGATTACAGGCATGTGCCACCGCACCCTGCCCCATAGAACTTTTAAAATTTACCATCCATGGCACTCATTGCACCTGACTCAGATTTTTTTTAGAAAACCTCATCACTTCTGAATAAATTTATCTGTTCCATCTTGAATACAGTTTGCTCCCTGTTCTTTCAGTATTACTTTCAGGAAGACAAATGAATTCTTTGACTTTTCTTTATGACTCTTAACCTTGCTTTTGCATTTCCAATTATTTAACCATTCCAGTGAGGTTTTGATGTTGATTTCTTTCTCTCTCTTTTCCTCCTTGAAATTTATATGTTGAAGAAACTGGATCATCTGTCATTTAACATTTAGCTCCCCTTCCTTTATTCCTTTCTTTCCTATAAACAGACTATGTGATATTAGTATTGTGTATTTCATCAAGAAGCACATATCTGGTTGTTTCTGTTTTTGTGGTGTTAGTAGCCATTCCTCATCTCATCCCCTAAAAATTACTAGGTAATTTTAAAATTGTCCTTATGAACACACAGATTTAAAAAATATTTGATGTGATTTATTGAAATTACATTATAATGATTACAGTTATTATTCTCGAATTCATGCTCAACTTGTCCCATCTTTGGCCAATGGGACCCTCTTCACAATGGTTCCTGAGTCTTTTTGACATGACCCTAGGGGTCTTGAATAAGCTTCTTTGCTTTTCTAATATGCCAGCTTTTTCCATGCTCATAATGCACCTTTCTGTCCTAATCCCAAGATGCTCCAAGGAGCCTAGGTTCTGTGTAGTAAGAAATGGTATTTAGAGACAGTAATCTATCATTAGCGTGTTCATTGCTGCTGGACTGGTTGTTTCTAAGGCTTCAATGGATGAAGATGGAAAGTATTTTTTAAAAATCATGATTGCACTCTTATACTGCCAATTCAAATTCATTCATTGAATTTTAAGTTTCAAAGATTTATTTTTTAATTTTTAGATACCCCATTTGTGTGTTTTACAAAAACTTGCTTGGCCTTTTTTGCTAATGAGGTATTACTTTCTCTCTTTAAAAAAGTAAACTTTAGGTTTTAGGATAGTTTTAGACTTACAGAAAAGTTGTCAGGTTAGTACAGAGATTTCCCATATACATCACATATAGTTTCCCATTAACATTGTATGCTTGTACATTTGTCATAATTAATTACTGTTGATCCTATTCAATAATAACATCATTGAAGCAATGTGGTTATTATTATTTACCTTTCCTATGGTGCTGAGATCTATTATTATTAATGGAAACCCCTACTTTACCCAGATTTCTTTATCTTTTTTTTTTTTTTTTGAGATGGATTCTGGCTTTTGTTGCCCAGGCTGGAGTGCAATGGTGCGATCTTGGCTCAGTACAACCTCAGCCTCCTGGGCTCAAACGATTCTCCTGTCTTAGCCTCCCGAGTAGCTGAGATTACAGGCATGGGCCACCACGCCTGGCTAATTTTTGTATTTTTAGTAGAGACAGGGTTTCACCATGTTGGCCAGGCTGGTCTCGATCTCCTGACCTTGTGATCCGCCCACCTCAGCCTCCCAAAGTGCTGAGATTACAGGTGTGAGCCACTGCGCCTGGCCTCCTTAGCTTTTACCTAATGTCCTTTTTTCGTATTCTAGGATCTCGGCTAGGAGAACACATTGCATTGAGTCATTATGTTTCCCTTGGCTCTTTGACAGCTTTTCAGGCTTTCCTTGTTTGTGATTATCTCAATAGTTTTGGAGAGTACTGGCCAGGTATTTCGTAGATTATCTCTCATTTTGGGATTTGTCTGGTGTTTTTCCAGTGATTAGACTGGAGTTCAGTATTTTTAGAAGAAAGATCACAGAGATAAAATGTTGTTCTCATCACATCATATAAGGGTACATACTATCACCATGTATGTACACCATTTTTTTTTTTTTTTTAAGACAGGGTCTTGCTCTGTCGCCCAGGCTGGAGTGTAGTCGCACAATCATAGCTCACTGCAACCTTGAACTCCTGGACTAAAGCAATCCTCCTCTCTCAGACTCCCAAAGCGCTGGGATTACAGGCTTGAGCCACCATGCCCAACACATTTTTACTTCTTTAGGACATTATTTTCAGTTTGTCTCTCTCTTCTACCATAGATGTTTTTATTTCTACTCAACAAGGAAATGCTATGTTTTTGCTTTCTGGTTATTTTTCAGACTCGGAGTTTAGATGTAAGACCAAAGATTCATGTTTGCTAAAAGAAATCTATGAAGTAACATCATCTCAGTGGATGAGAATGGAAAAATGTCACAGCCTTGTGGGCTCCAGTGTCAGAGATGACTGGGAATGCAAAGGCGAGTTTCAGCACCAAGATATAAATCAGGAGCGATATTTGGAAAAAGCAATAATGACTTACGAGAAAACGCCAACTTTCTGCCTACAGACATCTCTCACTCTGCATCATTGGATTAATCCTGGAGAGAAACTGTATAAATCCATAGAATGTATGGCTTTTAAGAATGGCTCAGAACTTATACAACAGCAAGAAACCCATACTGGTGAAAAACTCTATAAATGTAAGGAGTGTGGGAAGGCCTTTTGTTATTTTTCCTATCTTGTTAAACATCAGAGAATTCATACTGGGGAAAAGCCCTATGCATGTAAAGAATATGGAAAAGCTTTTATTTCTGGCTCACATCTTATTCAACACCAGAAAATGTATATAGATGAGGGACCTCATGAGTGTCAGGAATCTGTGAAGGCCTTTAGACCATCTGCGCACCTTACTCAACATCGGAGAATTCATACTGGTGACAAACCTTATGAATGTAAAGAATGTGGGAAATCTTTTACTTCTGGCTCAACACTAAATCAACATCAGCAAATTCACGCTGGTGAGAAACCCTATCATTGTAAGCAATGTGGAAAATCTTTTACTGTTGGCTCAACACTAATTCGACACCAGCGAATTCACACTGGTGAGAAACCGTATGATTGTAAGGAATGTGGAAAATCTTTTGCTTCAGGCTCAGCACTAATTCGACATCAGCGAATTCACACTGGTGAGAAACCCTATGACTGTAAGGAATGTGGAAAATCTTTTACTTTTCACTCAGCACTAATTCGACATCAGCGAATTCACACTGGTGAGAAACCCTATGATTGTAAGGAATGCGGAAAATCTTTTACTTTTCACTCAGGGTTAATTGGACACCAGGTAATTCACACTGGTGAGAAACCTTATGATTGTAAAGAATGTGGAAAATCTTTTACTGCTGGCTCAACACTAATTCAACATCAGCGAATTCACACTGGTGAGAAACCCTATGATTGTAAAGAATGTGGGAAATCTTTTGCTTCTGGCTCAGCACTACTTCAACATCAG
>NW_012116377.1:110189-111004 GCF_000951035.1 Colobus angolensis palliatus
CAGCGAATTCACACTGGTGAGAAACCCTATGATTGTAAAGAATGTGGAAAATCTTTTGCTTCTGGCTCAGCACTACTTCAACATCAGCGAATTCACACTGGTGAGAAACCCTATCATTGTAAGGAATGTGGAAAATCTTTTACTTTTCGCTCAGGGCTAATTGGACATCAGGCAGTTCACACTGGTGAGAAACCCTATGATTGTAAAGAATGTGGAAAATCTTTTACTTCTCGCTCAGCACTAATTCAACATCAGCGAATTCACACTGGTGAGAAACCCTATCATTGTAAGGAATGTGGAAAATCTTTTACTGTTGGCTCAACATTAATTCAACATCAGCAAATTCACACTGGTGAGAAACCCTATGATTGTAAGGAATGTGGGAAGGCCTTTAGACTTCGTTTACGACTTACTCAACATCAACAAATCCATACTGGTGAGAAACCTTATCAATGTCAGGAATGTGGGAAAGCCTTTATCAGTGTCTCAGGACTCACCCAACATCACAGAATTCACACTGGTGAGAAACCCTATGAATGTCCAGAATGTGGAAAGGCCTTTAGACAGCGTACATACCTTAATCAACATTGGAGAATTCATACTGGTGAGAAACCTTATGAATGTAAAGAATGTGGGAAATCTTTTACTTTCTGCTCAGGACTAATTCAACATCAGCAAAATCACACTGGTGAGAAACCCTGTGATTGTAAGGAAAGTGGGAAATCTTTTACTTCTCACTCAACACTAATTCAACATCAGAAAATTCACATTGGTGAGAAACCCTATGATTGTAAGGAATGTGGAAAATCTTTTAC
>NW_012116377.1:111444-113969 GCF_000951035.1 Colobus angolensis palliatus
AAATCTTTTACTTCTCACTCAACACTAATTCAAGATCAGCAAATACACACTGGTGAGAAGCTCTATGATTGTAAGGAATGTGGGAAATCTTTTGCTTCTCATTCAACACTAATTCAACATCAGCGAATTCACACTGGTGAGAAACCCTATCATTGTAAGGAATGTGGGAAATCTTTTACTCTCCGCTCAGCACTAATTCAACATCGGCCAATTCACACTGGTGAGAAACGCTACAGTTGTAAAGAATGTGGGAAATCTTTTACTTGTCACTCAACACTAATTGAACATCAGCGAATTCACACTGGTGAGAAACCCTATCATTGTAAGGAATGTGGAAAATCTTTTACTTTTCGCTCAGCAATAATTCAGCATCAGCGAATTCACACTGGTGAGAAACCCTATGATTGTAAGGAATGTGGGAAGGCCTTTAGACGTCGTTCAAAACTTACTCAACATCAACGAATCCATACTGGTGAGAAACCTTATCAATGTCATGAATGTGGGAAAGCCTTTGTCCGTTTCTCAGGACTCACAAAACATCACAGTATTCACACTGGCGAGAAACCCTATGAATGTAAGACATGTGGGAAGTCCTTCAGACAGCGTACACACCTTACTCTACATCAGAGAATTCATACCGGTGACAGACCTTATGAATGTAAAGAATGTGGGAAATCTTTTACTTGCGGCTCGGAACTAATTCGACATCAGCGAACTCACACTGGTGAGAAACCTTATGATTGTAAGGAATGTGGGAAGGCCTTTAGATGTCCTTCACAACTTAGTCAACATAAACGAATCCATACTGGTGAGAAAACTTATCAATGTCCAGAATGTGGGAAAGCCTTTTTCTATGCCTCAGGACTCAGCCGACATCAGAGTATTCACACTGGCGAGAAACCCTATGAATGTAAGACATGTGGGAAGGCCTTTAGACAACTTACACAGCTTACTCGACATCAGAGAATTCATGACCTAACATAATTAATGTAGGAAATCGTTCTCATGCCATTTGTCATGGATCATCAGCAGATTCCATATGTGGGTCAAATACAATGGATGTGGGAATTCCTTTTACTTCATATTCACTTTTTCCAGAATTGGGACTTTTTCTTTTTTTTTTTTTGAGACAGAGTCTCGCTGTCGCCCAGGCTGGAGTGCAGTGGCACTATATTGGCTCACTACAAGCTCCGCCTCATGGGTTCATGCCATTCTTCTGCCTCAGCCTCCCGAGTAGCTGGGACTACAGGCATCCGCCACCATGCCCAGCTAATCTTTTTGTTTTTCTATTTTTAGTAGAGACAGAGTTTCACTGTGTTAGCCAGGATGGTCTCGATCTCCTGACCTCGTGATCCACCCACCAAAATTAGGACATTTAATACGAAAAGAAATTGATAATGAGTATAGATGAGTTTTCTATCATGATTCAAAGCTTGCTGAAGTTACACAAATTCATATTAGAGAATGTGGTCAGCGACAAAAGACAACCATTTATTACCTATGTGACATTAGGCTAATTATGTAAATCCTCTGTGCCAAAATTACTAATTGATAAAATGTTGATGGTAATAGTTGTTTTTGTCTTTTGTTTTGAGATGGAGTCTTGCTCTGTTGCCCAGGCTGGAGTACAGTGGCGCTATCTTGGCTCACTGCAAACTCTGCCTCCCGGATCCAAGTTATTCTCCTGCCTCAGCCTCCTGAGTAGCTGAGATTACAGGCATGCACCACCTTGCTGGGCTAATTTTTGTATTTTTAGTAGAGACGGGGTTTCATTGTGTTGGTCAGGGTGGTCTCAAACTCCTGACCTTGTGATCCCCCTGCCTCAGCCTCCCAAAGTGCTGGGATTACAGGTGTGAGCCACTGTGCCCGGCTAGTAATAGGTTTTTTTTTTTTTTTTTAATAATAAATAAGTGTGACTACATTTTTCATGTTTGACTACTGGCTTCTTTTTAAGCCTCACCTTCCCTGTCTACTTCCCTGTCTACTTTAGCCCATATCTGCAAAGGTGGCTAAGAGAGCCCTTGCTGGAAAGCAAGCAAGCAAAACTAAAGTCTGTGTGCACCTTCTCCTTTGGATCCACTGGGCAATTTATATTAGAAATTCCAAGCCGGGCGAGGTGGCTCACACCTGTAATGCCAGGACTTTCAGAGGCTGAGGTGGGTGGATCACTTGAGGTTAAGAGTTCAAGACCGGCCTGGCCAACATGTTGAAACCCCATCTCAACTAAAAATACAAAACTGGCCAGACATGGTGGCGTATACCCGTAATCCCAGCTATTCAGGAGGCAAGGCTGGGGAATCGCTTGAACTCGGGAGGCGGATGTTGCGGTGAGCCAGTCAGTGGAGCAGTAGAACACATACAGTGTTTATCAATTAAGTTTGTAGTCAGAGGCCAGGCACGGTGGCTCAAGCCTGTAATCCCAGCACTTTGGGAGGCCGAGACGGGCGCATCATGAGGTCAGGAGATCGAGACCATCCTGGCTAACATGGTGAAACCCCGTCTCTACTAAAAAATACAAAAAACTA
>NW_012116377.1:114534-115021 GCF_000951035.1 Colobus angolensis palliatus
GAATAGGAGCTGTGTAAAATAACACTGAAACCTCCTGGGCTGCATTCGTAGACAGTTAAGGCCTTCTAAGTCACAAAATAAGATAAGAGGTCAGCATAAGATACAGGTCATAAGGACCTTGCTGATAAAACATCTTGCAGTAAAGAAATCGGCCAAATCCAAGATGGTGACAAGAGTGATCTCTGGTCATCCTCACTGCTATACTCCCAGCAGCACCATGACAACCAGCTAAGTTTTTATTTTTTATTTCAGTAGAATTGGAGTCTTGCTTTGTTACCCAGGCTGGTCTTGAATTCCTGTCCTCAAGCAATCTTCCCACCTTATAAATGTAAAGAATGGCCCACCTTGGCCTCCCAAAGTGCTGGAATTACAATCAGAAGCCACTGCACCTGGCCCTTTTTTTTTTTTTGAGATGGAATTTCGCTCTTGTTGCCCAGGCTGGAGTGCAATAGCATGATCTTGGCTCACCACAACCTCCGCCTCCCAG
>NW_012116377.1:115358-132344 GCF_000951035.1 Colobus angolensis palliatus
TCCTGACCTCGTGATCCGCCCGTCTCGGCCTCCCAAAGTGCTGGGATTACAGGCTTGAGCCACCGCGCCCGGCCGTACTTTTTCTAATATGCTTATGGATGATTTAAAATATATATATACACATATCTTCTAAGAAGGTTATTTTAAGGTTAATCAATTGAGGCTTTGTCTCAATTGATTCTTTTGTCTCAATTTGTAGTCAGTTGAGGTTTGTCTCAATTTATGGAAACAAATCAAATGTTTGCTCTCAAATTCTTACTCTGTCATTTATTATTTCTTCTCCATATTTTTGTTACTGTTTCCTTGGAGATATTTAAACATAAATATATAGAGAGAGGGTGAAGATGGAGGAGTACTTTTTACAGTTCACAGTTGTCTTTTTTGTATGTGACAGGGTTTTGCTGTGTTGCCCAGGCTGGAGTACAATGGCACAATCTCGGCTCATTGCAGCCTCAACTTCCCGGGCTCAATCGATCCCCCACCTCAGCATCCCAAGTAGCTAGACTACAGGCGCACATCACCACACCTAGCTAATTTTTGTATCTTTTGTAGAGACAGGGTTTCACTATGTTGCCCACGCTGGTCTTGAATTCTAGGGCTCAATTGGTCCTCCCACCTCAGCCTCCTAGGTGCTGGGATTACAGGTGTGAGCCACTGTGTTCAGCCAATACTCTGTTTTATGTTTTTACTTTTCACTTTTAAAAATTAACTCCTTTTATAAAAAAGTAGAATTTTTTAAGGAGCACAGAAATGCACAATGAAGACAGAAGAATCTCCTGTATGTTCTTATCGACCAAAGATGATCTATTTGGGGGGTAAATCCTTTTTTCTTTTTTTTTTGAGACGGAGTTTCGCTCTTGTTGCCCAGGATGGAGTGCAATGGCATGATCTCGGTTCACCACAACCTCGGCCTCCCAGGTTCAAGCAATTCTCCTGCCTCAGCCTCCCGAGTAGCTGGTATTACAGGCATGCACCACCATGCCCAGCTAATTTTGTATTTTTAGTAGAGATGGGGTTTCTCCATGTTGAGGCTGGGCTCAAACTCCTGACCTCAGGTGATCTGCCTGCCTCAGTCTCCCAAAGTGCTGGGATTACAGGCGTGAGCCGCCGTGCCCGGCTGGTAAATCCTTTTAATAGAGGAGTTTCAATATTTCTAGTCTGCCATACTACTAGAAAGAAAAGAATCATTACTGGCATCTTTACAACATTGAGTTTTTCTCTTGTACCTGTTATATCTCTTTATTTCAGTAGGTATTCTTTTATGTGCTTTAGTAAGCCTTTATATTTTTAGCATAAAAGTGTATACATTTCTTGTTTTACTTATTTCTAGATACTTTATGGTTTTTGTTTATAATGATGGGGATATTTTTTCTGTTATGTAATTGATTACTATTACTGTGTACTAAACTATTGGTTTTTGTCTAAGGATTATAACACTGATGAACTACTTTAGCAGATGAAATGGTTTCTTCATGAGATTGAATTGTCTAAAGAGATGTTGGTATTATTTGTAAATAAAAGTATTTGCCTATTCCTTTCTATATGCCTTATTTCTTTTCTTAATTTATACTTGTAGCTTGGATTATATGTCTAATACAACATTATATGGATTATATGTCTAATACAACACTAATACATTTTTGTATTGTTTGCAGAGATGGGGTTTTGCCGTGTTGTCGAGGCCAGTGTTGAACTTCTGGGCTCAAGCAATCTGCCCTCCTCGGCCTCCCAAAGTGCTGGGATTACAGGTGTGAGCCATTGTGCCTGGCCAAGGGAATATTTTTAATGTTCACCATTAAGGATGATTGCTGTAGGTTTATGGTTTTATTAATTAAAACTATTTTTGGCTGGGCACGGTGGCTCACACCTGTAATCCCAGCACTTTGGGAGGCCAAGGTGGGTGGATCATTTGAGGTCAGGAGTTCAAGAACAGCCTGGCCACCATGGTGAAAACCCACCTCTACTAAAAATACAAAACTTAGCCAGGCATGGTGGTGGGCACCTGTAATCCCAGCTACTTGGGATGCTGAGGCAGGAGAATCGCTTCAACCCCAGAGGTAGAGGTTGCAGTGAGCCAAGATCTCAGCACTGCACTCCAGCCTGGGCGACAGAGCAAGACTCTGTCTCAAAGAAAAAAACAAATTTTAGTAAAGGAACTATGTCAAAGTATAAATAAAATGACTTGGGCCTATATTTAGCCAGAGATTGTATCTTCCACTATTCAAAGAAAAGACTTCATGACTTGTTATATTTTTATTAAGTTGGTTGAGGTATAATTTACAAAGATTACAATTCATACTTTTAAATGAACACTTGATTAATGCTGATACTGGTATTTGTTTAGCTACCATCACAATCATAGAGGACGTTTCCATCATCCCCAAAAGTCTCCTCATGTCCCTTTGCAGTCAGTCCTTCCCTGCTTATTCGCAGCTTGCTACAACTGCAGATCTGCTTCCTTTTTTTTTTTTTTTTGAGATGGAGTTTCGGTCTTGTTGCCCAGGGTGGAGTGCAATGGTGCAAACTTGGCTCACGGCAACCTCTGCCTCCCAGGTTCAAGTGATTCTCCTGCCTCAGCCTTCTGGAGTAGCTGGGATTACAAGCATGTGCCACCACACCTGTATTAAAAATTTTGTAATTTTTAATACAAAATTAGCTGGATGTAGTGGTGGGCACCTGTAATCCCAGCTACTCGGGAAGCTGAGGCAGAGAATTGCTTGCACCCAGGAGGCAGAGGTTGCAGTGAGCTGAGATCGCACCACTGCACTCCAGCCTGGGTGACAGAGCAAGACTCCATCTCAAAAAAAAAAAAATAAAAGAAAAAAGAAAATGTAGTTTATGTACACGAGGGAATAATATTCAGCCATAAAAAAAGAATGAGATCCTGTCATTTACAACAACATGGATGGAATTGGAGATCATTATGTTAAGTGAAGTAAGCCAGTCACACAATGACAAACATCACAGGTTCTCACTTATTTGTGGAATCTAAAAATCAAAACAATTGAACTCACAGAGAAAGTAGAAGCATGGTTAATGGAGGCTGAGAAAAGTCATGGGGGAAGTGATGAGGGTTAATGGGTACAAAAAAGATAGAAAGAATGAATAAGACCTACTATTTGATAACACAACAGGGTGACTATACGCAATAATAATGTAATTGTACATTTAAAAATACCTAAAAGGGTATAATTGGATTATTTGTAACACAAAAGATAAATGCCTGAGAGGATGGATACCCCATTCTCCATGATGTCATTATTATGCACTGCATTCCTGTATCAAAACATCTCATGTACCCTATATATACACCTACTACTATACACTGTTACTGTGTCTATTTAGAAAGAAGTAGACATAAGAGACTCCATTTTGTTTCCAGTTGCATGGGGTATCTTTTTCCATGTCTTCACTTTCAATCTGTGTGTACTTTAGTAGGTGAAGTGGGTTTCTTGTCAGCAGCATATAGTTTTATCTTTATTCATTCAGCCACTCTATGCCTTTAACTCGGGAATTGAGTTCATTTACATTCAGTATTATTTTTGATAAGTAAGTACTTACAACAGCCATTTTGTTGCTTGTTTTACTCCTCTCCTTTCTTCTTTCCTGTCTCCCTTTGTGATTAAGTGATTTTTCTCTGGTAAGGTGTTTTAATTCATTCCTTTTTATTTTTAGTGACTCTTTCATAGGTTTTTGCATTGTGGTTACTATGAGGCTTACAAAAAACATAGATACAGTAAATTATTTTAAAAAGATGACAACCTATCTTAGATCACAAATAAAAGAATAAAATGAAAAAAAAGTCCACACTTTAACCCCTTCCCCCCATATTTTTACTTTTAGTTCTCCAAATTTGCATGTTTATATTACCTCTCTCTTAACAGGTTGTTGTGGCTATTATCGTTTTTGATAGCTATGTCTTTTTGGCTTCACGCTAGTTATAAGTGAATCACACAGATTTATAGTAGTAGAGTATCCTGGGTTTGCCTGTTTCCTTAATTTTACTGGTGGGTTTCATACCTTCATTGAAAAAACTTTTTGCACATTAATGTTCTTTCTTTCAGATTGAAAAACTCCTAGGCTGTGTGTGGTGGCTCATGCCTGTAATCTTAGCACTTTGGGAGGCCAAGGCAGGCAGATACTTGAGCTCAGGAGTTTAAGACCAACCTGTGAAACATGGCAAAACCCCATCTCTACAAAAAAATACCAAAATTAGCTGGGCATGGTGGCACACACCTGTAGTCCCAGCTGCTCAAGAGGCTGAGGTGGGAGGATTGCTTGAACCTGGAAGGTTGAGGCTGCAGTGAGACAAGATCGCACCACTACACTCCAGCCTGGGTGACAAAGTGAGACCCTGTCTCAAAAAATAAAAAAGAAAAGGACAAAAAAGAAGAAAGAAAAACTCATGCCTGTAATACCAGTACTTCGGGAGGCCAAGGAGGGTGGATCACGAAGTTGGGAGTTCAAGACCAGCCTGACTAACATGGAGAAACCCCATCTCTACTAAAAATACAAAATTAGCCGGGTGTGGTGGCGCATGCCTGTAATCCCATACCCGGGAGGCTGAGGCGGGAGAATTGCTTGAACCCAGGAGGTGGAGGTTGCGGTGAGCCAAGATTGTGCCACTGCACTCCAGCCTGGTGACAGAGCGAGACTCCGTCTCAAAAAGGAAAAAAAGTCCTAACAAAAGGCTGCTTTGTGTAGAAAAAGACCAAGAAAAGGGCACCTGAGTGAGACAAAACTTCTAGATAAGAATTGCTCTACTCAGCCAAGCGCAGTGGCTCACGCCTATAATCCCAGCACTTTGGGAGGCCGAGGCAGGCCGATCACTTGAGGTCAGGAGTTTGAGACCAGCCTGACCAACATGGGAAAACCCTTCTCTACTAAAAATACAAAATTAGCTGGGTGTGGTGGCACGTACCTGTAATTCCAGCTACTCGGGAGGCTGAGGCAGGAGAATTGCTTGAATCTGAGAAGCAGAAGTTGCCCACACTGACATCAGCTAAAACTGATAAGCCACCACTGCACTCCAGCCTGGGTGAAGAAGTGAGACTCTGCCTCAAAAAAAAAAAAAAAAAAGATCTACTCTAACCAAAGAGCACAGGAAAAAAAAAAAAGAAAGAACCCAAAATACCTGATGCCACACATGCACCTTACAACGGCTGAGTAGGGAACCTAGACTTCTACTCTCACTAGGCTGTAACAAGATACTCTGACCTCCCTGCCAGGATGGTTTCAGGAAGACTGAAGGGAGCCAGGACTATCACACTGCAGATGGAATTACGTAGGGCCCCTGGAGTCATGTGGGGAACCTGGATTTCCATCCCCATATGCAGCAGTAAAAAGGTACTTGTTAAACTACCTGCTAGGCCAGTGTCGGAGTAGGCATTGTAAAGTCAGGATCTTCACCACTATTCTGCCTAACAGGGCCAGCCCTGCCTCTGTGGTGTATATGGAAGGCAAATGGAAACCATTAACAAGGCACCCCTGGCTCTTATTGGGGTATAAGAGAGGTATAAAAAGGTGACTAATAGGGAGCCAGAACTCCTCATTCACACCTGTGAGGAGGAGCACTTCCACCCAGGTGTCAGTGGAGGGTGAGTGGGAAATCTGGATTCTTACCTCCTATGTGGCACAGCAAAATGGCACACTTGCCAGGGACCATGCCAGGGTGGTATCAGAAAACCAGCTAAAACAGGTTTAAATAAGATCTACAATCTCAAAATAGATAAAATTGCGCGTTTCAATGGAAATTCAGTAATAGTAACCAGGAATATCTCAAAAAGATAAGAGCATGAAGATGACAATGATGTCAGAATTATTTGATAAATACATAAAGCAGACATCATAAAAATGCCTGAACAATCACAAACTTGAAACAGATGAGATACATTATCTCAACAAAGAATTAGTCCAGACAAGAAATTAGAAGACATGCAAAATAACCAAACAGAGAATATAGAATTGAAAATATAACTAAAATAAGCTCAAATGGAGGGACAAAGAGTGGAAACAGAGGCGAAAGAGGAATCGGTGAACTGCAATACAGAACAATAGGAGTTACCGCCGGGCGCGGTGGCTCAAGCCTGTAATCCCAGCACTTTGGGAGGCCGAGACGGGCGGATCACAAGGTCAGGAGATCGAGACCATCCTGGCTAACCCGGTGAAACCCCGTCTCTACTAAAAAATACAAAAAACTAGCCGGGCGAGGTGGCGGGCGCCTGTAGTCCCAGCTACTCGGGAGGCTGAGGCAGGAGAATGGTGTAAACCCGGGAGGCGGAGCTTGCAGTGAGCTGAGATCTGGCCACTGCACTCCAGCCTGGCGAGACAGCGAGACTCTGTCTCAAAAAAAAAAAAAAAAAAAAAAGGAGTTACCCAATCTGAACAACAGAGAGATAGTACACTGAAAAAAATAACATGAAAAGAATGAGGAACTGTGAGAATGTAACACAAGATTAACATTCATGCCCTTGAAATCCTGGAAGGAGAGGAAAAAGAAGACAGGGCTGAAAAAATACTTAAGGAAGCCTGGACAACATGGTGATACCCTGTCTCTATAAAACATACAGAAGTTAGCCAGGCCTGGTGGTGCGTTCCTGGAGTCCCAGCTACTCAGGAAGCTGAGGTGGGAGGATCGTTTAAACCCAGGAGGTCGAGGCTGCAGTGAGCTGTGATCATGCCACTGCACTCCAGACTGGGTGACAGAGCAAGACAACCCCTCTCCCCTACCACAAAGGACTTAAAGTAGTAATTGCTGGGAACTCACCAAATTTGGCAAAAGACAGATTCAAGAAGCTGAGTGAATTTAAACAAGATAACTCTTCCCATCCCCAAAATGTAACACCACAACACATCATCCCCAACTTGCGAAAATTAAAGACAAGGTCAGGTGCAGTGGCTCACACCTGTAATCTCAGCACTTTGGGAGGCCGAGGCAGGCAGAGCACCTGAGGTCAGGAGTTCGAGACCAGCTTGGCCAACAGGGTGAAACCCCGTCTCTACTAAAAATACCAAAATTAGCCAGGTGTGGTGGCATGCACCTGTAATCCCAGCTACCTGGGAGGCTGAGACAGAAGAATTGCTTGAAACTGGGAGGCAGAGGTTGCAGTGAGCAGAGATCACATCATTGCACTCCATCCTGGGCAACAAGAGTGAAACTCCATCTCAAAAATAAAAATAAAAAAATTAAAAAAAAATCAAAGAAAATTAAAGACAAAAAATAAAAATGTTGAAAGTAGCAAGAGAGAAATACCATATTTTTAGAGGAAAAAAATTTTAAATAGCAGATTTCTTATGAGAAACCATGAAGACCAGAAATAAGTGACATTTTTCAAGTGCTGAAAGGAAGAACTCTCAATCCCAAATCCTATTTTTAGCAAAATATATTCAAGAATGAAAGAAACCTACATTATTAATCATTAGGGAAATGTAAATCAAAATATCAATGAGATACTTGACACCCACAAAAAAGGCTATAATTCAAAAAAATTTTTAAAGGAAAATAAGTGATGGGAAGAATATGGAGAAATTTGAACTTTTTTTTTGGAGATAGAGTCTCACTCTGTCACTCAGGCTGGAGTGCAGTGGCACAATCACGGCTCACTGCAACCTCTGCCTCCCAGGTTCAAGCTATTCCCCTTCCTCAGACTCCCAAGTAGCTGGGATTACAGGACCCCACCACCATGCCCAGCTAATTTTTTTTGTTGAGATGAAGTCTTGCTTTTTCACCCAGGCTGGAGTGCAGTGGCGCGACCTCTGCTCACTGCAATCTCCGCCTGTCTGGTTCAAACAATTCTCCTGCTTCAGCCTCCTGAATAGCTGGGATTACAGGCACGGCCCCTAAGCCTGCTAATTATTGTATTTTTAGTAGATATGGGGTTTCGCCATGTTGGCCAGGCTGGTCTTGAACTTCTGACCTCAACTGATTGGACCGCCTCAGCCTCCGAAAGCGCTGGGATTACAGGCATGAGCCACCACACCTGGCCTGAGAAATCTGAACCTTTTTGCATTGCCATTGTGAATATAAAATGGTGAAGCCACTGTGGAAAACAGAATGATGATTGTTAAAAAAAATTAAACACAGCAGGCCGCAGTGGCTCATACCTGTAATCCCAGCACATTCGGAGGCCGAGGTGGGCGGATCACCTGAGGTCAGGTGTTCGAGACCAGCCTGACCAACATGGAGAAACCCTGTCTCTACTAAAAATACAAAATTAGCTAGGCATGGTGGTGCATGCCTGTAATCCCAGCTACTCAGGAGACTGAGGTGGAAGAATCACTTGAACCCAGGAGGCAGAGGTTGTGGTGAGCTGAGATCGTCCCATTGTACTCCAGCCTGGGCAACAAGAGTGAAACTGTCTCAAAAAACAAACAAAAAAACTGAAATAAAGACAGTTTCATAAGAAACTATTTAATCAGTTTTTCATGCAAAGAATATGTTAAAACTGAAAGTTATGAGCATGATTATGGAAAGATGCTCAATGATTATACAAATACTTTTGTGAATTGTTTATATACCCTACGATGGAAGTTTTCTTAGATAACAAAACATCCTTAAATAATCTCTGGGTTCGTGATTGTATTTTATTTTTGAGACGGAGTCTCACTCTCTTGCCCAGGCAGAAGTGTAATGGCATCATCTCGGCCCACTGCAACCTCCACCTACTGGGTTCAAGTGATTCTCCTGCCTCAAGCCCCCAAGTAGCTGGGATTACAGGCATGCGCCACATACCTGGCTAACTTTTTGTATTTTTAGTAGAGAGGGATTTTCACCATGTTGGCCAGGCTGGTCTCAAACTCCTGGTCTTAGGTGATTCACCCACCTCAGCCTCCCAAAGTGCTGACATTACAGGTGTGAGCCACCATGCCCGGGCTCAAAGTTTTGAAGTTTGGCCATTTATAAAACTGCCCATTAATACATCATACTTTCTAGTTCTTCATATCCAAGAGCTATAAAACATGAATATATGTAGTATGTTTGAAAATAAAGTGGACATTGGATACAATGTTCTACTGAAACAGTACAGGGCTATTTCATGATAATCAGTAAATCAGGAGACAGGGCAGCACATGTAGTGATACCACAGATACTTTTTATTTTTTGTGGTAGCCACTGAAATGTCTGGAAACGCAAAATCAAAGGGGAGTACAATGTTCCAGAGAATGTGACTCACATGTTCCCCAAATCTTTGGTGGGTTGATGCTAGGACAAACATCCAGTTAGGCCATCTTCTCCACCTAGAAAAACAAGGTAGGCTTGCATCTTTGGTCATGAGTACAATTCTTCTATCAGTCACCACTGTTAGCATATACTACTATATAACGCCCCTATAAATTCACAATGACAACATCCTTGGGTTCTCATGGGTTCTCACAGTTCTTTTTTTTTTTTTCTGAAACGGAGTCTCGCTCTGTCGCCCAGGCTGGAGTGCAGTGGCCAGATCTCAGCTCACTGCAATAAGCTCTGCCTCCCGGGTTCACGCCATTCTCCTGCCTCAGCCTCCCGAGTAGCTGGGACTACAGACGCCCGCCACCTCGCCCGGCTAGTTTTTTGTATTTTTTAGTAGAGACGGGGTTTCACCATGTTAGCCAGGATGGTCTCGATCTCCTGACCTCGTGATCCGCCCGTCTTGGCCTCCCAAAGTGCTGGGATTACAGGCTTGAGCCACTGTGCCCGGCCGGGTTCTCACAGTTCTGATTATAAGTCCTATAATTACCTGTTTTAGTTACCTTAATAGGTTTATCCCATGTATATTCTTTAAAAAATCTTTATGCATACATAAATTAAGGCTAAATTTAATGATGTCTGTCTAGTCATTATAGACAAGGCATTTTACATATATACACACATACACACAACGTGTGTTTTCTGTATGCTACTATCAAGTCTAAATTTTTATGCTTTTGTCTCATCACCCTGTTCATTTTTTGCTATGAAATTATCAGAAAAATAAGGATTGACAACAATGGTTCCATTTACTACTGATTGGCAATGGCTGTCCCTTTCTAACAGGCTAGAGGGTCTGTTTAATATATTTAAAGTCAAATATTTTAACCATGAACCATCTTCCTGTTTATGCAGAAATGGTTTGCAGTTTGAAATCTTTTAAAAAATAATTGTCAGGCTGGGCATGGTGGCTCACGCCTGTAATCCCAGCACTTTGGGAGGCCGAGGCAGATGGATCATGAGGTCAGGAGTTCGAGACCAGCCTGGCCAACATAGTGAAACCCTGTCTCTACTAAAAATACAAAAATTAGCTGGGTGTGGTGGCACGCACCTGTAGTGCCAGCTACTCGGGAGGCTGAGGCAGGAGAATCATCTGAACCCAGGAGGCGGAGGTTGCAGTGAGCTGAGACCATGACATTACACTCCAGCCTGGGCGATAGAGACTCCGTTTCAAAATAATAAATAAATAAATATCAATTTCTACTGAATTTTATTACAATGACTTCATGAATGTAGTAAATATTGGTTGTAAGTAATCCTTCCCAGGAAGGACCTGTAATAACGCTATTCAAGTTGCTACTGAGCTTACTCTTCTCGCCAAAAGGATACTGTGGAAGTCACTGTCTTAGCAGATTTCCAATTCTCAAACATAAAAATCTTTAGTCACTTATTTGGGATTTTCGGAGACTTACATTTCCTATGACATAGATTAAGGTATAAAAGGCTTGTGTTGTATCCAGGAACGGTGGGTCACCCTGTAATCCCAGCACTTTGGGAGGCTGAGGCAGGAGGATCATGAGGTCAGGAGTTCGAGACCAGCCTGACCAACATGGTGAAACCCCGTCTCTACTAAAAATATAAAAATTAGCTGGGCATAGTGGCACACGCCTGTAATCCCAGCTACTCAGGAGGCTGAGGCAGGAGAAGCGCTTGAACCCAGGAGGCAGAGGTTGTAGTGAACCAAGATTGCACCATTGCACTCCAGCCTGAGCAACAGAGCGAGAATCGTTTCAAAAAAAAAAGAAAGAAAGAAAGAAAGAAAAAAAAAAGACTCTGATACTCTCAAATCTTCCTCACCTATTTCCCTTCTCAATGTCCCTTTCTTTTGTGTGAATTCTAATTCCTTGATATTAAATAAGGTGTAATAAGCTATGGCTAAAATACCCCTAAAATCATGACAACTAGAGGATTTCGCTCCCATATGAATTTGCTTGTTTTGCATTTAAGCATTGAGAGACAGCTAAAGGCTGTCTACATTTACTGCATTCACGTGTCCACGATCTATTAATAGCCTTTTCACAATTATAAAACCACAAGGTTTCTTTTTAGTAGAAATTCTCCAATCTGAATGACCAAAAAAAAAAAAAAACCTCCACACCTGTAATCCCAGCACTTTGGGAGGCCCAGGAGGGCAGATCACAAGGTCAGGAGATCGAGACCACGGTGAAACCCCGTCTCTACTAAAAATACGAAAAAAAAAATTAGCCAGGCATGTTGCTGGGTGCCTGTAGTCCCAGCTACTCAGGAGGCTGAGGCAGGAGAATGGCATAAACCCAAGAGGCGGAGCTTGCAGTGAGCCGAGATGGCGCTACTGCACTCCAGTCTAGGCGACAGAGCGAGACTCCGTCTCAAAAAAACAAACAAACAAACAAACAAACAAAAACCTTGTATACACCCTTGGAATGAATAATTCCGGTCCCAGGTATAAATTCAACAGAAATACATACACATAAACACACATGACATAAACAAGAATATTTACAGCAGCAATTTTATTATTACACAAAAGTATAAAAATACAAATATCCATCAATAGGATAAATAGGAATATATTCTTAAAATGGAATAGTATGCAAAATTAAAATACACTACTGCCACATGCAATAATGTAGAGATCTTAAAAACACTGAGTGAAATAAGCAAGACATAAAAGAATTCATGATGTCTGATAAAATATATATATATAAAATTGTAAACATGCAAAAACTACGTTTTTATGTTATAGGCTACGGAAGTGGTAACTCTTAGGTAAGTAACAACTAACTGCTTTTTATTACAGAGTGCAACAAGAGATATAGTTCATAAGTATTTTCTCTTATGGAGATTAATGCTTATAATCATTCTGTATCTTGTCTCTGCCTGTGTTATATAAGTATTTTTAAAAAATAAACTATTTGAGTCAGTAGGAAGAGCAGTTGAAGACTTTAAAGTTTAGCTTCATAGCTGACAGAGTTCAATAATAATGATCACACCCATTTTATATGCTAGTAAACAGTAGACAGTTATTCAGTATGGTACTTTAATAATTATTAGACTTGTGATTTAAAATTACATTAACATGTTTCAGCATGCTTTTCTTTTTAAAACTAAAGGTTTACAATAGCTTGTAAAGAATTCATATAAGAAACCACATCATTTATTGCATTTCAATGTGTTCTCCCTTGTGAGTTCTTTGATGGACAATGAGGTTTCTCTTATAACTGAAAGATTTACCACATTCATTACAAACATAGGGTTTCTCACCTGTGTGAGTTCTCTGATGTACAATAAGATTTGTCTTCTGGCGGAAGCACTTTCCACATTCACTACATTTATATGGTTTCTCTCCCGTATGAGTTCTTTGATGATGAATGAGATATGACTTCCTGCTAAAGGCTTTCCCACATTGAGGACATTCATAGGATTTCTGGCCTGTATGTATTTTCTGATGTACAGTGAGGGTTGCTTTCTGGCGAAAGGACTTCCCACATTCATTACAAATATAGGGTTTCTCTCCTGTATGAATTCTCTGATGTAGATTGAGATTTGTCTTTTGACTGAATGATTTACCACATTCATTACATTCATACGGTTTCTCTCCTGTGTGAGTTCGGTGATGATCAATGAGGTATGACTTCATTCTAAAGGCCTTCCCACAGTGAGGACATTCGTAAGATTTCTCCCCTGTATGTGTTCTCTGATGTGCCACAAGGGTTGTCTTCTGGCGGAAGGACTTTCCACATTCACTACAAATATAGGGTTTCTCCTCATTATGAGTTTTCTCATGAAGAGCAAGGGTTGTCTTCTGGGAGAAGGATTTCCCACATTCATTACATTTATAAAGTTTCTCTCCTGTGTGAGTTCTCTGATGGTCACTGAGTGCGGACTTGCGGGAGAAGGATTTCCCACATTCATTACAAATGTAGGGCTTTTCCCCTGTATGAGTTCTCTGGTGTACAGTAAGATTTGCCTTCTGGTGAAAGGATTTCCCACATTCTTTACAAATATAGGGTTTCTCACCTGTATGAATTCTCTGATGTAGAGAGAGTGTCGTCTTCTGGCGGAAGGACTTCCCACAGTCATTACACTCATATGGTTTCTCTCCCGTGTGAGTTCTCTGATGACGAATGAGATGTGACTTCAATCTGAAGGCATTCCTACATTGCAGACATTCATATGATTTCTCCCCTGTGTGTGTTCTCTGATGATCAGTGAGGGCTGTCTTTAGGCGGAAGGACTTACCACATTCATTGCAAACAAAGGGTTTCTCTCCTGTGTGAGTCCTCTGATGATCAATGAGATATGATTTCCTTCTAAATGCATTTCCACATTGATGACATTGATAGGGCTTTTCTTCTGAGTGAATTCCCTGATGCAGAATCAATACTGATTTCCTGCAGAAGGATTTACCACATTCACTGCATGTATGTTTTTTTTCAATATTGGTTGCTCTTCTCTTTTTATTATATACAGATGGATTTTCTCCTCTGTAAGGTCTATTATGTGTAATCAGGCCTCCCCTTTTAAGGAATGATTTTTCACAGTCATTATATCCAAATGACTGTGCTGGCGTTTCTGTTTTCTGATACTGCATAAGAACTTCATTATGACTAAAAGCTCTGTCACTTTGATTATGAGATTTGACTTCAGGATGAGTAGTCTCTTGTTTAGTACTCAGGAGTGATTTCCCATATCCATTATACTCACTAAGTCTCTTTCTTGCAGGATTTAGATTATTGATGATTAATTCTGAAACATTTTTCAAAATCCTTCCATGAGAATCATATTCAGGAGGTAGATTTTTTGAATTAACAGGGTTTTTGCCTAGAGTAAATGTCTTTTCATATATTTTACTTTTCTCCTTCACCAGTTTTTTGTGGTTGATGCTTACAACTGATCTAGAATACTTCTCTTGGTGTTCCTTGAATTTTACTAAAAAGTCTTCAGCTTTCCAGTTTTCTTCTAGAAAAGAATATAATTGATAACAATTTGTGAATCTTCACACATTTGCTATGTAAAGGAATTTTACTAGGGTCTAGCATATGGCACAAAAAGAGACCCAGGACAAATGACCACTGGCCTGGCGGGGGTGCGGGGAGGGGAACCTAAACAAAAACTGCTTCAGAGTGGAAAAGGATGAAGATGTAAAGAATAAGCATTAATACCTTCTGCATTTTGCACTAGAACCTAGAGAAAGTGAAACCAACCAAGAAGTCAAAGAATGGTAGAAGGAGGTTGATGGTTAGGTAAATATTCAGAAAAATGAAGTGAACCTATCAAAAGCATTAAAATGTAAGTAGGATGGACAAGAAAAATTAGTAAAAATCTTTGTTTAGTGAAAATACTAAAAGAAAGATTACTTCTGGAGGACACAGATCACCTGTAATTTTTTTTTGTTTGTTTAAGACAGAGTCTCACTTTGTTGCCCAGGCTGGAGTGCAGTGGCATGATCTCAGCTCACCGCAACCCCTGGTTCAAGCGATTCTCCTGCCTCAGCCTCCCGAGTAGCTGGGATTACAGGAACATGCCACCACGCCTAGCTAATTTTTTGTATTTTTAGCAGAGACAGGGTTTCACCAGGCCGGCCAGGCTGGTCTCGAACTCCTGACCTCTTGATCTGCCTGTCTCGGCCTCCCAAAGTGCTGGGATTACAGGTATGAGCCACTGTGCCTGGCCAATCACCAATACTTTTATACACACATCCCTAGATGACTGTGGTAAAACACATACAGCTGTTGAACCCATCTCCTCTATATAGCTGTCATTGATTAATTTAGCTTTTAAATTATCAATTCATTTTCTAGTATTTAGCAAAACAATCCTATAGTCTATGCTCTAATCCTCTACATAGGTAGGAATTATTTTCTCTTATGAAGGGAAAATTAGTAAAATACTTCCAATAGCAACTTTAAAACAGATCAGAATATATTCAATTGCTGTATTCAGACAGCTGCTAAATCACTTCTTTCAGGATTGTTCAATAACAAAGCTCTCATGACTAGTCCTCTTTTCAGTTACTGACTCACTTTTTCAGGTTTAAGGAAAGACTGGCTTACATCCTTCCCCAATGCAGTAACATTCCTTTATTCCAGCTTTTCATATGGTAGATCAGAATACTAGTTTCATATGGTAGATTAAATAATCTGGTCCTAGATCATACATTAACTTTAATCTTCATTTCTCTTATAAAAGTATAGCTATTTCTAACTTTACTTACCTTGCAATCATCTATATCTAATGAAGCAATGTTAAAGCTATGCTCAAAAATCTATTTCTTCATTGAGTCCAAAAACTCCAATACTAACATATACAAGGAATTTCTCCTGTAAACAAAACTATATTGTCTAGATTCATTTTTTATATTCTCACAAGTTTTCAGGGTTATCCAAATACCTGACAGATCTCACCTGTTTATAACAGGCAGTTTTTGCCTCAGTCAGGCCTGATACTTACTGCCCTATATATACCTTACTTATTCCTAATAACACACTTGTGTACACATTCTTTTAATTAATTAGCTTGCCTTCCAGGTTTACTTCCATTTATCTTCAGAGAATCTTCAAAGAAATCATATCATTCCACGATCTCATAAACCCTTCATATATTTCCCCCACCATTTTAAGCTCTATTTCTTTTTTTTTGAGACAGAGTCTCGCTCTGTCGACCAGGCTAGAGTGCCGCGCCTGGCCTTAAGCTCTATTTCTTTAAACTTTTCAATATAATTATTGTCTAGAAAAATTATATTAACAACTCTTTTAACAACCTTACACTTTGACATAAATATTTCATGAAAAATGCAGACTTGAATGTGATCCTTTGTCATAGAAATACTTTTTTGGTGATCTTTAAACTCTTTTGGGCTGGGCACAGTGGCTCATGCCTGTAATCCCAGCACTTTGACAGGCTGAGGCACGCAGATCACCTGAGGTCAGGGGAGTTCCAGACCAGCCTGGCCAACATGGTGAAACTGTCCCTAATAAAAATACAAAAAAAGCTGGCCAGTCATGGTGGCATGCGCCTGTAGCCCCAGCTACTCCAGAAGCTGAGTCAGGAGCATCAATTGAACCTGGGAGGTGGAGTTTACAGTGAGTCGAGATCACACCACTGCACTCCAGCCTGGATGATAGAGCTAGACTCCATCTTAAAAAAAAAAAAATATTCTTTTGAGTTTACATGATCACTGCATAATCATAGTTAGGTGATGTCTGGCAGAATGCAACCACTTCAAGCACAATCTATAGGGACACAGCATGAGTAGGTACATCTAAAAAGAACTTGCTAGTATATGCTTTCTGAATGGATGAAAAGATATCTCCCTTACATAGCTCCATAAGCAATTAACGCAGCAACTACTGAATATCTAACATGCTAAATAATACCACAGTAATTAAGGTTCAAAAGGGATCTTATCTTTGAGGAAAAGAATCCTTAAGAATGCTTGATTCCCTCAAGGAAATGAAGATTCAAAAGGGATCTTATTTTTGAGGGAAAGAATCCTGAAGCATCCTTAAAAATCCTTAAGCATAAACAATTAGGAATGAAATTATACGACTGTATCCAAGAATTGTGCATGTTTGTGTTATAGTCAGTAGTTAAGCACAGGAATTCAGAAAAAAAGTAAGGTAGATATGATGTGCAGTAATCAAGGAAGAATTCAGAGAGAAATCCTGAGACTTAGAAGATATATAGTATAGGCCGGGCACGGTGGCTCACGCCTGTAATCCCAGCACTTTGGGAGGCTGAGGCGGGCAGATCACAAGGTCAGGAGATCCAGACCATCC
>NW_012116377.1:134194-138285 GCF_000951035.1 Colobus angolensis palliatus
ATGGTCTTGATCTCCTGACCTCGTGATCCACCCGTCTCGGCCTCCCAAAGTGCTGGGATTACAGGCTTGAGCCACCGCGCCCGGCCAATTTTTATTTCTGACACATTGTCAGAAAATAGGTGAGATGATAGACTATAGTACGCCTGATGAACTGGAGTGAAGGTAGGAGAAATGTGCTTTGTATATTGACGTCAGTGCCATCTACACACAAAATAAAGAGTGTCAGTCTGAGAGTGGATGGAATCATTATAATTGAAAGTTAGATCATGGGAGGGCATATGAGAGAAATGAGACCAAATGTCCAGTGAAATAATAAACATATATTTAAAAAAATAAAATCTGTTGTGACTATTATATGCCAAGCATTTTTCAGGTGATATGACCACAGTGGTGAAGAAAAGAGGCCAAGTTGTAAATAAGCATTCAAGGAATTAGGATAAGAATTAGTGTTATGTCACTTAAATGAAAGATTGATTGCAGGAATGATGAAAAGCCATGTAAAATGAACCACAAAGGTTTAATGGAAGAAAATGGCAACTTCGACTTTATCAACCTGGGTCATGTTAAGTGAGTTCTAAAATTAACAGCTAAATTTGTAGTGAGAAGGGGAACTTAGCACAGAAAATAAAGCCGAGGTGGTATGAAGGAAAGGAAATGTTAAGTAAGTAAGGAGAGGACCAGTAACAAATAATTTTCTCTCTTTTTAAAGACAGGCTGAAGAAAGCCTGAAAGAAATCTATTATAATGGTGCCAGGTACAGTGGCTCAAGTCGGTAATCCCAGCACTCTGGGAAGCCGAGGTGGGCAGATCACAAGCTCAGGAGTTTGAGACCAGCCTGGCCAATATGGTGAAACCCCATCTCTACTAAAAATACAAAAAAGTTAGCTGGGCCTGTTGGTGCATGCCTGTAATCCCGGCTACTTAGGAGGTTAAGGCAGAAGAATTGCTTAAACCCGGGAGGTGGAGGTTGCAGTGAGCTGAGATCACACCACTGCAATCCAGCATGGGCAACAGAATAAGATTCCGTCTCAAAAACAAAACAAAAAACAACCAAAAATAAATAAATACATAAAGCTTTCCTGATGAAATCTATCACAATGGCAAGATAAGGACTGAGAATGCTGGAAAAAGAGACACAAGTCAATAAAAAAGATCTAAAAGAAAGAACGCTTATGGTACACTCAGAGTGGCAGTTATTTTTGATAATATGAAGCAAACTAGGAACAAATGTATTTGGGAGTGATATATATATATGTATGTGTATGTGTATGTGTATGTGTGTGTGTGTGTGTGTGTGTGTGTGTTTTGAAATGGAGTCTTGCTGTATTGCCTAGGCTGGAGTGCAGTGGCACGATCTTGGCTCACTGGAACCTCTGCCTACTGCATTTAAGCGATTCTCCAGTCTCAGCCTCCCGAGTGGCTGGGATTACAGGCATGTGCCATCACACCCAGCTAATTTTTGTATTTTTAGTAGAGACAGAGTTTCACTATGTTGGCCAGGTTGGTTTCAAACTCCCACCCGCCTCAACCTTGCGAAGTGCTAGGATTACAGGTGTGAGCCACCGTGCCCAGCAGAAAGAGTGATATTTAAAAATCTGGTTCTGTTTTTGTTTTTGAGACAGGGCTCTGTAGCCCAGGCTGGCGTGTAGTGGCGTAATCCTAGCTCACTGTAACCTTGAACCCTTGGGCTCAAGTGATTCTCCCACCTCAACCTTCTAAGTAGCTGGAACCACAGGTGTATGCCATCATTCCTGGCTTTTTTTTTTTTTTTTTGAGACAGGATCTTGCTCTGTCTCCCAGGCTGGAGCGCTGCAATCATGGCTGACCACAGATTTGACCTCTTGGGCTCAAGTGATCCTCCCACCTTAGCTTCCTGAGTAGCTAGGACTAAAGGTGCACAACACCATGCCCAGCTAACTTTTTTTTTTTTGTAAAGATGGGGTTTTGCCATGATTCCCATGCTGGTTGCAAACTCCTGGGCTCAAGGGATCTGCCCATCTTGGCCTCCCAAAGTGCTGGAATGACAGGTGTGAGCCACCACACCCAACCTTGGCTAAGTTTTTATTTTTGTCTTTTTGTAGTGATGGGGTCTTGCTATGCTGTCCAGGCTGGCTTTGAACTCGTGGCCTCAAGTGATCCTCTTACCTTGGCCTCCCAAAGTGTCAGATTATAGGCGTGAAGGTTTTCAGAGGTCAGGAACCTTTAAAAAGATACTCCTGAAACATTTCAAAGGTATCACCCACCATTTGACCCCTTTAAATTTACATTCTGCTAGGTCTGCCTAGGAGCCAGAAACTCACCCAAGCAGGTATGACCTGTAAATGATGTCCATGGCTCTTCTCCTCGTTCCAACTTGAGGATCACATCAGGTTTGGTCATGTGACACCCTGATAAGGGAAAAAAAGACTTACGTTGATTGGGCTATAATACTGTTGGAAAATGAGGAAGGGTACATGTTCAGTACTGCAAATTAAGATACCCATTTGTGTATCAATCTAGGTAGCACCTGGCACTGGGCAAGTGAAGACACAATCATTCATTCTGCTAACTAAAAGGAATTCATCACCTCTTATTCCTGAAATTCAAGATTATACATACTTTGAGAGGCATACGAGGAAGTACTTTGAGAGGCACTTTGAGAGGAAGTACATGCTACTGAAAATTTCAAAGATAATTTTTCTTACCCACAGAGATGAGGTGGCAATAGTTTTCCAACATCACATCCATATACAGAGTCTTCTGAGCATGATCCAGGTGCTGCCACTCCTCCTGAGTGAAGTCCACAGTCACATCATTGAATGACACTGATCCCTAGAATGGAAGGAACTGTAATCAGAACAGGTGGACTTGGCTGGGTACAGTGGCTCACGCCTGTAATCCCAACACTTTGGGAGGCCGAGGTATGTGGATAACTTGAGGTCAGGAGTTAAAGACCACCCTGGCCAAGATGATGAAACCCCATGTCTACTAAGAATACAAATAATTAGCTAGGCATAGTGGCATGCACCTGTAATCCCAGTTACACGGGAGGCTGAGGCAGGAGAATAGCTTGAAACCAGGAGGCGGAGGTTGCAGTGAGCCCAGATCATGCCACTGCACTTCAGCCTGGGTGACAGAGCAAGACTCCGTCAAAAAAAAAAAAAAAAAAGAAAAGAACAGGAGGACTGGATATTGGGAACTACTTTTGACCTGCTTCCTTGTGGCATTCATATGAATCCTTGTATAGAAAGACTACAATTTTCCCTGTTTTATGATTTATATGGCATGGAAAACAAAAATCAAGGTAAAAATACCCATCAGTTAATTTTTAAACAACACATTCTAAGAATATTTACTGTGAAGTCACTTAATGCCGAAAACTGTATTTATTTATGGAAGTGCCAAGACAAACACCGTTTCTGCTCAGAAGTTACCAGAGGCATGTAATACATACTTGCAAGAAAATGTAAGTCAACACAAACCTGCAAGGTGTCACAGGTACAACAAAGAAATATGTACAAGATATAGCATGTATCACAAAGGTAGAACAATTTCTCAGGCTTCACTAATGAGGTAAATGTTTCCCAATTTAATGTGAGTATGTTATACATGAAGAAAATGGTTTGTATGTGCTTGGTGAGATTTTTAAGCATGCAGCAATAACAGAGTAAAACAGTCAGGGAAACATTCCCTCAGATAATAATTATAAAATGTGCACATGCCGTACAATAAACAACTAATAGAAGGCACTGGAAAGCAACCAAAGCAGGCAGAAATGGGAAAATAGCTTATCCTTGAAGGACAGCAACTGCAATGTACAATAACTGCTAATTTTGTGGCTTTTTTTGCATCATGGTACCTGAAACCCCACAGCTCTCATGGCATAAAACCACCACTTACTTCCTCAAAGGTGATGGAGGACAGAAACGAGAGCCTGAGGCCGGGCGCGGTGGCTCATCTGAGGTCAGGAGTTTGAGACCAGCCTAGCTAACATGGTGAAACCCTGTCTCTACTAAAAATACAAAAATTAGCTGGGTGTGGTGGTGGGCACCTGTAATCCTAGCTAATTGGGAGGCTGAGACAGTAGAACTGCTTGAATCCAGGAGACGGAG
>NW_012116377.1:139535-142570 GCF_000951035.1 Colobus angolensis palliatus
AAAAAAAAAAAAAAGAAAGAAAGAACTGAAATAAAAAATTAACTAGATAAGCTCAATAGCAGAGCAGAAATACAGAATCAGTATCCGTGTAAATTAATCAAGAGAAAGTAATCTGAAAAGAAAGAAAAAGGAATCATGAAAAATGAACAGACTCACAAAGATCTGTGGGTCATATTCAAAAATCCAACATGGATATAATTAGAGTCCCTGAATGGGGAGAGAAAAAGAAAGGGCATAAATAAATTTTATGGAAATAATGGCCTAACACATCCAAATTTGGCAAGAACTTTTAACTCACATATTCAAAGAGTTTAACCCTAAAAGGATAAACACCAAAGAAAACCACACTTAGCCAAATCCTAATTAAACTGCTACACAGCCAAGAATTCTACATGCAGCAAACTATATATTCAAAATGAAGGCAACATCAAAATATTTTCAGATGAAACCTAGAGAATTCATCACCAGCAGGACTGCACCACCAAAAATGCTAACAGGCCGGGCGTGGTGGCTTACTTCTGTAATCTGGGCACTTTGCGGGGCTGAGGTAGGAAGACTGCTTGAAGCTAGGAGTTTGAGGTCACCCTGGGCAACAAAGTAAGACCTCCATCTCTGGGGCAGGGGAAGGTGGGGGAGTGGGGCCTATAGGAAATTCTTCAGGCTTAAGGTAAAAACAACACTAAGGTCTTCAAGAAGGTATGAAGAAAATAAGAAAAATTTTAAGAGTATAAATATTCATTTCCTTTCTTCTTTATAAGATATGACTATTTCAAGCAGCAGTCAGGGAATGTCTCTGCTATTTTAGCATGAAAGCAACCATAGATAATATGTAACTAAATGAGCAAAGATGTGTTTCAATAAAACTTAGTTATGGACACTAACGTTTAAATTTCATGAAGTTTTAGTGTGTCAGGAATATTTTTTCTTGTAAATGTTTTCAAACGTTTCAAATGCAAAGACAATTCTTAGCTCACAATCTGTACAAAATAGGTTTGAAATAGGCTGGATTTGGCCTGTAGACTATAGAATCTTGGCTTAAAATAAACATTCCAATACCATTTATTACAAACATAAATATCATATATATGGCAAACAAAAAAGACAGGTATTAATAAATGAAACTATAATGTGGCAAGATTGATATATTTTTACCATAACTACTTTAACATTAACCCTAAGAAAATCCTGATAAGTTGAAGATCCATACTGTAATCCTAGGGCAATCACACAAAAAACGCAAACGCATAACTAAAAAGGTAACAGAGGAATGAAAATGAATCATTAAAACGTATGTGACTGACACAAAATACAACAGAATGTAGGAATAGATAAGCAAAAACAGGTTAGGAGGAATTTAAATGCATATTACCAAGTGAATGAAGCCACTCTGAAAAGGCTACATGGTATATAGCCTTCCAGATTCTAACCATATGGCATTCTGGAAAAGGCAACATTCTGGAGAGAGTAAAAAGATCAGTGGTGGCCGGGCGCGGTGGCTCAAGCCTGTAATCCCAGCACTTTGGGAGGCCGAGACGGGTGGATCACAAGATCAGGAGATCGAGACCATCCTGGCTAACCCGGTGAAACCCCGTCTCTACTAAAAAATACAAAAAAAAAAAAAAACTAGCCAGGTGAGGTGGTGGGCGCCTGTAGTCCCAGCTACTCGGGAGGCTGAGGCAGGAGAATGGCGTAAAACCCGGGAGGCGGAGCTTGCAGTGAGCTGAGATCCGGCCACTGCACTCCAGCCTGGGTGACAGAGCGAGACAGAGCGTCTCAAAAAAATAAATACATAAATAAAAGATCAGTGGTTTCCAGGGGGTAGCAGGGAGGGAGAGATAAACAGGCAGAGCAAAGAGGATTTTTAGGGCAGTGAAACCATTTTGTAAGAAAATATAATGGTGAATATATGCCATTATATATTTGTCAAAACCCACAATAGCAATATCAACAGTGAACCCTAATGTAAACTATGAATTTTGGGTGACAATAATGTGTTAATGTAGCTCCAGCGTTTGTACAAATGGACTTCTCTGGTGCCAGATACTGATAGTGAGAGACACTGTATGTGTGCAGGGAATAAGTATATAGGATCTTTCTGTTTTTCTGTTCAGTTTTGACATGAACTTAAAACTGCTCTAAAAAATAGGCCTGTAATCCCAGGACTTTAGGAGGCCGAGGCTGGCGGATGACCTGAGCCCAGGAGTTTGAGACCAGCCTGACCAATATAGCAAAACCTGTCTCTACCAAAAATACAAAAATTAGCTGAGTGTGTTGGTGCACACCTGTAGTCCCAGCTACTAGGGAGGCTGAGGCAGAAGTTGCAGTGAGCTGAGATGGCACCACTGTACTCCAGCCTGGGGACAGAACAAGACTCTGTCTCAAAAAAAAATAAAAAAATAAAAATGAAATGCAAAACCAAACAGGTTAGGCAATCATAAAACAAATAGCAAAAATGACTGCCCTAAATCCAACTATACCTTTACTTGTATTCAATGTAAATGGACTAAACACTCCAATGAGAAGGCAGAGATTATCAGTGTCTATGAAAGCAAGATTGAAATAGGCTGGGTGTGGTGGCTCACAGCTGTAATCCCAACAGTTTGGGAGGCCAAGGTGGGAGGATCACTTCAGCCCAGGAGTTCATAAGCAGCCTGGGTAACATAGTGAGACACTGTGTCTCCAAAAAAAAAAAAAAAATTACCTAGGCGCTGGGCGTGGTGGCCCACTCCTGTAATCCCAGCACTTTGGGAGGACAAGGCAGTCAGATCACTTGAGGTCAGGAGTTCAAGACCAGCCTGGCCAACATGGTGAAACCCCCATGTCTACTAAAAATACAAAAATTAGCTGGAAGTGGAGATGCATGCCCATAGTCCCAACTACTCCAGAGGCTGAGGCACAAAAATCGCTTCAACTCAGGAGGCAGAGGCTGCAGTGAGCCAGGATTGTGCCACTGCACTCCAGCCTGGGTGACAGAGGGAGACTCTGACTCCCAAAAAAAAGTAAAAAAAGATTTAAGAGTAAATGATTGAATGTAC
>NW_012116377.1:142931-152466 GCF_000951035.1 Colobus angolensis palliatus
AAAAAAAAAAAAAAAAGACTCAAATATATTCATTCTGTCTACAAGAGATTTATTTAAAAAAATAAAAGATACAAATAGGCTGAAAGTAAAAGGATGAAAAAAGATAGAGAAACACTAACCACTAAAAAGACATACAAACACAAGCTAAAGTGGCTATAGAAATCTCAGACAAAACAGATTTCAACTAGAGGAGTGTCACTACTAGAGACAAAGAAGGACATTTCATAGTAATAAAGAACAAATACATCTGGAAGATGTTACAGTCATAAATGTATAGTCACCTAATTAAATAGTTCCAAAATACATTAAGCAAAACTTGACAAAAGTAAAATGAGATTTTTTAAAGTCCAAAATCATGGTTGATGTTAATATTTGTCAGCAACTGAAAGAAACAAACCAAAGGGGGTAAATGTGTAAACAGCCAGAATATGTAAAGAATACTACCAAACATCTAAACCCATTTGACATTTACAGAAAAGCACTTTCAGTAATTTTACAATACATACTCTTCTCAAGAGCAAACAGACTACTCACCAAGGTGGAACCTAAACAAGTCTCAATAGAGTAAAGACAAATTCATATGGAATATGTTCTCTGACAACAGTGAAAGTAAATTAAATCTCAATAAAAATAAGATGTCTAGATAAGCCCCAAATGTTTGGAAACTAAACAATATACTTCTAAGTAACTATTAATAATTTGGGGTCAAAGAATAATCAAAAAGGAAATTTTCAGAAAATATTTCCAACTAAATAAAAACATCAAAATTTGCAGATGCAAGCTGAGAGAGACTTATAAATTTAAATTTAATACAAAAAGCGTGAATCATAAAATTTTAAAAACATTGAATTTCATAAAATGAAAAACTTCGACTCTGAAAAACACCCTTAAGAAAATAAAAAAATCAAGTCACAGACTGAGAGAAGATATTCATAGTCCTTTTATATGACAAAAGAATTGTATCCAGAAAATATGCAGCGCTATTAGAACTCTCGTGCATTTGATCATGGGAAAATAAAACAACACAACTGCTTTGAGTTCGCAGTTTCTGATAAAGTTAAACAAACACTTTCCACATAACCCACAGATTCTACACCTGGGTATTTACCCAAAAGAAATAAAGGTGACTGGATAAACAAATTGTAGTATATTCACACAATGGAAAAATACTCAGCAATACAGGGGTGTACTGACATACAGAATATGAGTGACTTTCAAAAACATTACACTGAGTTAAGTAAGCCAACCTCCCAGAAAGCTATATATTCTATGATTCCATTTTTATGAAATTCCAGAAGCGAAACTATAGTGACAGAGGCAGATACATGACTACTAAAGCTGGAGCTGGCAGTGGAGCAACTAATTGTATGGCGCATGAGGCAACTTCTGGAGTAATGAAAATTCTGTAATCTTGATTGTTGTGGTGATTATGTAGAGCTATACACTTCCGAGCTTGATTAACTATATGCTTAAAATGAGTATTTATTGTTTAAGTTGATTAAAAAAATACAAACTCTGCTTTAGAGAACGGCAAAGTAGCTTTTATTTGACTATGTTACTGAAAATAACATTGTTAATCCTGGATAAAATATAAAAATAACTATCTGAAGGCACTGCAAAGTGTCTCAAACAGACAGACTGGAGTGGGGGGGGGTCTACACTTGGAAGAACAGAAGAGCAATGGGATAATTAGCAATTTATATTACTTGTGGCCTGGGGGCAGGTCCCTTGTAGACACCATGTGTGGCAAATGCAATTCAGGTGGGAACCCATGGCCTGCCTTACTTGAAGAAGCAAAGGACAGAACTCAGGGCAACAACAGCTGGAAAGAAAGTGGAGAAATCCTATGAAACTGAATGTGGAGTTGGAGAAAAGACACTGAATAAACTTTGTTAACATTTTTGGCTGATACCCAACTCAATTAGGTATGCATGGGTCAGAATCCAAGCAGCCTGGTTAAAAAAAAATAAAAGAAATAAAGTAGGGATTCAAGCTGTCACCAATCGTAAGGAATAGTCTGAAGTTTGAGTTCAGTCAAGTTAACTGCCCAATAAAACATATTTCTGACTTCCTTTCATGTCAGAAGAATTAACTGCTATGAGAAATTCCCTCCCACCATAAACAACTAAAAAAATTATAAAAATATATTAAACAACAGAAATATATTAATGCTTGAAGCACTGACCAGCTGACAGCACAGAATGGTAATCTTTGCGAGAGGTAAACCAAGTAAGCCCTATAATTGCCCCAGCTTATTGCCTAAAAGCATTTTCTAGGCCATAGCACAAGGAAGGGGAAGCACAAACAGCCCAGCAGTGTCCCTGAGTTGAACAAACAGGCCAGGGCGGTGGCTCACACCTGTAAACCCAGACCTTTGGGAGAACAATGTGGGCAGATCACTTGAGTCAAGGGGTTTGAGGTTGCAGTGAGCTATGATCATGCATAGCTTTTTCTTTTTTTTTTTTTTTTTTTTTACATTTTTTCACGCTTGGCTTTTTTTTTTTTTTTTTTTGTTTATTTAGAGGCAAGAGTTTGAGTCTGTTGCACTCTAGCCTAGGCAACAGACTGAGACTCTTATCTCTAAAAACAAAAAACGGCCAGGCGCAAAAAACGTCTGAGAGCGGTGGCTCATGCCTGTAATCCCAGCACTTTGGGAGGCCAAGGCGGGCGATCACCTGAGGTTGGGAGTTTGAGACCAGCCTGACCAACATGGAGAAACCCTGTCTCTACTAAAAATACAAAATTAGCAGGGTGTGATGGTGAATGCCTGTAATCCCACTTCCTCGGGAGGCTGAGGCAGGAGAATTGCTTGAACCCGGAAGGCGGAGGTTGTGGTGAGCTGAGACTGCGCCATTGCACTCCAGCCTGGGCAACAAGAGTGAAACTCCATCTCAAAAAAAAAAAAAAAAAAAAAAACGAAAAACAAGAAACAGAGATTTGGGGAGTCCAAGGTGGCTAAAACTGTTGGAAGAAAGCTGAAGAGGAAGAAATAGCAGAGAGAAAGAGAGACAGACAGACATGGTGGCGGCAGGGGCAGGGAGAGAGAGAGAGAAAGAGAATGTTACAGAGAAAGATCAATCTGCAAAGTTGTCCCTCTGAATCCATGGCTAAACACTGATCTGCAAATATATGGGGGTAAAATTACATGAAGAATTACATAAAATTACATGAAGAATCAGAGGAAAGTCAAACAGTCCTGGGAAGTTTGCGTTCCTATCAGCCAGAGTAGAAAGAATTGGCAATACACAAGTTTTAGGTAGAGCAGGGCTTGACAAACTTTTTCTGCAAAGGGGCAGGTAAGTATTTCAGGCTTTCTGAGCTGAATGGTCTCTGTCACAGCGACTCTGCAGTTAATATGAAAGCAGCTATAAATGGAATGTAAATGAGTGAGTGTGACTGTGTTTCAATACTCATAAGCCAACAGAAAGCTGGATCTGGATCTCAGGCTATAGGTTGCTGACCTTAGGAATGGGACTAAATTAGCCGTAGACCAAATGCTGCTCTTGGACCTACACTAACAAAAAATTAAAAGCAAGCCTCAAAAGGATCAAAATGGACTGAAGTAACTTAATTCTTTAATGTAACATAACAAAATCCAGCATTCAGCAATTTAAAATTCAAGTAAAAAATTTCCAAGCATGCAAAATAGGACTAATATTCATGAAGGAAAAAAAATGATCAAAAGAAACAGACCCAGAAATGAAACAGACCCAGACATGACAGAGGTGATGGATTTAACAAACAAGATGGGCTGGGCACAGTGGCTCATGCCAGTAATTCCAGAACTCTGGGAAGCCGAGGCAGAAAGATCACTTGAGCCCAGGCATTTGAGACCAGTCTGGGCAACATAGCAAAACCCTGTCTCTACAAAAAATTTAAAAATTAGCCAGGTGTGGTAGCACACACCTGTGGTCCCAGCTACACTGCAGAGACTGAGGTGGGGGGATCGCTTGAGCCCAGGAGTTGGAGGCTGCAGTGAGCTCTGCTTGTACCACTTACTTCAGCCTGGGCATCAGAGTGAGACCCTGCCTCACACAAACAAAAAACAAGGATGCTAAAACAAGACTATTATAGGCCGGGCGCAGTGGCTCAGGCCTGTAATCCCAGCACTTTGGGAGGCCAAGGCAGGCGGATCACCTGAGGTCAGGAGTTTGAGACCAGCCTGGCCAAAATGGTGAAACCCCATCTCTATTAAACATACAAAAATTAGCCGGACATGGTGGCATGTGCCTGTAATCCCAGCTACTAAGGAGGCTGAGGCAGGAGAATCACTTAAACCCGGAAAGCAGATGTTACAGCGAGCTGAGATCATACCATTGCACTCCAGCCTGAGCGACAAGAGTGAAACCCCGTCTCAACAACAACAAAAAAACATGATTATAAACATACTTCATAAGCTCAAGAATGTACAAAAAAAGATAATCATGAGAGAAATGGAAGATATAAAAAGGATCAAAGAAAACTTCTAGAGAAGAGAAATACATGATATGAAAAATACAACAGGTGGTAGTAACAACAGATTACACATTGAAGAAAGAAAAGATCAGTGAACTTGAAGAGAAAGAAAGCAATATAAACTATGCAAAATGCTTTCACAGTTGGCTGAGTTCCAATAAAACTCTACAAAACCAGGCATCATGCCTGACTTAGCTCAAATGCAATGGTTTGCCAACCTCTGGCCTAGAGCAACCACTAAAAAACAAAACAAACAAGAAAATAAAGAGGTACTTCTAATAAGTGTCTCATACAGAAAAAAATGAAATCATAAAAAATTTCTCAATCTGAAAGAAAAAATATAATTGGAAAAAATAGGAAGATGGCATATTTAAACTCAACTATATTGATAATTACATTGAATAAACTAAAAACTCCAATTAAAAGATAAGAGTATCAGATTAAGAGAAAAAAGAAAAACCAAACCATCTACTAGCTGTACCAGATTAACTATAAACATTAAAACATAGGTAAATAAAAGAATAAAGGAAGGGCAAGGTGCAGAGGCTCACATCTATAATCCCAGCACTTTGGGAGGCCGAGCAGGAGGATCACTTGGACCCAGGAGTTCAAAACCAGCCTAGGCAACATAGGGAGACCCCATCTCTACAAAAAATTTAAAAATCAGCCAGATGAGGTGGCACATGCCTGTAGTCCTAGCTACTCAGGAGGCTAAGGTGGAAGGATTGCTGGATCCTGGGAAGTTGATCGCACCACTGCACTCCAGTCTGGGTGACAGAACAAACAAAACGAAACAAAAAATAAAACACACACACACAAAAAAAACAACAACAGTAAAAAGGATGGAAATCAGGTATATCATATACTATAGTTTGAATGTGTCCCCTCTAAAATTCAGGTGTATTCCAGGCACGGTGGCTCACACCTATAATCCTAGCACTTTGGGGGGCCAAGGCAGGCAGACTGCTTGAACCCAAAAGCTCAAGACCAGCCTAGGCAACATGGTGAAACTGTGTCTCTAAAAAAAATAGAAAAATTAGCTGGGCATGGTGGTACATGCCTGTAGTATCAGTTACTCAGGAGGCTAAGGTGGAAGGATCACCTGAGCCCAGGATGTTGAGGCTGAAGTGAGCCATGATTGTCCCAGTCAACTCCAGCTTGGGCTACAGAGTGAGACCCTATCTCGAAACAAAAACCAAACAACATTCAGGTGTTGCCAGTGTGATAGTATTACGAAGCAGGGCCTTTAATACTCCATTAGGCCAGTCATTAAGGTTTCTCCCTTTGTGAATGGGATTAAGGCCCTTGTAAAAGGGGCTTCATGTAGCATGTGGCTGGCTTGTACTTTTGCCATGTGAGGACACAGCCTCAAGGTGCCATCTTGGAAGCAGAGAACACTGATCTTTTCTTTCTTCAATGTGTAATCTGTTGTTACTACCACTAGACATCCAAACCTGCCTGAATCTTCATCTTGGACCTCCCAGCCTCCAGAATTGTGAGAAAATTTATTTTTGTTCTTCATAAATTATCGTTTCAGGCATTCTGTTATAGCACCATAAAGAACAAAGACACCATACAATCATAAGAAAGTTAGAATAGCTACAAAAATATTAATCAAAATATATCTCAGGACAATATTATTCAGAATATTATCACGGATTAATTAAAACATTTCATAATAATAGGGCAGGGTGAATTCACGAGAGGACACAACAATCCTGAATATAAACGCATCTAAAAACAAAGCTTAGTTATAATAGAAGATTTCAATTTTCTTCCTTCGGTCATTGCTGTAACAGACTGAAGAACAATAAGAATACAGAAAACTTTCAACACAATCAACCAATTTAATCTCACTGCTATTTACAGGATACACTCAACAACATAAGAATATGAGTTCTTTACAAGGGCACAGAGAACACTGACCAAACTAAACTGTACTCTGTGCTATAAAAGAAGTCTTCATAAATTTAGGAAGACATCATATAGACTCTGCTGTGACTGCAACAGAATTAAACTACAACCAGTTACAGGAAGCTATCTGGAAAATCCCCAAGTATTTGGAAATTAAACACATTTCTAAATAACCAATGGGTAAAAAACAAACATGAGAAAATTAGAAAATATTTTCAACTGAATAAGAAAATGCAACATGTCAAAACTTGTTGGGAGCCCTTTAAATAGTGCTTACAGAGAAATTTACAGCATGTAAAGCTTCTATTAGAAAAAAAGAAATGTCTTAACTCAATATACACTTCCATCTATGTAAGAATTCGAAAAGAGGAGCTAATTATACCCAAAGTCATGAGAGAGAAAGGAAATACAAAATAAAAGAGGAGAAATGAGGAAACAAAAATACTAGAAGAAATCAATGAAACTAAAAGTTGGTGTGGTACTTTGAAAAGATCAACTACGTTGATATACCTGTAGCCAATGAACCAGGGGAAAAAGTGACAGATACAAATCATCAATAACAAGAATAAAAAAGGGATAATGCTACGGATTATGCAAACATTAAAAGGATAAAAAGAGCAACAACTTTATGCCAATACATTTTACAACTTAGAGGAACTGAACAAAATTCCTAGTCACATACTACAAAAGCTCATTGAATTAAAAGAAAAACTGATAACCTGAACAGTCTTCATTCTATTACAAAAATTGAACTATTGGTTAAACATCTTTCCACAAAGAAATCTCCAAGTCAGATAGATGGCTTCACAGTGAATTCTAACAAATGTTAAAGAAGAAACAATACCAATTGTACATAAATTCTTTCAGAAAATAATAAGAGAATACATTCCAATTCATTTATGAGATAGCATTACCCTGACATCAAACAGAAAAACATACATTAGATCCGTTATGAACCACAGATGAGAAAAATCAGTAACAATATATTAGCAAATTCATCATATTCATATATAAAGCTATATATTGCTTTATATATGAATCAAATTAATATATGAAGCAATATATACAAAAGTATTATATCATGACCAAGTGGAGTTTATCCCAGGACAACTACATGTAACATTTCAAAAATCAATCAATATAATTCATTATAGTAATAGCCATAGAATGTGAAAAACCAATAAATGAAGAAACACTTTTTTTGTTTTTTGTTTTGTTTTGAGACGGAGTTTTGCTCTTTGTTGCCCAGGCTGGAGTGCAGTGGCACGATCTCGGCTCACTGCAACCTCCACCTCCTGGGTTCAAGCGATTCTCCTATCTCAGCCTCCCGAGCAGCTAGGATTACAGGTGCCCACCACCACACCCAGATAATTTTTTTTGTATTTTGTATGTTGCCCAGGCCAGTCTTGAACTCCTGGTTCAAGTGATTCACCTGTCCTGACCTCCCAGAGTGCTAGGATTACAGGCATGAGCCACTGCACCTGGCTCAGAAAAATTTTTGAGAAAATTTAACACTCATTCATGATAAAAACTATCAGCTAACTGGAATGTCTTCAATCATTTAAAAAGAAATTCAAGCCAGACATGGTGGCTCACGCGTGTAATCCCAACACTTTGAGAGGCCAAGGCGGGCGGATCACTTGAGGCCAGAGTTTGAGAGCAGCCTCGCCAATATGGTGAAACCCCGTCTCCACTAAAACTACAAAAATTAGGCCAGCATGGTGGTGCATGCCTGTAATCCCAGCAACGTGGGAGGCTGACATGCCAGAATCTCTTGAACCTGGGAGGCAGAGGTGGCAGTGAGCTGAGATCCACCACTGCACTCCAGCCTGGACGACAGAGCAAAACTCTGTCTCAAGGGAAAAAGAAAAAGAAAAAAAAAATCCTAATCCTATAGCTAATATCAAACCTAACAATGAAAAACAATGCCTTTCGCCTAAGTTGGGCACAAAACAAGAATGTCTGTTCTTAGAACTTCTACTCAACACTGTACTGGAGGTTCTTGACAATGTAGTAAGGAAAGACAGAAATGAAGGGAATATAGATTAGAAAAAAAGAAAACAGTCATTATTCACATATGACAGGATTTCCATGTAGAAAATCCTAAGAATCTATATAAAAAAAAAAAAATACTAGAATAAGGGAGTTTTGAAAGGTTGCAGGTCAAGATAAAAAAATCAATTGCATTTTCACAAACTAGCAATAAATAGTGGGAAATTTAAATAAAAATGAACACCATTTACAGCAGCATTAAAAAAAAATCCAAGGATATAAAAAACATTTACAAGACTGGTACACTGAAAGCAACAACATTACTGAGAGAATTTAAGGAAGATCTAAATAAAAGGAGATGTGCATCATGTTCATGAATTGGAAAACTCTATTAGCATTAATGATTATTATTCTTGTATTTAAACTGTTATAAGCATTTTAACATTTTCTTGTCTTCTAATGAAATGTCTATATATTCCTCTAAGGCACCTTCCATCTGATGCTATAAAGAATAAAACGGGGAGTAACTGTTTAGTGTTACTGGTACAGAATTTCTAAGTGAAATGAAGAAAAACAGTTCTGGAAATAGATAGTGGTGACAGTTATACAACTTGTGAACATACTTAATGGCTTTGAATTATACACTTAAAAATGGTTAAAACGGTAAGCTCTCTGTTACGTATATTTTACCACAATAAAAAGTTAAACACAAAAGCACAGAAAACAAAAATATGTAAGCAAGCCCTGGGGTGAGCCCTCGGAGAAGTGGAAAATAAGTGAAGATGTTAAATGGGAAGACAAGTGACCACTATGAGACAGGAACCCAAATAAAGACAATATCAGTGGAGGATCGAGGGAACTGAGGTAAGAGGAACAGAATTTGCCACTCAATGGTTTTGCAGTGAATGGGAGATTTTAACTCATGTTGGCTGTATCAGCAGACGGGTAGGGGTTGGGGCCCTAACCAGATTGGAAAAAACAAAAGGATAGAATGGGCAGGAGACAATGAGGTGAATCTCAGACATGTGCATGAAGGATCTGTGGAACATGTAGGTGGTGATATCTAGCTGGAGGCTGGATATATAATTTTGACTATCCATCAAAAAAGACAGAGGTTTAGAATTAAAATTACATGAGCATCATTAGAATAATAGTGGTAGATAAGGCCGGGTGC
>NW_012116377.1:152876-153507 GCF_000951035.1 Colobus angolensis palliatus
TAGTCGTAGATAGTGTAGTGAACAGAAGAGTGTAAATAGAAGAGAACCAATACAGAATATGGAGAACACCAGTATTTAAGAAGTCCAGATACAAAGATAAATGTTCTGAGTGAAACAATAGAGCAGTGTCTTTGAAACCAGAAGCAGAATATTTTAAGAGTTACACTTCTAGTTTAGTATGGCGGTCTATACAAATATATTTACTTCTACATCCAAACATAAAATTGGAAGAAATGTGAAAACAGAAATAAATCTAGAATTAATATACTAAGCAGGTGCTATTGGAAGGCCACATATTTTTAGAAATTGTTAGCAGCTGTGAGCAAAACTGAAGATAGAGGAGAAACACAAGATTCTAAGTTCTTTGTACAAGTTGTCAATCATATTTCCATCCTCAAAGCCTCAACACAAGACTTCTTGCTACTTACTAATTCTATATAAATTCTGTCAATTTCACTACTATCTAGACTCCAGTCTGTGGATGCAATAAAGTCGTACATATTTTTTTAATCTACACAAGACAGGTTCATTCAGTAATACATTTTCATTTAATTCAAGGAAATGCATTTTTGTCCCTGCATAGCTTCGGGAAGAAGACTGAGAGAGGAGATGGTGAATGATACACCCACTA
>NW_012116377.1:153852-166877 GCF_000951035.1 Colobus angolensis palliatus
GGGGTTTCACCGTGTTAGCTAGGATGGTCTCGATCTCCTGACCTCGTGATCCGCCCATCTCAGCCTCCCAAAGTGCTGGGATTACAGGCTTGAGCCACCTCGCCCAGCCTTTTTTTTTTTTTTATTTTAAATAAAGAGTCTTGTTTTGTCACCCAGGCTGGAGTCCAGTGACATGATCATGGCTCACTGTAGACCTGACCTCTGGGTTAAAGCTATCCTCCCACCTAAGACTCACAAATAACTGGGACCACATCGCATGCCACTGCACCTGCACTGTGCTAATTTTTTTCTTTTTTTGAGACAGAGTCTCACTCTGACACCTATGCTGGAGTGCAGCAGTGTAATCTTCACTCACTGCAACCTCTGCCTCCCAGATTCAAGCAATTCTCTTGCCTCAGCCTCCTGAGTAGCTGGGATTACAGGCGCCTGCCACTAAGCCCGATTAATTTTTATATTTTTAGTAGAGACAGCATTTCACCATGTTGGCCAGGCTGGTCTCAAACTTCTGACCTCAGGTGATCTGCCCACCTCGGCCTCCCGAAATGCTAGGATTACAGGTATGAGCCACTGCACCTGGCCTTTTTTTTTTTAAATTTCTGGTGGAGACAAGGATATCTCTAGGTTGCCCAGGTTGGCTGGTCTTGAACTCCTGGGCTCAAGCAATTCTCC
Organism: Colobus angolensis palliatus; assembly: GCF_000951035.1. NCBI lineage: Eukaryota > Metazoa > Chordata > Mammalia > Primates > Cercopithecidae > Colobus > Colobus angolensis. The sequence continues at coordinate 154,522 of NW_012116377.1, forward strand.
TGCCTCAGCCTCCCAAAGTGCTGGGATTACAGGTGTGAGCCACCATACCTGGCTTGATATACTCACTTAATGTGTGAACACTGGTTAAAATTGGGAGCATTTGTGGAAGATAGAGTCATATCTAACCAATATGGGAAGAAGTGAGGACCAGTTTTCTGAAGGGAAAGATAGGCAGGAGGATGTAGGACAAGACAGACATATACCCAAATATCCTTAAAAAAAAAAAAAGACTTTCAGAAAGGAGAGAGAAACCATCGCCTTACCTGAGCCATGGTTTTGAGATATGAAAGAGATGACCAGTCCTTCCTTTGGGGTCCTCTTTAGAAAAGAGGCAGTTCCTAAGGAGGCAAAGCCGAGACAAAAAAAGCCACGTGAGACCACATGTGCCTCGCAGCTCTTATAATTCCATTAAAATTGCCTCCATTTCCCTTGTATTGATCCTTGTCCACTCTGAACATGCCACATAAATATAGAGGGGAGAAACAGCTAGGCAAATCCCGTTTTATCCCCAAGGACAGAGATACAGGCTTTTGGGGCAGCAGGATGGATTTTGGGCAAGCTCATCTCCCCTCAAGCACTACCTTTTCCCTCCTAGTCAGCCTATTGTTATTAACTACTTCCAAGCTGCTCTCCATTAAGGCTGTACCATTTATAGTACTGCCAGCGATATATGAGAATACCTGTCATTCCACACCAAGGAATACTACTGATACAAATTTTTTTATGCTTGTCTATCTAATACATGTAAATTGTGGTTCTAGTTTCTAGTTTTCTTACCATGAACAATAAGCTTCTTTTCATAAGTTTAAAGAACGCTTTTAGCTTCTTATCTGTGGTCTCATCATTTATTTCATTTTCTATTATTTTTATTTTCTGAAATGTTGCTAGACTTCTTTAAAGGAAGGAAATTAATCCTTTATTTTTGTGGTAGGAGTTCCAAATAATTTTTCTTTTTTAGAGACAGGGTCATACTCTGCCATCCAGGCTGGAGTACAGTGGCACTATTCTGGCTTACTGCACCCTCAAACTCCTGAGCTCAAGCAATTCCGTCTCAGCCTCCCAAGTAGCTAGGACGAAAGGCACACAATACCATGACTAATTTTTTAAATTATTATTTTCTTTTGAGATGGGGTCTTGCAATGTTGCTCAGGCTGGTGTCAAACTCCTGGCCTCATGTGCTCCTCCTACGTGTGATTACAGGCGTGAGCCATTGTGCACAGCCCCAAATAATTTTTTATAGTTTCTCATTTGATTGTTTTTTTCCATGTAAAAATACAATTTTAAAAATTAGGCTGGGCGTGGTGGCTCACGCGTGTAATCTCAGTGCTTGGGGAGACCGAGGCAGGCGGATCACCTGAGGTTGGGAGTTCGAGACCAGGAGAAACCCCGTCTCTACTAAAAACACAAAATTAGCTGGGCGTGGTGACACATGCCTGTAATCCCAGCTACTAGGGAGGCTGAGACAGGAGAATTACTTGAACTTGGGAGGTGGAGGTTGCGGTTAGCTAAGATCGTGTGCCACTGCACTCCAGCCTGGGCAACAAGAATGAAACTCTGTCTCAAAAAAAATAAATAAATAAAAAATAAAATAAAAATAATTTGCCCATCTAGTTTGGTATCACAAGGTACTCCACAATCTGTATTTCCTTCACTCATCAAAACTGCCATTTTTATCACATATTTTATTTCCTTTAATATATCTAAGTAGACCTGATCTTTATATTTATTTCCACTGAACTGTTTATTTGTCAGGATCACCTTACAGTTACCAGTTTTAAAACAGTTTAGTATCTACGAGGGCTACTTCCCTGACAGTTTCTCTCTCAGAATTTCTGCTGTTTATTTTCTCTTTACAATGCTAGAAAGTCCAAACATTTTTATTAAAATTTTAATGGAAATCCATGAAATGTTAGGAAGTTTTGACATTTTATCACGTTGTCTTCCTGTCCTTTTATTCAAGTCTTATTTTTATTTTATTTTTGAGACAGGGTCTCACTCTTTGCCTAGGCTAGAATGCAGTGGCATGATCATGGCTCACTGCAGCCTCGACTTCCTCAGCTCAAGCAATTCTCCCTCCTGCATAACAGGGACCATAGGCATGCACCACCCACATCCAGCTAATTATTTTTTAATTTTAATTTTTTTGTTTTTGAGACAGGGTCTCACTCTGTTGCCCAGGATGGAGTGCAGTGGCACATCACCACTCACAGCAGCATCGGACTCCCTGGGCTCAAATGATCCTCCTAGCTCAGCCTCCTGGGTAGCTGGGACTACCGGCGCACACCATCAAGACCGGCTTTTTTTTTTTTTTTTTTGAGACGGAGTCTTGCTCTGTTGCCCAGGCTGGAGTGCAGTGGCCGGATCTCAGCTCACTGCAAGCTCCGCCTCCCAGGTTCACGCCATTCTCCTGCCTCAGCCTCCCGAGTAGCTGGGACTACAGGCACCCGCCACCTTGCCCAGCTAGTTTTTTGTATTTTTTAGTAGAGACAGGGTTTCACCATGTTAGCCAGGATGGTCTCGGCCTCCCAAAGTGCTGGGATTACAGGCTTGAGCCACCGCGCCCGGCCTTTTTTTTTTTTTTTTTTTTTAAAGAAATGGTGTCTTACTATGTTGCTCAGGCTAGTCTCCAACTCCTGGGCTCAAGTGATCTTCCTGCCTTGGTCTCCCAAAGTGCTGGGATTATAGGTGTGAACCACTGCATCCCGCCTACTCCCAGGGTTGCTGGAAACTTTGAGAAAGGGTAAGTGGCTCACAGAGGCAGGTATGGGATAAGATATTCTGCATGGCTTTGTCCAAAAGTGCCTAGAGTAGGAAACAGAATTCATGCCCAACAACAAGGAATCAGACACCATAGGCACTTCTCAGTCTTGCAGCAGGCTCTTTTTAAAATTCATTTTTTTATTTTGAAATGATTATAGATCCACAGAAGCTTGCAAAAATAGTGCAGAGAGGTCTCATTTACCCTTCACCCAGCTTCTCCACAATGGTCACATCTTCCATAACCATAGCACATGGTCAAAATCAGAAAACTGGCTGGGCATAGTAGGTAGCTCATGCCTGTAATCCCAGCGCTTTGGGAGGACAAGGCAGGAGGATTGCATGAGCTTAGGAGACCAGCCTGGGCAACATAGTGAGACTGTCTCTACAAAATAAAAATACACAAATTAGCCAGCATGATAGTGTGTACCTGTAGTCCCAGCTACTCAGGAGGCTGAGGCAGGAGGGTCACTTAAGCCCAGGAGTTTGAGGCTACAATGAGCTATGACTGTGCCACTGTACTTCAACCTGGACAACAGAGCAACACTCTGTCTCTAAAAAATAAAAATAAAAAATCAGAAAATTGTCATTACACAATGCGCCAACTTCTTTCAGATATCACTAATTTTCCATGTACTCATTACGTGCATGTTTTTACCATTTTATCACACATTTAGATTTGTGTCACCACCACCACAATCAAGAGGCCAAACTATTCCATGTAAAGATACCATTTTAAAGTAATTGTTTAACCCACCCATCAATACCACTCCTGAGCATCTATCCACGACAAACAAAAACATGTATCCACAAAAAGACCCGAATGTGAATGTTCACAGCAGCTTTATTCATAAGCACCTCAGAATTGGAAACAACCCATGTGTGCATCAATGGATAATTGGATAAATGGATAATCAATGGAAACCAACTGTGATCCATTCTGATCCATCCAGACAGTGGAATACTACTTTGTACTAAGAATGAAGCAATGATACATGCAATAATATGAATGAATTGCAACATGCAACTGAACTAAGCTCATGCCTGCAATCCCAGCACTTTGGGAGGACAAGGCAGGAGGATCCCATAAGCTCAGGAGTTCGAGACCAGTCTGGGCAACACAGTGAGACTCTGTCTCTACAAAATAAAAATACACAAATTAGCCAGCATGGTGGCATGTACTTGTAGTCCCAGCTATAGCTTACTGATTGCAACATCCTTACTGAATGAAGACAGACTCAAAAGGTTACATTCTGCATGACTCCTTTTATATGAGATGAAATTAGAACAGAGGTTACTTTTGTGCCAGGGTAACTGGATGGGGGCTAGAAGTGTTCTGTTTTTGTTTTCTTTTTAAATTTGGGTGATGGTGGTGACATGAGTTTAAAAAAATGCAAATATATACATTTGCTTATATTAAAATAATGAAAGGATAAGCTGAAAACTTAGATAAAAGATAGAATATGATATTCTCTATTGCTTTTGTCACTAACAAAGCATCCTGGAGGCCAGGCAAGGTGGCTCACGCCTATAATCCCAGCACCTGAGGAGGCCAACGTGGGCAGATCACTTGAGCCTAGGAGTTTAAGACCAGCCTAGGAAACACAGCAAGACCCCAACTGTACAAAAAAAAAAATAAAATTAGCCACGTATGGTTGTACATGCCTGTAGCCCCACCTACTTGGGAGGCTGAGGTGGGAGGATCATCTGAGCCCAGGGAGGTCGAGGCTGCAGTGAGCCATGATCAAACCACTGTACTCCAGCCTGGGCAATGGAGTGAGACCTTGTCTCAGAAACAAACAAAACAAAAAAACAAAAAAATCCGAAGTATCTTGGAGGCCCTTCTCCATAAATCCATGCAATTGATCCCTTTTCATGGCTGCATAATACTTCTCAGTGACACTGTACTTGGTTAATTCAACCAGTTTCCCTCTCTTGGATAGTTGGAATTCAATTATTTTTTTACACTTTCCAAAATAATTCCCTGTGATATAGATCCAACGACCCTCACGAAAACCCTGAGTGAGGTAGGTCCCATTATACCTGAAATTGACTAACATGACTAACACAGGAGACACTCACGGCTTGCTCAGTTACACATTGCAGAGGTGGCCTAGCCAAGATTTTTCAAATGACAGCATTGAGATATAATTTACACACCATAAAATTCACTCACCTAAAGTATACAATTCAATGGTTTTTGGTATATTCACAGACCATCATAATGAACAATCATCCACAATCTAATTTTAGAACATTTCAATCACCAGGAAAGTAACTCCAAAAGAATGCATGCCAAATTTAAGATCATTAAGATGTATGCCTATGTGTTTTTTCCTAAGGGTTTTACAGTTTCTTTTGTTTTGTTTTGAAACAAGGTCTCAATCTGTTGCTCAGGCTGGAGAGCAGTGGTGTAATCATGCCTGGCTGCAGCCTCAACTTCCCTGGGCTCAGGTGATCCTCCCACCTCAGACACCTGAGTAGCTAGCCACCCGGCGCATGCAACCACGCCTGACTAATTTTTGTATTTTTGTAGAGACAGGGTTTCACTAAGTTGCCTAGGCTAGTCTTGGTCTCCTGGACTCAAGCAGTGCACACACCTCAGCCTCCCAAAGTGCTGGGATTACAGGTATGAGCCACTGTGCCCCACCAAAAGTCTTATTTTAAGATGTGCTCCTAGCCGGGCGCGGTGGCTCACGCCTGTAATCCCAGCACTTTGGGAAGCTGAGACGGGCGGATCACTAGGTCAGGAGATCGAGACCATCCTGGCTAACACGGTGAAACCCCGTCTCTACTAAAAATACAAAAAACTAGCCGGGTGAGGTGGCGGGCGCCTGTAGTCCCACCTACTCGGGAGGCTGAGGCAGGAGAATGGTGTAAAACCCGGGAGGCGGAGCTTGCAGTGAGCTGAGATCCGGCCACTGCACTCCAGCCCGGGCAATAGAGCAAGACTCCGTCTCAAAAAAAAAAAAAAAAAAAAAAAGGGGGGCTCTTTAATGACATATCATGTAATTAGTAAAGCCACTTCCTTTGTATCCTTTATTTTGATGTAAATAAAGTCTTTTTTCCCTATACTTTCCACATACACACCCTATTGATTTGTTAATGTTTTTTCCAACAACCCCGAGTTTTCTAATTGTTATCACTGTTCATTTTTAATAAAATGAAAACTTAGAAGTCTTTCTGCCTCAGCCTCAGCTGACATCCCAAAGACGGTGAATGAAACAAAATTCTAAGAGAGATTCATTTCAGAACAGGATCTTACACAGCTGTTGAGTATAAAATTCTGCTATCATTAAACTCCTCCTTTAGGAGGGTGGAGAGGCTGAGAGAAGAGAGAAGAAAATGTATTTTTAAGAGATTGTTATTTTTAGAACAGTGTTTTTCCAGGGGGAAAAACATGAGTGATTCTCCCTTCTTTACAACACGAAGCGGTCCCTCAGACCCTGAGTCCACCAGGAACCAAAGTGGTGAGAGAATTCTTGGCAAAAATGTACATGTTTCTAGGATTTGGGAGGGCAAAGTGACTGAGGTGGCTAATTCTCACCTTAGCATTAGGTGAAGACCCCATGGGTGGAGGCTGTCTGGGTTGTCTTGGGTCCTATCAAAGAGGACTGATTGGACAAATCCACCCACCAGAGTGGGTGGGCCACTGCATGCCCAGAGGAAGCACTGGGGCAGCAGCTGGAGAAGAGGCTATGTCCATGAGAAGGGAAGCGTATCTGGAGGTTCCAAGCAGCAGGTTCTCTTGGAAGGTAAGAGATGACTTACACTAAATTATAGCGGTATCAGTCATGTTAGCCTCTTCTTGTCTCTGACTTCTGTCTTCTCATTCCTTTCCCAGCTCCCAATCCATAAGAGCTGAAGACTACCTATAGGGAGTAAAGAGGAGACAAAATAAAGGTTGGGGAATTAGAGAAGAAACTAATCATGTATCCTTTCACATTGCAGGCTTCCAGCAGAAGAAATTCATCCAGCAAAAAAACAAAAAATACAAATACACACACACACACACACACACACACACACACACACACCCAAATAGGAATTTTGAGAGTGACAGTTACGAGATACAGTTTTTTTATCTTTAAAATACTGGTCCCAGTGGTGTTCTATTCATTTAAGCATATCAGTCATCAGTCAATACCAGGTTTTCCCAATACATGATCTTTTTTGGAGGGGGAGGGACAGAGTCTCGCTCTGTCGCCCAGGCTGGAGTGCAGTGGTTGGCTCACTGTAACTTTCACCTCCGAGTTCAAGCGATTCCCCTGCCTCAGCTCCCGAGTAGCTGGGGCTACAGGCATGCGCCATCATGTCCAGCTAATTTTTATATTTTTAGTAAAGACGGGGTTTCACCATGTTGGTCAAACTTCTGACCTCAGGTGATCTGTCTGCCCCAGCCTCCCAAAGTGCTGGGATTACAGGCGTGAGCCACCGCGCATGGGTCCAGTCTTACCCTCTGAAAATTATTTTGCCTTTTCCTCTCCATTAAAAAAAAAAAAAAAAATCACTACTTTACTTGTTTAATTACCAGACTCAAATTCTATGGGCATACATAAAATGCCCAATACTCGGAAATCAATCTAAACAATGCATACTTTAGTCAGCACTCGGTTTCTCAAGCACTCCACCTAAGTCGCAGTGTGCCACATTCACAGTCATCATAGGTCGTGCACACAAAGTACTTTAAAAATTAAGCATATTCATAGCTGTATCACCCACTACATAGTCATAATCCCACAGGCCCCCACGAGGTGCACAATTTCACTGAACTTATACTTCTACAAAAAGTAACAACCTTTCACTCACAATGCCCTCACTGTCGCCTCTCCGAAGTCGGACACAGGCTCAAACACAAATCGACTCGCACCTAATTTAAGTTAAAACTTAAGACACGCAGGGACTGCATCACTTTCATAAACAATCGGTTCCACAACGTCACGCAGAATAACACATTCCCCTACCACAACACACAGGACAGGTACGAAAAGCCACACACATACGGAGCGCCAGTTGTATGCCAGGCCGTGCTCCAGGAGCCGGGGGACGAAAATCAGACGAAATTCCTGCCACTGCGGAGCTCACCCCCGCCTCGGGCAACCGGTTCCCTTCTTCAGGCACTCCCCGGCCCGCGCTCTGGTTCCTGCTTCCCTCCCAGCCTTCTCCGGGGCCCGGACTCGCACTTTCCTCCCGTCAGCTCCTCGTCCCACGTTGCTCCTCTTCCCTTCTTGCTTTCCCCAGCCCAGGTTCCCGCCCGCCTCCTCAGCCTTCCCTACCCGTCCCACCACCCGCCTCCTCCGCGCCAGGAGGACCAGTCAGCCTCACCTTCAGTCGCCGGCCGGGCGTCTGCGCATGCGTACTCCTGCGCGGAGGGCGACTCCCAGGTGTCTCCGCGGCGCATTCCTGCGGGCCACCGGTTACGCGCGCCTTCTCCACATCCGGGCGTTTCCGGCCTTGGACTACATTTCCCACAGGCTCCCGGGCCGTTTTCGAACTTTGATCTCAGGTTCCCCTTCCAAGTTCTCATAGTGCGTGGCTGGGGTGCGGGCGGCGCTCACAGTGAGGAAGCCCCCCCGGACTCCCGGTACGCAGACAGGGTGTGCAGGGCCGTAGTTCGGACCTGTGTATGCGTGTGTGCGTGTTTGACGCCAGCACAAGGCGGCTGTGTGCGCGGCGAGGAAGCTGCAACAGGTGCGTGATTGTGTTCCTGTCCCTGCTCGGATGCGGGACCTTTGGGTGGCCGTGGTCGGCTGTCATGTGGGGTGTGTGACACTGTAGGGTTTGAGACCTTCCATCATGACAGCGTGGTCTAGTGTGATGGAAGAACCTTTAAGCCTGTGGTGTTGTGTGTGTAACGGGTAAAGCTTCATTTCTGCAGTCCTGTTGGGACTGAGGGGTCTGTCTAAGATGTCCCCCATGTGCCTGTGAGGACTACGATCGATGCCTATGTTAAGCAGAGTCATCTTGCAATGAAGCATGGCCCGAGTTGTCTTCTCAGGGCACCCCCGGCCCCAGTTCTCAGCCTGGTGTTTAACACGGGATCCTGGTAGAGTCCCCACCTAAGTGGCAGTTTTAGACTCGATTGTTTCTTGGGCTCTGCATCTCTGAGTTCCCAGCTTACTTTTTTCTCCTGCTTTATAGCTGTATAGACCCCAGCTGCAGTGAAATAGCCATAAGAAGGGAAGGGATAATCGAGTGGTGGAGTAAAATCTGCAGACAGAAAAAGCACAGACCTGTTTTTGGAACGAGGCTTTTCGAGTTGTAAGTGTCCCTCAGGCAGAGTTCTGGGAAGACGTGATGGGGAGAACCTCGGAGTAGGATTCCTTCCTCAGAGGCTTTCCCTTGGGAACTCTGAGGTCAGGGTCCATGTGAACCACATCATTCCCAGAGATGTCTCCCCGGGAGACTTATGTGAATTTAGAGAAAGTCCCCAGTCCTGGGAATCAGTGACCCTGGCCTTTCCCTTGAATATTAAGAAAGATTATCGGTACTCCCATCTCCCTTTTACTTCCATCTGTGTCTATGTATGGTAGATGATGAGAGCTTGTGTGCTGGGAATAATTTTTTCCAGTTTAGCCAGTCTGGGTTCCAAGAAAGGTCTGGTGTCTCATGATTCCTTACCCCTTTTCTTTCCCCTTCTCCCTTGCCTTGAGGTTCTGTAAGAGCCCCAAGGAAAGGGAACCATTGCTGAGCATATCTGAAAACCAAGGTCAAGGAAGTTCTGTTGTATTTTCTATTTTTGTTCTCTTTGATTTTGATTTTCAGAAAGGGACTATTTTTTTCTCCTCCTGAAATGCTAGTCAGTGGTTTGGTTACTATTAGGCAGGGCCTTGTGAAATGCTTTGACCAATAGAATGTGGTGGAAGTGATATTGTGAGACTTCTGAGACAAAGCTTCAGGAAATCGTGCAGCTTTTTCTCTTCCCCTTTTCCTGCCCTGAGACCACCATGACTGAAGGCTAAGAGCAGCTTGCTAGAGGATTAAAGATCTCTTGGAGAGAGAGGTCCAGTGAGTAACAACGGCCAGATATTTCAGGGAGACCATCTTGGACCATCCAGCCTCCACCAAGCCAACAGCTGACAGCTGTCACATGAATATGATCAGCAGAAGAACCACTCAGGCAAGCTAAGCCCAAATTGCCAACCCCCGCAAATAATAAGCTAATTATTTTTCGTTTTAAGCCATAAACTTTTGAAGTGGTTATAATAGCAATAGATAACTGAAACAGGTGTTTAACTTTCCAGACTTTTAAAATGGCCATATTGATGTAATTATATTGTTCAACCTGTTTTGTAAAGTGATTTCTCTGATATAGTATCTTGAAAAGATTCCTTATCCTTAACTATTTTCTACAACTTTGCATTTGTCTTAGTATTATATTACATGGATAGTTGGTAATTTATTTGACTACTAACTTCCCTTTGCAATTCCTTTTCCTTGCTGTCTAGCTCCCATATCTTGACCACCTTTACATTCCCCTCCAGGACCTTATGGGCACACGGTTTCCTGTCATTTCACAGATATGTAGACTCAGGAATGTGGCACTGACTTCTGGGTGGAGTACAGATGACTGACACACATACCCCCAAATCAGAGGAATTTATTCAGGGGTGTGATATAACAACACCTACATACATTTAACTAGCCACTTGAGTCTCCCCCCTTTTTTTTTTTTTTTGAGACGGAGTCTCGCTCTGTCGCCCGAGCTGGAGTGCAGTGGCTGGATCTCAGCTCACTGTAAGCTCCGCCTCCCAGGTTTATGCCATTCTCCTGCCTCAGCCTCCCGAGTAGCTGGGACTACAGGCGCCAGCCACCTCGCCCGGCTAGCTTTTTGTATTTTTTAGTAGAGATGGGGTTTCACCGTGTTAGCCAGGATGGTCTCGAACTCCTGACCTCGTGATCCGCCCGTCTCGGCCTCCCAAAGTGCTGGGATTACAGGCTTGAGCCACCGCGCCCGGCCGGGTCTCCCCTTTTTTTGTTTTGAGAGCGATTGTAGCTCTGTCGCCCAGGCTGGAATGCAGTGGTGCGATCTCGGCTTAGTGCAACCTCTACCTCCCAGGTTCAAGGGATTCTCCTGCCTCAGCCTTCCGAGTAGCTAGGACTACAGGTGCCCACCACCATGCCCGGATAATTTTTGTATTTTTAGTAGACATGGGGTTTCGCCAAGTTGGCCGGGCTGGTCTCAAACTCCTGACCTCAGGTGATCTGCCTGCCTTGGTCTCCAAAGTGTTGGGATTACAGGCGTGAGCCACCGCAGCCAGCCGGGTCTCTCTCCCTTTTTACATCTGTTTTCCCCTTTCCAGTTCAAACTCTGTATTCTGGGAACATCTTACTTTCTTCACCCTGATTGATTAGGGAATCTTCAGGGTTCTTAGGTTATTTTCTGAAGGACTAGTTTAAGATTCCTAGAGGTGGAAATGGGCGTCTCTCCTGTGTTATTTATAAAGTGTTATTACCCTAATCCTTCAGAATACTTTCTTCTTTCTGCTTGATGATTAAGGAACGGTCTCTACTCTCCATAGCCACATCAGACCAAAATTCCATTTCTTTGCCTATGTGAAGGATTTATTATTAATTACCCTATTAATTTATGTCCAGACCAGATGTGATTTCCTTCTTGGAGCAATAGTTCGTGAAGAGGTTGGTTAACAGGAGTTCTGTGTCCAGGTATATGAGAGTTAACTGAGAAGAGAACTCATTGTGTATAAAATCTTAGGATTCTAGAACCTTTGAGACAGTATTTGAATTAATGCTCTGGAATGTCTATGAAGAAAGTTTGGGTCTCTTCAGCCAGAATTCAGACCATTTCAACATTGCATTCCAGGTATCACACACATATCTCCTTTTATTATTTTTTTCTGCTCTCAAAGCAGATTTCTCTCATTGTAAAATCAGTACATTCTTAATTCAGAAGATTGGAGAATATTAAAAAAGGTTAAAGTAAGCACTTTGAACATTTTATTCCAAGTAACTTCACCTCATTTGTGAATAAGTGCATGGATATAGGCATATAGGATTTTTGCATCCAGAACAGGGTTATATAGCAATTGTTTTGAAATCAACTTGTTTCTTCTAACAAAATATAGTGAACAAATTTTCATGTCACTAAATTATGAACTGTGACTTAATCTTTTAATGGCTGCACTGTTTTGTTTGGATATGTAAGTTCTGTCTAGCTTTTTCCCATTATATGCAATGTTTTACTGCATATGCCTTTCTGTGCACATGTGAATTGTGTCTTTTGGATAGAGTCTTAGATATTTTGCTGAGAATGAGGCTTTCATAGTTAAAACCTGCTTACACATCTTTATCAATTGCCCTGATTAAGTTTGCACCAATATACAACATACTATGAGAATGTCTATTCACTACTATATGGTATCATTAGTCTTCTATTTATTTATATTATTATATTTTATTATTATTATTTGAGACAGAGTCTCACTCTGTTGCCAGGCTAGAGTGCAGTGGCATGATCTCGGCTCACTGCACCCTCTGCCTCTAGGGTTCAAGCAATTCTCCTGCCTCAGCCTCCCAGGTAGCTGGGACTACAGGCGTGTGCCCCCACGCCTGGCTAATTTTTGTATTTTTAGTAGAGA
>NW_012116377.1:166927-168825 GCF_000951035.1 Colobus angolensis palliatus
GATCTCCTGACCTCATGATCTGTCCTCCTCGGCCTCCCAAAGTGCTGGGATTACAGGCGTGAGCCACCGCACCTGGCCATCATTAGTCTTTTAAGTCCACCAATCCAGCGGAAATTGTGTTTATTTAAATGAATTACCCATGCACAGGTTTCATTAAGTGTAATAAAATTTGGGCTTCAGAAAAAAAAACCAGAACTGAAAGAAAATTGGTTTTGTAGTTAGAAAAATGTGATTTAAAAATGCAGATATTCCATTTATTTTGAGTGTATATATAGGGTGTATATACAGTATTTTGAGTGTATATACAGAGTGAGTATAGCTCATGCCTGTAATCCCAGCACTTTCAGAGGCTGAGATGGGTGGAACACTTGAGTCCAGGAGTTTGAGACCAGCCAATATGGTGAAATCCCCTATCTACTAAAAATACAAAAAATGAGCTGGGTGTGGTGGCACACCTGTAGTCCTAGCTACTTGGGAGGCTGAAATGGGAGGATCACCTGAGCCCAAGGAGGTTGAGGCTGTAGTGAGCTGTGATTGTGCCAGTGCACTCCAACCTGAGCACTAGAGTGAGACCCTGCCTCAAAAAAACAAAAACAAAAAACTCTTAAAATCGAGGGAAAGACCCAAAAACCTGATAGAAAAAAGTGGGTGAAATAAATGAACACATGAAATCACACACACGCAGACACACAGAGAAAGAGCGAGGAATCAAAAATTTTAAAATTATAGAGGCCGGGCGCGGTGGCTCAAGCCTGTAATCCCAGCACTTTGGGAGGCCTAGGTGGGCAGATCACGAGGTCAGGAGATCGAGACCATCCTGGCTAACACAGTGAAACCCCGTCTCTACTAAAAATACAAAAAATTACCCAGCCGTGGTGGCGGGTGCCTGTAGTCCCACCTTCTCTGGAGGCTGAGGCAGGAGAATAGCATGAACTCGGGAGGCAGAGCTTGCAGTGAGCCGAGATGGTGCCACTGCACCCCAGCCTGGGTGGCAGAGTGAGACTCCGTCTCAAAAAAACATAATAAAATAATAAAAAAATTAACCCATGCGACCACCATTAAAGACATAGAAACTTTCCGACATCCCAGAAGTCTCCCTTATATCTCTTCCCAATCATTACACCTCAAAGTTAACCATTATTTTGACCTCTATAATAGAATAGTTTGGTTTGGTTTTGAATTTTATATAGATGGAATCACATAGTATGTACTGTTGTGCCTGACCTCCTGTGCTCAACATTATTTCTATACATAGATACATATAGATATAACATTATATTCATGTTGCTGTACATAGTAGTAGTTTGTAATTTAACCTTTCTTTTTTATTTTCGAGACAGTGTTTCATTCTGTACTCCAGGCTAGAGTGCAGTGACACTGTCATAGCTCACTGCCACCTCAATCTCCTAGACTCAAGTAATCCTCCCACCTCAGCCTCAGCTCCACAAGTAGCTAGGACTACAGGTGCATACCATCACCACACCCAGATAATTAAAAAAATTTATAGAGATGGGGTCTCACCATGTTCCCCGGGCTGTTCTTGAATGCCTGGCCTCAAGTGATCCCCATCTCAGCCTCTTAAAGTGCTGGGACGACAGGTGTGAGCCATAATACCCACCCTTTATCGTGTAATTATTTTGTTAATTCCCTCTTGTTCACTCTCTCTACATATATCTGGTTGTATGTCTTAAGTCTTTAATTTACTACATAAATTACTAGAAATTAAGAGTTAGGTTGATCAGTGTGTACAAAGTTTCAGTTATACGAGAGGAATGAGTTCTGGTGTTCTATTGCACAACACAATGACTATAGTTAATAATATTAAACATATGAACTGGAGGGGGAACAAATTAGTCTATAACAATTCCCAATATATATATTAAAAAAAACAAAAAACA
>NW_012116377.1:169085-173967 GCF_000951035.1 Colobus angolensis palliatus
GGCGCCTGTAGTCCCAGCTACTCAGGAGGCTGAGGCAGGAGAATGGCGTAAACCCGGGAGGCAGAGCTTGCAGTGAGCTGAGATCTGGCCACTGCACTCCAGCCTGGGCGACAGTGCGAGACTCCATCTCAAAAAAAAAAGAAAAAAAAAAGAAAACTTGGCCAGGTGCAGTGGCTCACACCTTGTAATCTCAGCACTTTGGGAGGACAAGGTGGGCCAATTGCTTGAGCCCAGGAGTTCAAGACCAGCCTGGGCAACATGGTGAAACCCCATCTCTACAAAAAAATACAAAAAATTAACTGGGTGTGGTTGTGTACCTGTAGTCCCAGATACTTGGGAGGCTGAGGTGGGAGAATCACTTGAGCTGGAAGTCAAGGCTGTAGTGAGCCATGATTGCACCACTGCACTCCAGCCTGGGCATCAGCGTGAGACCTTGTCTCAACAAAACAAAACTGCTCTTAATGTCAAGGGAAAGACCCAAAAACCTGACAGAAAAGATGAGTAAGAGAAATTAACAATTCACAAAAAAATATGTAAAAGGGGCCCTTAAATGTGTAAAAAGAGAAATGCAAATTAAAATAATATAGAGAAAGGCCAGGTGAGGTGGTGTACACCTGTAATCCCGGTGCTTTGGGAGCCTGAGGTGGGAGGTTTGCTTGAGGTCAGGAGGTTGAGGTTACAGTGAGCTACGATTGCACCACTGCACTCTAGCCTGGACAACAAAGTGAGACCCTGTCTCTTGGTGGGGGGAGGGGGGAATACTGAGACCATTTTTAACCTATCAGTATGACAAAAATTAAAAAGTATAACAACATATTCTGTTGGTGAGACAGGATATAGTCAGCTGACTGATGACCCTGCAAAAAGATATGTCCATGTCCTAATCTCTGGAAACTGTGAATGTTACTTAATTTGGAAAGAGGGTCTTTGCAGATGAAATTAAGAATTTTGAGATGAGTAGTTCATCCTGGATTGTCTGCGTGGGTCCTAAATCCGGTGACACACATCCTTAAAAGAGACACAAGGAGATTGGCAGACAGAAGAAGAGGAGGCAGCAATGTGACCCTGGAGGTGGATGGAGCCACAGGTCAAGGAATGGCTACAGCCACCAGAGAAAGAGGCAAAGTGAGGATTCTCCCCTAGAATCTCTAGGAGTGGTCCAGCCCTGCTGATGTCTAGATTTTTGGAGTTTTGGCTTCCAGAATGTGACAGAGTAAACTATTGTTTAAAGCCACCAAGTTTGCGGTGACTTGTTAGAACAGCCACAGGAATGAATGTACGGGGAATCGGGCAGTCTCATATACTGCTGGTGGGAAAACAAACTGGCACAACCCTTATGGTGGGAAATTTGACAACATGTACAAAAACTACCTACATGTTTCCCTTGTGACCCAGCCATTCCACTTTTAGGAATCTGCCCTGAAGATACAACTCCACCTATTAAAAAATACAGCCATTAGAATGGATGATGTTTACCATTTGTTGACAAAGAAAAATGTTCACTTGTGTTAAATGAGAAAGATAGGTTTCAGAACAGCAACAGTGTTCTAGCTGATTCTGTTTTTAAAACTCAGTGCATGTAGAGAAGGACAGTAAAGGGATTTATCATGAGATGCTCATAGGGGGGTAACTGTTATTTTAGAGTTCTTTTTAAAAATTTTTAATTGACAATTGTATATATTTGTACAGTAATTGTATGTATTGTATGTACAATTGTATATTGATGTATATATTTGTACAATAATTGTATATATTTATATGGTACAATGTGATATTCCTATGCATGAACACATGATGGAATGATCAAATCAGGCTGGTTAGCATATCCATCACCTCAAATATTTACCATTTCTTTGTGGTGAGAACATATAAAATCCTATCTTTTAGCTATTTTGAAATATACAATACAGTAACTGTAGTCACTGTGTTGGGCAAAAGAACAGCAGAATGTATTCTTCCTATCTAAATGAAACTTTGTACCCGTTAACCAGCATTTCCCCTTTCCCCATCCACCACATCCCCACTCCCCAGCCTTTGGTAACCATCCTCCTAGTCTCTACTTCTAAGAGTTCAACTTTTTAGATTCCACATGTAAGTGAGATCATATAGTATTTGTCTCTCTGTGCCTGGCTTATTTCACTTAACATAATATCCTCTAGGTTTACCCATGTTGTTGCAAACGACAGAATTTCATGTTTAAGGCTAAATAGTATTCCACTGTATATATATCCTCCATTTAAAAAATCCATTCAGCTGGGCGTGGTGGCTCAGGCCTGTAATCCCAGCACTTTGGGAGGCCGAGGCAGGCGGATCACGAGGTCAGGAGATCGAGACCATCCTGGCTAACACGGTGAAACCCCGTCTCTACTAAAAATACAAAAAAAAATTAGCCGGGCCTGGTGGCAGGTGCCTGTAGTCCCAGCTACTTGGAAGGCTGAGGCAGGAGAATGGCGTGCACCCAGGAGGTGGAGCTTGCAGTGAGCCGAGATCGTGCCACTGCACTCCAGCCTGGGCGACAGAGCGAGACTCGGGCATCTCAAAAAAATTAAAAAAAAAAAAAAATCCATTCATACATTGATGGGCACTTAGCTTGTTTCCTTATCTTAGTTATTGTGAATAATTCTACAGTGAACGTGGGAGTGCAGACATCTTTGACATACTGATGTCAATTCCTTGTGGGATTGCTGGATCATATGGTAATTCTATTTTTTGTTTTTTGAGGAAGCTTTACACTTTTTCACACTGGCTGTAGTAATTTACAGTGCTCTCAACAGTGTGCAAGTGTTCCTTTTTTCTACATCCTCACCAACACTAATCTTTCATCTTTGTTTATAACAGCAGGTGTCTAACAGGTGCACGGTAATATCTCATTGTGGTTTTTTTGTGGGGAATGCAGTCTCACTCTGTTGCCCAGGCTGGAGTGCAGTGGCGCGATCTCGTCTCACTGCAACCTCCACCTCCTGGGTTCAAGCGATTTTCCTGCCTCAGCCTCCCAAGTAGCTGGGACTACAGGTGCTTATCACCATGCCTGGCTAATTTTTTGTATTTTTATTAGAGGCAGGGTTTCACCGTGTTAGCCAGGATGGTCTCGAACTCCTGACTTCGTGATCTGCCCGTCTCAGCCTCCCAAAGTGCTGGGATTACAGTCGTGAGCCATTGCGCCCAGCCCCATTGTGGTTTTAATTTGCATTTCTCTGATGATTACAGATGTTTAGCATTTTTCATATATGTGTTGGCCATTTGTATGTCTTCTTATGAGAAATGTATACAAGTCCTTTGCCCATTTTTAATAGGGTTATTTGTATTCTTGTTAAGAAGTCTGAGTTCCTTTTACATTTTGGATATTAGCCCCTTATCCAATATATGATTTGCAAATATTTTCTCCCAATCTTTGGGTTGTCTCTTCATCCTGTTGTTTCCTTTGCCGTGCAGAATAGGATTCTGTTTTCTGAATTTTAATGCTTAGTATGTATTTCTTTTATAATCAGAAACTCTATAAGGCTCATCCTTCCCTCCTTAAAACTGGAAGAATTATAGAAGGAGCTATGGGCACAGTGACACAGGGGGATGATGGTGAGGTGTCTTTGGGAACTCAGACTGAAAGGACCTCAGTTCTCTCCACTGGCCCCTGAGGGAAAAGTTTCTCAAACAATACCTGGAAGTTTTGACTCTCATTTCAGCTGAGCATTTACCTGCATTGGCTTCCCTCTTCTTTGAGCCACCTTAACACTTTACTCTCTACACATTCATGGCTATCTCCCTTTCTTCAATGGGGAAATCACATCTGGCTTAGAGATAAAAGGTCCTGTATATAGGAAAAGAAATTGGACTTAGGCCTGTTATGGTGATGTCAATTCAGGGAGAGAAATAAATGAGACAGAGGAAGATAAAGTCACCTTAGGTGTCAAGAAAATGAAACCTTAATAATAAAAACACAGTCGAGTGTTTCCAGCTATAAAAATGCCAAATCGGTTCTTCAAAAGCTCTCAAGAGACTCACAATGAAGGAAAACACTCCCAGCAAGCAGATTATAAATAATAAAGGAAAATATTGCATAAAAATGTTTATTTAGTTTTAATTTTTTATTTTTTAAATTGTATTTATTTTATTTATTTTTTGAGATGGATTCTCACTCTGTCACCCAGGCTGCAGAGCAGTGGTGCAATCTCAGCTCACTGCAAACTCCACCTCCTGGGTTCAAGCTATTCTTCTGTCTCAGCCTCCCGAGTAGCTGGGATTACAGGCGCACACCACCATGCCTGGCTAACTTTTGTAGTTTTAGTAGAGATGGGGTTTCGACATGTTGGTCAGGCTGGTCTCGAACTCCTCACCTCAGGTGATCCACCTGCTTCGGCCTCCCAAAGTGCTGGGATTAATGGCGTAAACCACCGTGCCAGGCCTTTTTTTTTTTTTTGATACAGAGTCTCACACTGTCGCTCAGTCTGGAATGCAGTGGCACAATCTCAGCTCACTGCAATCTCTGCCTCCCAAGTTCAAGCGATTCTCCTCCCAGCCTCCCAAGTAGCTGGGATTACAGGTGTCCGCCACAACACCTGGCTAATTTTTTGTATTTTTAGTAGAGACAGGGTTTCACTATGTTGGCCAGGCTGATCTTGAACCCCTGACCTCGTGATCTGGATCCACCCGCCTTGGCCTCCCAAAGTACTGCAATTACAGATGTGAGCCACCGTACTCAGTCTTTCTTTTTGAGATGGAATTTTGCTCTTGTTGCCCAGGCCGGAGTGCAATGGCATGGTCTCGGCTCACCACAACCTCTGCCTTCATGTGATTCTTCCGCCTCAGCCTCCCAAGTAGCTGGGATTACAGGCATGCACACCACACCTGGCTAATTTTGAATTTTTAGTAGAGACAGGGTTTTTCT
>NW_012116377.1:174392-176242 GCF_000951035.1 Colobus angolensis palliatus
TGCTGTGTCGATGTCCCTTGAAATGGCGCTGGTTTGGAAGCTGCGGCTAGAGACAAGTGAGGTAACGGGACGTGAGACTGCCAAGCTGCTGAGGCTCTCATCAGTCAGTATCTCCGGTCGTTTCAGCACCACTGCAGATAGCGGACGGCTCAGCAGCTGTGAGGTGCTCTTGACCAAGGAGGGACTGGAGACGAACTTGGAGCAGGCGAACATTTTCAGGGGGTGAGGGGCTGTGGCAGGAGAGCTTCTCCCAACGTAGAGAAGACCGAGACAGGGTTTTTCTATGTTGGTCAGGCTAGTCTCGAACTTCCGACCTCAGGTGATCTGCCCACTTTGGCCTCCCAAAGTGCTGGGATTACAGGCATGAACCACCACACCCAGCCCTATTTTTTATTTTTATAAATACAGATGAGGTTTCACCATGTTGCCCAGGCTGGTATCGAGCTCCTGGGCTCAAGCGATCCCCTGATTCTGGCCTCCCAAAGTGCTGGGATTACAAGCATGAGCCACCGCGCCTGGCCAATTTTTAATTTTTTTGTAGAGATGGGGTCATACTCTGTTTCCCAGAGTGGTCTCCAACTCCTTGGGCTCAAGTGATCCTGCTTCGGCCTCCCAAAGTACTGGTATTACACATGTGAGCCACCACACCTGGCCAAGGTATACCTTTAACATTTAACATTTAATAGGCTGTGATACTGCTGTTTTGTTTTAAGTATACTTCTATAAATTTAAACTTAAGTATACTTGTTACATATACTTCCTATTTTCTTTGCAAGAAACATCTGCTGATTTTAGAATATATGTTTAAGGCATTTTATTAAATAGAAGATTTTCAAAAAGTAGATTAAAAAAGCTTTTAGGCCGGTTGCAGTGGCTCATGCCTGTAATCCCTCCACTTTGGGAGGCCAAGGTAAGCTGATCACTTGAGGCCAGGAATTTGAGACTAGCCTGGTCAACATGGTGAAACCCCGTCTCTACTAAAAATACAAAAATTAGCCAGGCATGTTGATGCATGCCTGTAATCCCAGTTACTTTGGTGGCTGAGGCATGAGAATCGCTTGAGCCCAGGAGGCAGAAGTTGCAGTGAGCAGAGATCATGCCGCTGCACTCCAGCCTGGGCAACAGAGGGAGACTCTGTTTCAAAAAAAAAAAAAAAAAAGCTTTAAGGAGTCTTTACATGTACAGCTAAGCACATTCTAAATACTATGTGATGAATGATTTCTCTTATGTTCAAAAAAATATATTAATTTTGACCCAACTATGACTGTGGGTATTCTGCCCAGGGAAGAAGAGCTAAGAGGCTTAAACCTTACCTTGGACTTGCTGCTTTGTTTTCTATGCCTTCTTGACAGAAGGATTTATTTCACTTCTGAAATACTAGCCATAATGCCCTGCTATGGGTAAGAGGACAGCCTTGCTCCATTAGTACCCTTTAGACCCAACATCAAGAGACTCTAATCTGTAAGACATACACATGACGAGAGGGCATTCATTCACACACAGAGCTCCTGTGAATTCTTGGGAACTCCCAGAGTTATGATCTGTACTTCTCTAGAAGTCTTTGTCATGCTGTACCTTTCACTTACTTTTATTGCCCCTGTTGAATTATAAGCAATGCAAAAGCAGTAATTATATCTTAGTAATTTGTGCTTCTTCCAAGTATTGAAGCACAAAGTCTTACATGTTGCCAAGCATGCCCAATGTCTTACTCAGAAATCCCACTTCTAGAACACTTAGTCTCTTAGGAAGTAATTATAAAAATGAACAAAATAGGCCGGGCGCGGTGGCTCAAGCCTGTAATCCCAGCACTTTGGGAGGCCGAGACGGGCGGATCACGAGGTCAGGAGATC
>NW_012116377.1:180057-185571 GCF_000951035.1 Colobus angolensis palliatus
GCCAGGATGGTCTCGATCTCCTGACCTCGTGATCCGCCCGTCTCGGCCTCCCAAAGTGCTGGGATTACAGGCTTGAGCCACCGCGCCCGGCCTTGGGCCACTTCTTCACATGTGTGCCTTCAGGGCCTGCTTTGGCCTGATCACATTTATACCACTTGCATTTTATGATAGAGTACTGCTGTGCACACCCAATTTAATGACTTCGTAGGTCAGATAACACCCATTTCATGATGGGTAGTGCAGGTTGCATGGTAACTTGGTGGCCCATGATTAAATGGTCAGTCTCTACTAAGGTCCAGTAGCAGACCAAAAGCTGCCTCTGGAGAGGTGTTTTCTAAAAAGGAAGATGGGGCTTTGCTCCAAAATCCTCAGGGCCCATCCTGTGATTCTTCTGTTGGGCCCTGCCAAAGGCTCCAAACAGCATCCCTCTCTGCTACTGACACTTGAGGCACCATTATTTGTTGGATCACATGGCCCAAGTGGCAAACATCAGCTTGCACAGCAGCCTGGACCTGTTGGGGAGTTTTCCCTTGTTCTGGGCCCCACTGTGAACTAACGGCTTTTTGGATAACTTGGTAAATGGCCAGCAGAATAACACATCCAAGTGAAGAATGTGTTGTCTCCAAAATCCGAAGAGACCTCGTATGCATTGCGCCTCCTTTTTGACTGTAGGAGGAGCCAGATGCAACAATTTATCCTTCATCTTAGAAGGGATATCTCACCATGCTCCACACCACCGGACCCCTGGGAATTTCAGTGAAGTAGAAGGCCCCTGATTTCTTACTGGATTTATTTCCATCCTCTGACATGCAATGTCTTACCAATAAATCTACAGTACTTGCTACTTCTTGTTCACTAGGTTGAATCAGTGTAATGTCATCAACGTAATGGATCAGTGCAGTATTTTTTGTTTGTTTGTTTTGAGATGGAGTCTTGCTCTGTGGCCCAGGCTGGAGTACAGTGGTACGATCTCAGCTCACCACAACCTCTGCCTTCTGGGTTCAAGCAATTCTCCTGCCTCAGCCTTCTAAGGAGCTGGGATTACAGGTGTGCGCCACCATGTTCAGCTAATTTTTGTATTTTTAGTAGAGACAGGGTTTTGCCATATTGGCCAGGCTGGTCTGGAACTGCTGACCTCAGATGATCCACCCGCCTCGGCCTCCCAAAGTGCCGGCATTACAGGCGTGAGCCACTGTGCCCGGCCCAGTGCAGTATCTCGCGGAAGGAAAAGGCAATCAAGATCCCTGTGAACTAACTTACAATATATGTCTGGAGAATTGATATACCCCTGAGGCAGCACAGTGAAAGTGTTGTTACTGGCCTTACCAACTGAAAGTGAGCTATTTATGGTGGTTTTAAATAACAAGGATGGAGAAAAAAGCATTTGCCAGCTCAGTAGCTACACATCAGGTAGCAGAGGACATGTTAATATCCTTAAGCAACAAAACCACATTTGGTACAGCAGCTACAACAGGAGTCACCACCTGGTCAAGCTTATGATAATCCAGTGGCATTCTTCTAGACCGATTTGTCTTCTGCAGGGCCAGCTAGGCAAGCTGAATGGGGATGGGGTGGGAATCCCTGCCCCTGCATATTTTTCTTAGTGGTGGTACTAATCTCTGCAATCCCTCCAGGAATGTGGTATTGCTTCTGATTTACTATTTTTCTAGGTGGAGACAGTTTTAGTAGCTTCCACCTGGCCTCTCCCACCAGAACAGCCCTCAGTCCACATGTCAGGTAATCAGTGTGGGGATTCTGCCAGTTACTAAGTAGATCTAGTCCAATTATGTGTGTGGTATTGGGGATACAACCACAGAATGCTTCTGGGACTTGCTGTGCCCATTGTGAGATAGACCTGAGCTAAAACTCCATTCATTTAACTGCCATAAGCCCCTACGCTGACTGGTAGATGACAGTGATGTTTTGGGTCTCCTGGAATTAAGGTCAGTTCAGAGCCAGTGTCTAATTTAAAACAAGTTAATAAATATGAAACAATGATTTATTGTGATAAAGAATGCAAAATGGCCATGAAAGAACGTGTCAAAGAAAATATCTGTTACAGGGTAACTATCTGGGAAGATGGCTGATATTCTTTGGTGGAAGTTAAATAGATGGGAAATCTACTAAAGCGTTAATTGATTTGTGTAAGTGGAAGACTTCTAGGTCAAGTGAACAAAAGCGTAACTTGATTCATAAAGACAGAAAGTCAGGTCCCTCAATGAATACCCGGACTTGAGTCAGTGAAGACACCCAGAAGCCCTAGAATGAAGGGGAGGCCAGGTCCCCTTGAGGAAGAACACCAGTATACTTCCAGAAATTTATACTGTTAATCTTTCTCCCAGTCTTCCAAAAGGGACCTATGGCTTTATTAGAGTGACTGTGCAAAGACCAACACTGAGTCCCCAATATGGCACCATTCTCTGGTGGCAGGTTGGTTACATTGGACTGCTTTTTTCTCACTGAAATAGACACTATGGATATGGATTTGCCTTCCTTACACAAAGTGCTGCCACCAAACTACCCTGAAAAGTAATCACTGAAAGGTCTGATTATTTATTTTCCCCATTGTAACGTATCCGTGGGTCCCAGATACCTGCATTCTCTTATGTAGTTACATTTATATAACCTCACAATCTTTCATTCAGATTTTAACTCACAAGTCACATTCAAATACATCAAATCTCACATGATCTCCAGCTCAATCATAATTCTTTAAAATATACACATCAACCTCAAAGCCACAACAGCCTAATCACGTACTCCTTCACTGTCATACAATTCATCCAGAGACTTGAGCATATTCACAAACCACTTTCACATACCGTCATCCCTCCAGGACTCCTCCCTACCAAAATCCACAGATGCTCAAGTCCCTTATATAAAATGGCATAGTATTTGCATATAATCTATGGAAATCCTCCCGTATTCTTTAAACCCTCTCTAGATTACTTATAATACCTAATAACCATGTAAATACTATGTAAATAGTTGTTATATTCTATTGTTTAGGGCATGATGACAAGAAAAAAAAGTCTGTACAAGTTCAGTACAGATGCAAACATCAACTTTTTCCCAGATATTTTCAACTGAAGGTTTGCTGAATCCCCAGGGCAAGACCCATGGATACGGAGGGCCAGCTGTACATCATATATTTCACTCTCCTTTCAGTGACAGCTTCAAGAGCAAACCATCCCACATATGTGAACAAGAATCAGACACAAGCAGAATCACTTGTTCTCAAGCACCATTTCCTCATATTACACTTGGTGACGGAGTTACTGGTCTCTCAGCAAGGTTAAAACTCCTTACCATGGATCTGTCCCTTCTGGCAGATAACGTACCAGCTTCCACTCCTCTCAGTCAGCTCTGGACTCTCACACACAACCAAACACAGTCACCTCACACCGCTCCTATGCGTACATCTAAGGTTCAGGACGCCCTGGTCCAGAGATCTGTCATTCATCCATCTCAGACCCGCCTGGTCCCAACCAGCTTTTTCCCTTCCCAGGGGCCGCCACAGTCACACTAGTCCTCTAATCATGGGTGGACCCAGCGCAAAAAAGCCTCACACAGAATGTCACAGGATCCCTGTGCACGTGGCTGCGCTCCCGCAAACATGGCAATCACACGGGTCCAGGTGGCCTCTCACATTTAAGCCACATCACATATCACTCCACAGGGGCCACTGCGGGAGTGGCGGCGCTCGCCGCATGAACCCCACGCAGGCATATAGCACAGCCATTCTCAAAAGGCCTCAAAACCATTTCACGACCCAGCGCGGTGGTTCACACCTGTCATCCAATACTTTGGCAAACGAGGTGGGAGGATCGCTTGAGTCCAGGAGTTCGAGACCACCAGCGTGGGCAACATAGTGAGACCTCGTCTTTACCAATAAATAAATAAATAAATAAATGGAGGATCGCTTGAGTCCAGTAGTTCGAGACCACCAGCATGGGCAACATAGCGAGACGTCGTCTTTACCAATAAATAAATAAATAAATATATATATCGTTTTGGCCAGACCCGGTGGCTCACGCCTGTAATCCCAGCACTTTGGGAGGTGGATGCGGGAGGAGCTGAGGAGGTGGAGACTGCAGTGAGCTAGGATCGCGACACCACACTCAGCCCTGGCAGCAGGGCATGAAGACCCTGTGTCACAAAAAAAAAAAAAAAAAAAGAACTTTAGCTGATTGAATGAGGCTTACCCATTGTGTGGAGCATAATCTGCTTTATTCAGAGTCCACTGATTTAAGTGTTAATCTCATCCAAAAAAAACAACTTTCACAGAAACATCCAGAATAATGTTTGACCAAATATCTGGGCATCATGGCAAGTTGACACATAAAATTAACCATCATAAGTCCACCCTTGTCAACTTGGTACCCATAAGCATCTCCTAAAACCATACTTCATATCTGAATAAAGACAGTAACAAGGTTATACTTCTGCTTAACATGATACAACTATGCTGCATACAACCAAAAATAACCCTTCCCTAGAAGAGGATGCAAAGTCTGGATGATATTAATGCTTCTCCCTGATATCCCATAACTTAAAAACTGATATAAAGTTAACAATATTTAAATACTCTAATATAAAGTCAGTATATCTTACTGTGCATGATAAAGAGATATGAAAGGGAGGAAAACAGAGCTTTGTTGTACACACATTCATTACAAAATAAAGAAGATACATTCATGACAATTACAGTTTTTGTTTCCGTAGCGGCTCATAGCTGGTATTCATGCCTCCCTTCTTCCCTTACCCATTATGTATTTCTTTTCCCCTCAGCAAGCAAGCTCCTCAGCTGATTGTGGTTCTTTAACTGGTGGGGTGACCCAAACCTTAAGGGTCTGGATGGTAGTTTTGGCAGAAGCATTTTGTATAAGGAAGACAAATTCGTATCTAAAGTGTGTATTCCAGTAAGAAAAAAAATACTGTCCCTTCCATGATGAAAGCAATCCAATGTATCAGCCTGCCACCAGGGAATGGTGCCATATTGGGGAACCAGGGTTGGTCTTGGCTGCTGGCACACTGGGCACTCAGCAGTAGCTGTAGCCAGTTTGGCTTTGGTAAGCAGAAGTCCACGTTGCTGAGCCCATGCATAACTTCCATCACTGCCATCATGACCACTTTGTTCACGAGCCAGGTGGGTGATAAGGGTAGCTGGGGAAAGAGGCTGACTGATATCCACAGAATGGATCATCCTATGCACCCGACTATTAAACATCCTCCTCTGCTAAAGTTACCCTTTGGTAAGTATTCATATAGGGCACAAATATCTTTATAATTCTTACCTGTTCAGCAAGGTCCATAACTCTTCCCCAGAATTCCTTGTCACCAGTTTTTAAATAATGTTCCAAGTCCCTGACCATCCAGCCAGACCATTGGCTATAGTGCATAAGTTGGTATATAATGTCACATCTGGCTATTTCTCCTTCTAGGAAAAATGAACAACCAGGTGCAGTGCTCCGAGTTCCAATCACTGGGAGGATTTCCCTTTACCACTGTTCT
>NW_012116377.1:186016-187225 GCF_000951035.1 Colobus angolensis palliatus
AAAAAAAAAAAAAAAGCATTTACTTTATCCTCAGGCTCACACGATCAGTCAGAGAGCTTCCACTCCTCTCAGTCAACTCTGGTCTCTCACACACTGACACACGCACAGTCACCTCACCCCGCTCCTGTGCGCACATCTAAGGCTCAGGGCGCCCTGCTCCAGAGATCTGTCATTCAGCCATCTCAGCCCCTCCTGACTACTTGAGGAGTTAGCTGTAGATTTACACATACAACACAAGCCAAAATCACATTGCTACCCCGCATTTATCATCACAGCCTCAGAAAAACACCACATATGTAGTATGCTTATGTACATATGTGTTTGATTTTTTTTTTTTTCTAAGATTAGGCTAGGCCACAATACATACACATCGTTCTGCAACTTCTTCTTCTTTTTTTTTCTTTTTTTGAGACGGAGTTTCTCTCTTTCGCCCAGGCTGGAATGTAGTGGCGCGATCTGGGCTTGCTGCAACCTCCGCCCTGGGTTTTCAAGCAGTTCTCCTGCCTCATCCTCCCGAGTAGCTGGGATTACAGGCATCCACCACCACACCCACCTCATTTTTGTATTTTTAGTAGAGACGGGATTTCACCATGTTGGCCAGGCTAGGCTTGGGCCCCTAACCTCGTGATCCTCCTGCCTCGGCCTCCCAAAGTGTTGAGATTACAGGCGTGAGCCACTGCGCCCAACCTCTGCAACTTCTTACTAGAAGATATTTATGTCCTTTTGTCTGTATTCAAAGACAAACTTAAGAATATTTCTCAGGATGTTTGCAGGTACGATTCTTCTTTAATTCTTACAGCACTGTACTGCAAACTAAAGACTCAATTTATTTTGGTCTGGAAATTTTTGTTCTATTTTTTCTTCTCTTCCATCTATGTTCTTTCAGTCTCTTATTTTCGAAATTCCTGTTATACATACATTGGGTCTTTTGGGTCTGTTTTCTGTTTCCCTAATCTTTTCTCATAATGTCCATTACCTTTTCTTTTTCCTCTTAATTCAGTAAAAATCTACTCAGGGCAGTTCTCAGCACCATTTCATCATAGTATTGGGACACTGGGCTGGCCTAACTATCCCTTCTGCTGAAGAGAATGATCTTTGCTTTTCTTGAGTCTATCGTGCTGTAGCTAGATTTCCTCATGGTTTTGAGTAAAGCTAGGATTTGTCCAAATTCCCACTAATAATTTATGTATGTATGTATCAGGTCTGGGA
>NW_012116377.1:188860-194516 GCF_000951035.1 Colobus angolensis palliatus
AAAAAAAAAAAAAAAAAGATTACATGATAAAGGTAAGACCAGAGAGCAAATATATATGCCTTATTAATATATGCAAATGGCATTTAACTCATCTATTAAAAGACTTTGTTCAGATTGAGTCACGAATTAAAACCCAGACACCTGAATGATTCACTAATTTAGAAAGGTTAAGAAAAGGACTGGCAAACTATATCAGACAAATAGAATGAAAAGAAAACAGGGCCGGGCACAGTGGCTCATGCCTATAATCCCAACACTTTGGGAGGCCAAGGTGGGTGGATCACGAGGTCAGGAGATAAGACCATCCTGGCTAACAGGGTGAAACCCCGTCTCTACTAAAAATACCAAAGATTAGTTGGGCATGGTGGCGGGCGCCTGTAGTCTCAGCTACTGGGGAGGCTGAGGCAGGAGAATGGCATGAACCTAGAAGGCGGAGGCTGCAGTGAGCCGAGATCACGCCACCGCACTCTAGCCCGGTTGACAGAGCAAGGCTTCGTCTTAAAAAAAAAACAAAAACAAAACAAAACAAAAAAAATGAGATTTAATTAAAGCAGGATGCTGGCCAGGTGCAGTGGTTCATGCCTGTAATCCCAGCACTTTGGGAGGCTGAGGTGGGCGGATCTTGAGGTCAGGAGACCAAGACCATCCTGGCCAACATGGTGAATCCCCATCTCTCCTAAGAATACAAAAATTAGCTGGGTGTGGTAGCGTGCACCTGTAATCCCAGCTACTTGGGAGGCTGAGGCAGGAGAATTGCTTGAACCCAGGGGGCGGATATTGCTGTGAACCATGATCTTGCCACTGCACTCCAGCCTGGGTGACAGAGCAAGACTCCATCTCAAAAAATAAAATAAAAAAGCAGGACCCTAAGGAAAAATCATAGCTTTGAATGCTCCTACCAAAAACAGTTAAAATATATGAATTAGAAATAGATGGAAACGGCTAGGTGCTGTGGCTCACGCCTGTAATCCCTGCATTTTGGGAGGCTGAGGCGGGCAGATCACCTGAAGTCGGTAGTTCGATACCAGCCTGATCAACATGGAGAAACTCCGTCTCTACTAAAAATACAAAGTTAGCCTGGCATGGTGGTGCATGCCTGTAATCCCAGCTACCTGGAAGGCTGAGGTAAGAGAATCACTTGAACCCAGGAGGCAGAGGTTGCAGTGAGCTGAGATTGTGTCATTGCACTCCAGCCTGGGCAACAAGAGCGAAACTCTGTCTCAAAAAAATGAATAAATAAATAAGAAATACTTGGAAATGTGGAAAGAATTTGCAAAGATAAGAAATTATATGTGTTGGAAAACAGGAAAAAATGTCTAGTTGCTTTTCCTTCCTTCCTGTGATCTGAACTTCCATCCTGTATCATTTATCTTTAGCCTGAAAATCTTCCCTTAGCTTTTCCTGTAGTTTGGGTCTTTGGTGACACATTCTCTCAGATTTTATTATGTAAAAATGATTTTATTTCATCTTAATTTTTAATTGATTTTTAAGTTTTAGTGTCAGGGCAATGCTGGCTCCATAAAATAATTCAGGAAATATACTGTAGTTTGACCACTTAAATTTAATGTAATTAGCAATATAGTTAGGTTTTACTCTATCATTTTGTCAACTGTTCTTTTTAAATTTTTTTTTCCTGTTTTCCTGCCTTGTCTTGGATTAATCTTATTTTTTTAGTATTTAATTTTATCTTCACTATAGGATTATTTGCTGTATCTCTTTGTTTTGCTGTTTTAGGAGTTGTTTTAAGGTTTGCGATGTGCTTTACATTATTCGTGTCATTTTAGAACACTTCAGGTATAATGTAAACATCTTACAGCTGGATACTTTTTTTTTTTTAAGAGACTGGGTCATGCTCTGTTGCCCAGGTTGGAGTCCAGTGGTGTCATCATAGCTTATTGCAGCCTCAAACTCCTAGGCTCAAGTGATCCTTCTGCCTCAGCCTTCCAAGTAACTAGGACTACAGTTGTGTACCACCACGTCTGGCTAATTGTTTAATTTTTTGTAGAGATGCCATCTCACTTTGTTACCCAGGCTGGTCTCAAACTCCTGGCCTTAAGCAATCCTGCCTCCCTGCAGTGGCTTACAGGGGTGAGCCACTGCACCAGGCACAACTGGATACTTCTATTTCCCCTTCCCGTCTTTTTTGTGTGTGTGTCATATATTTTATTTCTAAATTTGCTTAAAGCATATATTTCTTTCTTTAGTTGATTATCTTTTAAAGAAATTATTAAATGAAAAGAATATCTTATGTTTTAACCCTATGTTTACCATTTCTAACACTTTATTCTTCTGTATAGACTGAAGATTTTATCTAGTATAAATTTTTTTTTCCACGTGAAGAATTTCCTTTAACATTTTTGTACACCACCATGCCTGGCTAATTTTTGTATTTTTAGTAGAGACCAGGGTTTCACCACATTGGCCAGGCTGATCTCGAACTCCTGACCTCAGGTGATCCACCCGCCTCAGCCTCCCAAAGTGCTGGGATTACAGGTGTGAGCCACCACACCCGGCCTCATATAGTTCATTTCTTAGTTTCGGGATTTGCCTTGGGTTCTTTTTTAGAGTATTCAAATTTCACCTGAAATTTCCCTTTTTCCCTTCTGTAGATTTTTAAAATATATCTCATAGTTTTTATAGTCTGCCAATTTCAACATCTGTGTCATTTGTAGATATGTTTCTATTAAGTGGTTTTCTCTTGAAAATCATATTTTTTCATTTCCAGTAGTTTTATTTATTTTTTATTTTTATTTATTTATTTTTTTGAGATGGAGTCTCACTCTGTTGCCCAGGCTGGAATGCAGTGGCACAGTCTCAGCTCACTACAACCTCTGCCTCCTAGGTTCAAGCGACCCTCCTGCCTCAGCCTCCCAAGTATCTGGGACCACAGTTGTGTGCCACCACACTCGGCTAATTTTTTGTGTTTTTAGTAGAGATAGGGTTTCACCATGTTGCCCAGTCTGGTCTCAAACTCCTGACCTCAAGTGATCCGCCTGCCTCAGCCTCCCAGAGTGCTAGGATTACAGGTGTGAGCCACCACGCCCAGCCTATTGTACACTTTTTATTGCATGTTACGTGTTGTTGACTCGGGGTTCTGTTAATTCCCTCTGTAGAGGGGACATTAGCTCTACCAGGTAATTACACATAATTACATATAATGGAAAGGCACAATACTGAAAACATGATAATTGGATCAAGTGAACAGAATAGAAATCCTAGAGTTATACCTACAAATGGGAATATAACTCATGGTTAACATGACATGTCCAATCGGTAGGCTAAAGATAGACTGTTGATAACATTATCAGATAGGTAGCAATTTTGGGAAAAGATAAAGTCCAATCTATATCCCATGTACCATATAGGATAAATTACAATAAATCAAATAATTTAATTTAATTATTAAAAATACAACGATAACAGCACTAGAATAAAACATGGGAGAATTCCTCCATAACTTTGGTTTGGGGAATGCCTTTCTAACTAGGACTCAGAATCCAAAAACTAGAAAAAGAAAAGGTTAACACATTTTACCACATAAAAATAAAAAAACTTCTGCATGGCGAGAAACACTTGTAAGCAAAGTCAGAAGACAGATGACAAACTGTATTTACCACTCATAAACAAGGAAAGAGCTTATTATTTCTCTAATATAGAGAACTTTTAGAGAAAAAAAGATGAATAGCCCACTAGAAAAAAGGCCAAAGGACCTGAATAGAGAGTTCACAGTAAAGGAAATATAAAGGGTTTTTCTAAAAAGAAAAGTACTAAACTCACAATTAAAGAAATGTCCACCAAAACTCTATGGCAGTAGAGTTTATGACATAGAGTTTTAGTGGACATTTCTTTCTTGTTAGATTGGTAAAAATAAAATGTTTTGACAAAGCACCCTGTTAGGGAGTCTGTGAGGAGAACGAAATGGTCTAACTGTTTTCAAGGGCAATTTGACATCTACCAAAATGTGTCTTCCATTTTGACCCAGCAATCCAACTCCTGGCACTTTTTCTTACAGATATACCCATATTTGTATGAAATGATAAATTCACAATAGCATTCATTGTGCCATTGTTTATAATAGCCAAAGACTAGAAATAATGAATCTATAGGTTTAATTGATAAACCATCAGTGTTAATACAAATAATTGGACTATATATACTTATGTAAAAATAAAGAAGCCATTCACCACAGATATGGCAAGATCCTTTGAATTTAATAAGTCAAAATCAAGTACCAAACAGTGTATATATTATAATATGTTACTATTTGTATAAAAGCATGAAAAATTATATCTGTATGTATTTACTTATAAAGTTTTTTTATAACTTTTTGCGCTCATGGGGGCAAGAGGTGGGAGAAAAAATGGAAAGGATAAACATGAGGCAAGACATCTGAATGTATACCTTTTTAGTTCTTAACCATTTAAGAAAGGAAAAGAAAAATGTAAAAATATGCCAGGTGCAGTGGCTCATGCCTGTAATTCCAACACTTTGGGAGGCTACAGCAGGAGGACTGCTTCAAACCAGGAGTTTGAGACCAGCCTGGACAACAAAGACCCCCATCGGTACAAAAAAAAAAAAAAAATTAGCTGGGTATGGTGGCACGTGCCTATAGTCCCAGCTACTTGGGACACTGAGATGGGAGAATCAATTGTGCCCGGGAGTTTGAGGTTGCAGTGTGAGCTATGATCTCGCCACTGGACTCCAGCTTGGGTGACAAAGAAAGATGCCTCACCCTTACCACCCCTCTCCCCAAAAAAGAGAAAGAAAATATAGAAATAAAACTTGTTAAGTTTTATAATTTTCTCTAGCCATTTTTAGCTACTTAGATTTGGTGATGGAGTAGAAAGAGAGATGGATTTATCAAGGATTCAGGCTTTGTCAAGCAAGTACGAAATGAGAGGGTTAAGGGAGCTCATGTTGGGAGTGATTATAAAGTTAAGTGATTAGTTGAGTATGGAATTTAAGTTGGGTAAGAAGAGGGAGAAGAGGCATGGAGTGGGTGAGTGCCAATGTGAAGGGGATCAGAGAAGGATACTTGATATTTTGGAGGTGATGCAGTTATTGCTAATCACAAGGTCTAGAGTAATAACGTGGGGAGTTAGTACAGTAGAGTGGAAGATAAGCTCATAGAAAAGTAGAAAAGGTTAAGGAATTGGGCCCATGATGTTAGAAGAACTCAGTATACGGATATTTGAAATCACTGAAAATTAAGATTACTAGTATTAGAGTTAGTGATACTGAGCCAGGACTGAAAATTCCTGAGGGGCAAAAACCTGCATGTGAATACATCACTGCAATGGAGAGAGAGATAATACATGGTATAGACTGATGAAATGATGACATTATATTTTAGAGAAGGGGCCCAGGTGCGGTGGCTCACACCTGTAATCCCAGCATTTTGTGAGGCCGAGGCAGGCGGATCACTTGAGGTCAGGAGTTTGAGACTAGCCTGGACAACATGGTAAAACCCCTTCCCTACAAAAAATACAAAAATTAGCCAGGTGTGGTGGTGTGCACCTGTAATCCCAGCTACTTGGGAGGCTGAGGCACGAGAATCGCTTGAACCCAGGAGGCAGAGGTTGCAGTGAGCTGAGGTCATGCCACTGCACTCCAGCCTGGGCTACAGAGTGAGATTCCATTTCAAAAAAAAAAAAAA
>NW_012116377.1:195396-199496 GCF_000951035.1 Colobus angolensis palliatus
TTGCATGGAAAAACTGAAGATCTTGCCAGGAAATATATGATCACCATTTACAAACTCCAGTTTTAGATTGAACAGCATATGTTAGACTTGGGTCACATCTATGAGAGTCTAGATCATTCTACATTAATATTCTTTAGTTTAGGAACATAGTAAGTATACAGGGAGAGGTGGTGGATGGTAACAGTTAAGACCTCTCAGGTGTAATTACAAAACAATGGAATATGTACCTTAGAAAATACCTTAGAGATTTTATTCACCCCAGAGATTCAAGCTTAAGAGAATTTTTAAATCTTTTATTGTAAGATTAAATGAGGCTGGGTGCAGTGGCTCATGCCTGTAATCCCAGCACTTTGGGAGGCCAAGGTGGGAGGATTGCTTGAGCCCAGGAGCTCGAGACCAGCCTGGCTAACATGGTGAAACCCTGTCTCTACTAAAAATACAAAAAAAAATTAGCTGGGCGAGGTGGCGGGCGCCTGTAATCCCAGCTACTCGGGAGGCTGAGGCAGGAGAATGGTGTGAACCTGGGAGGTGGAGCTTGCAGTGAGCTGAGATCCAGCCACTGCACTCCAGCCTGGGCGGCAGAGTGAGACTCCGTCTCAAAAAAAAAAAAACAAAAAACAAATGTTATGCTACCAATAAAAATCATATTACAGTTACAATAACTATTTCTAGATAATAAACCAACCCAAAATTTAGTTGGTTAAACAACAATCATGGTTGGGCTTGGAAATCCACAATCTGAGCAGAGCTCAGTAGGAATGGCTCACCTCTGTTCCATGTGGTATCAGCTGAAATGGTCTGATTGGGAACTACATGACCCACTTTCAAGATAATTCCCTCACATGGCTTGCAAGCTGTTGCTGACTGTTGTTTGGGGAGGCTTGGTTCCTTTCCCCATGAGCTATCCCATGGGCTGGTTAGGCTTCCTAGGAACATGGTGGGTGGGTTTCCGGAACGAACATCCCAAGAAAGTAAGGCAGAAGTATGATATGTTTTTGTGATCTAACCACGGAAGTCACATAATCACTTCTGCCATATTCTATAGGTTGAGTAAGTCTATAGGTTGAAAGATGTCCTTTCAGGTTCAAGAGAAGGGGACACATAACTTTACACCAATTGGAAGGGGGATGTCAAGATTAAATTGAAGAAGAATATATGCGACGCAAGATACAGCAGTGTCCATCTATGGAAAATATAGTCTGCACCAGATGTCTGCTAAAGAATTTGTAGGAAAACTAAAAATGCCTATGGCATGTTAGTCATAATCATGAAGTAAAATTTTCAAGTTATTTTTCTCAAGATAGAGATTTTAATTAGACATGTTGGAAAGATTTAAACATTTTTAACTATTTAATTTAATTGGGAGCCTGTACTTATTTTCTTAATTTCGAGATGACTGATAAACAGGAGTTTCCCACCTATACAAGAAGATGTGTCTGCAGAAATTGAATTGTTTAAGAACATGTGGGCACTCCGCTTCAGTCACACTAAATTCCTCTTTGACCCGTGTCCCAGGCTTAGCCTATATATTCAGTAGACTGTCTCCTTTCTTGCAGTACCTTCTTTTAGCGCCTCTCTTTTCTTTTTAAAAATGTTTCTTATAATTTCAAAAATAGTACTATGATTTGTCATTTTAGGAGTTGGTGATGTTCAGAGATGTGGCTATAGATGTCTCTCAGGAGGAATGGGAATGCCTGAACCCAGCGCAGAGGAATTTGTACAAGGAGGTGATGTTGGAGAATTATAGCAACTTGGTGTCACTTGGTAAAGTTATCTAAAAATTAAGAACCTGACAATTCAGAATTCCTCTAACAATTCACAATCTACTTGGAATTTCTTCTTTCTCCCCTATTAATTTAGGGCTAGCTTTCAAATAACTGGATGAATTTTCTCTTTATGTATTGTAGAAACAAGTACAGCTAAATGCAGGGACATTTTCATTTTCCCCATCCTTACATGTTCTTTTGGTGCTTTCTTATAATAACTCTTCTTTGATGTTTAAGGGGCAGAATTAGAAATCTGCAATGTTAAAGCATAACGCTGTCAAAGAAAGCACTCTGTCTTGTCTTTTTTTCACGTCCACTGTACTAAATCTGCCAGTGTACTAGCACAAGATTAAAACTAGACACATGGGTTCCAGGAGTGAAGCTTTTTTCTTTCCTGGGTAACAGAGTGGTAGGCTGGAGTAATAAAGGTTCATTTACTATTCTCAAAGGAACACCACTCCATTTCCTACAATAAATGTCCTCTTTCATTTTTTATTTAATTTATTTGTTTGTTTTTTGAGATGGAGTTTCACTCTCATTGCCCAGGCTGGAGTGCAATGGCGTGATCTTGGCTCACCGCAACCTCTGCCTCCCGGGTTCAAGCGATTCTCCTGCCTCAGCCTTCTGAGTAGCTGGGATTACAGGCATGTGCCACCACGCCTGGCTAATTTTGTATTTTTAGTAAAGACATGTTTTTTCCATGTTGGTCAGGCTGGTCTCAAACTCCTGACCTCAGGTAATCACCCGCCTCGGCCTCCCAAAGTGCTGGGGTTACAGGCATGAGCCACCACACCCAGCCTTTTTAGTTTTTTCTCTTTTTTTTTGAGACAGAGTTTCACTTTTGTTGCCCAGGCTAGAGTGCAATGGCGCATCTCGGCTCACCGCATCCTCTGCCTCCCAGGTTCAAGCAATTCTCCTGCCTCAGCCTCCTGAGTAGCTGGGATTACAGGTGCCCGCCACCAGGCACTGCTAATTTTTGTATTTTTAGTAGAAACAGGGTTTCACCATGTTGGCCAGGCTGGTCTCGAAATTCTGATCTCAAGTGATCCACCCGCATTGGCCTCCCAAAGTGCTGGCATTACAGGCGTGAGCCACCATGCCTGACCTGTATTCTCTTTTAAATGATTTGCCTTTGGAAGTAATTTTTTAAGAACTTTGTACAGTTAACATTTAAAAAATATGAGGCCGGGTGCAGTGGCTTATGTAATCCCAGTACTTTGGGAGGCTGAGGCAGGTGGATCACCTGAGGTCAGGAGTTTGAGACCAGCCTGGCCAATATGGGCGAAACCCCGTTTCTACTAAAAATGCAAAACTTAGCCAGGCACTGTATTGGGTGTACTGTAATCCTGGCTACTTAGGAGGCTGAGGCAGGAGAATCACTTGAACCCGTGAAATAGAGGTTGCAGTGAGCCGAGATTGTGCCATTGCACTCTAGCCTGGACAACAAGAGCAAAACTCCCTCTCAAAAAAAAATTTAAAAAAAGAATGAATATCTCAGGAAGCTTCTTTTTTTTCCTCACAACAAAATAAGAGAAAGCTTACATAAATTTAAGTACTATTTTATCGCCTGTTTGTTTGCTTTGTTTGTCATGATCCTGTGTTCATCTGAATATGAGGATTTCATCTTCTCCTTTATTTCCTCTGTATCCCTTATCAAGTACCATTTTTATCTGCGATTTATTTTTATTTTAATTAGTTCTAAATTACTGTATTTGGATACATTCATTTCCATCTCATCTCAATTTCTTTTCTTATAACTAGGACTTTCTGTTTCTAAGCCAGCCGTAATCTCCTCACTGGAGCAAGGGAAGGAGCCCTGGATGTTTGTGAGGGAAGAGACAGGAAGATGGTGCTCAGGTGAGTGAACAAGCACAGGAAGCCCTTGCAGGGAGCAGACGAGCTGGTCAGAATGTTGGGTTGGCAAGGTTATTTTAAATCAAATACTTAGGGAAAACCTGATTTCAAAACATATTACAAACCTATAGTAATCAAATAGTGTGGTACTGGCATAAAGATAGACTTGTAGATTAATGGAATAGAATAGAGAGCCCAGAAATAAACCCTTGCATAAATAGTCAATTGAATTTAGACAAGGGTGCCAACACTTCCATGGAGAAAATTGGATGATCCACAGGCAAAGGAATACATTTGTACCCTTGTCTTATACCAGATAGAAAACTTAGAATGGATCAAAGACCTAAATATGAGATCTAAAACAATAAAAACTCTTAGAAGAAAATATTGGAGGCCAGGCGCGGTGGCTCAAGCCTGTAATCCCAGCACTTTGGGAGGCCGAGACGGGCGGATCACGAGGTCAGGAGATCGAGACCATCC
>NW_012116377.1:200303-208899 GCF_000951035.1 Colobus angolensis palliatus
ATTGGATTTGGCAATGATTTATTGTGTATAACACCAAAAGCACTGGCAACAAAAGCAAAAATAGACAAATGGGACTACATCAAACCTAAAAAATTCTGTACATCAAAGGACACAATCTACAGTGTTTATTAATTTTTGTTTGTTTGTTTTGAGACAGGGTTTTACTCTGTCACTCAGGCTGGATGGAGTGCAGTGGTGCAAACTCGGCTCACTGCAACCTCTGCCTCCCTGGCTCAAGCAATCCTCTCACCTCAGTTTCCTGAGTAGCTGAAACTACAGGCACACGTCACCATGCCTGGCTAATTTTTTAAATTTTTGCAGAGATGAGGTCTCGCTGTATTGCCCAGGCTGGTCTCGACCTCCTTAACCAATCCTCCCACCTCAGCCTCCCAAAGTGCTAGGATTACAGGCATGCGCTACTGTGCCCAGCCTGTTTATAAATTTTTTTAAAAGATTCAGGCTGGGCTTAGTGGCTCACACCTGTAATCTCAGCACTTTGGGAGGCTCAGGTGGGAGGATTACTTGAGCTTAGGAGTTTGTGACCAGTCTGGGCAACATAGCAAAAGACCTGTCTTTACAAAAAATTAAAAATTAAAAAATTAGCCAGGCATGGTGGTGCATGCCTGTAGTCCCAGATATTCAGCAGACTGAGGTGGGAGATCATTTGAGCCCAGGAGTTTGAGGCTACAGTGAGCCAAGATTGTACCACTTTACTCCAGTCTAGGTGACACTGCAAGATGCTGTCTCAAGATAAATAAATAAAAGATTCATACAAGTTGCTTTGCTAGGTGATGGGAATACATTTTTAAAGTGTTATAGAGACATTTTCAATCTAGTAGGGGATCAAGAATACATGGATGGATATTCTAATAGAATCACTAGGCAAAAAAATAGTGTTGATTAGAAATTAGGAAAATTAGAGAAAGTAATATATGACTATATTGAGGAGGTAGAGATGGCAGAGGGATGATTGAGAAGAAAGGAGATCAACCAGGAATGTTTGGGGTGTGTAGGCCAAGAGCAGATCCATTCTTTTTTTTTTGAGACGGAGTCTCGCTCTGTCGCCCGGGCTGGAGTGCAGTGGCCGGATCTCAGTTCACTGCAAGCTCCGCCTCCCGGGTTTACGCCATTCTCCTGCCTCAGCCTCCTGAGTAGCTGGGACTACAGGTGCCCGCCACCTCGCCCGGCTAGTTTTTTTTGTATTTTTTAGTAGAGACGGGGTTTCACAGTGTTAGCCAGGATGGTCTCGATCTCCTGACCTCGTGATCCGCCCGTCTCGGCCTCCCAAAGTGCTGGGATTACAGGCTTGAGCCACCGCACCCGGCCGAGCAGATCCATTCTATAGGCCAGAGTTCTTTGATGATGTCTGTGACTCATTGAAGCGCTATAGGCTGAACGTGGTGGCTCACGCCTGTAATCCCAGCACTTTGGGAGGCCAAGGTGGAAGGATTCCAGAGTTCTTTGATGATGTCTGTGACTCATTGAAGTGCTGTAGGTTGAACGTGGTGGCTCACGCCTGTAATCCCAGCACTTTGGGAGGCCAAGGTGGAAGGATTCCAGAGTTCTTTGATGATGTCTGTGACTCATTGAAGTGCTGTAGGTTGAACGTGGTGGCTCGCACCTGTAATCCCAGCACTTTGGGAGACCACGGTGGAAGGATTGCTTGAGCCTAGGAGTTTGATACCAGTCTGGGCAATATAGTGACACCCTATCTTTAGCCTAGCATGCACCTGTAGTCCCATCTACGCAAGAGGCCGAGTTGGGAGGACTGCTTGAGCCTGGGAGGTCAAGGCTGCAAAAAGCCATGATTCTGCCATTGCACTCTAGTCTAGTAACAGAGCAAGACCCTGTCTCAATAAATAAATAAATAAATAAATAAATAAATAAATAAAGTGCTACAGAACTGTGAGAGAATACATTTTTTTGTTTTAAGCCACCCAGTTTGTGGGACTTTGTTAATGGCAGCCCTAGGAATCTAATAGAGAGGAATCATGGAAAAATGATACATATTCTCACACATGTTTTAATGTAAAGATAACATTCCTTTACCACTTTTTTAATACCTGGTTAGGCTTTTTCCTTGGCATGGATTTTCTTTAAAAAAAACCTTTATTTTGAAATAATTATGGATTCACAAGAGGTTGCGAAGAAATGTACAGGGGAGTCCTGTGCACCCCTTTTGCAGCTTCCCCCAGGGTTAATACCTTACCCAACTGTAGTACAATACCATACCAAAAAATTGACATTGCTACAATTCATAGAACTTACTCAGATTTCACCAGTTATACATGCACTCATTTCTGTGTGTATATTTATAGCTCTATGCAGTTTTATCACATGTAGCCTTGTGTCACTACCACAATAGTCAAAGTACTCAACAATACCATCACAAGACTCCCTTGTGTTACCTCTTTATAGCTATACTTGTCCCATTTCTCTTTTTCCTATCCCTTGTGATATGGTTTGGCTGTGTCTCCTCCCAAATCTCATCTTGAATTATAGCTCCCATAATTCCCATGTGTTGTGGGAGGGACCAGGTGGGAGATAATTGAATCATGGGGGCAGTTTCCCCCATACTGTTCTCGTGGTAGTAAGTGTCACAAGATCTGAGGGTTTTATAAGGGGTTTCCCCTTTCGCTTGGCTCTCATTCTGCCTTGCTTGCTGCCATGTAAGATGTGCCTTTGCTCCTCCTTTGCCTTCTGCCGTGATTGTGAGGCCTCCCCAGCCACGTGGAACTGTGAGTCCATTAAACTTTTTTCTTTATAAATTACCCAGTCCCGGGTATGTCTGTATCAGCAGCATGAGAATAGACTAATACACCTTGGCAACCACTGTTCTGTTCTCTGTATAATTATGTAATTTCATAAATGTTATATAAATGGAATCCTGCAATGCT
Source organism: Colobus angolensis palliatus (assembly GCF_000951035.1). Taxonomy (NCBI): domain Eukaryota; kingdom Metazoa; phylum Chordata; class Mammalia; order Primates; family Cercopithecidae; genus Colobus; species Colobus angolensis. The sequence continues at coordinate 203,201 of NW_012116377.1, forward strand.
TGTCCGTTTGAAAATGGCTTTTTTCTTTTATTTCATATACACATACACATATATATGAGTTTTTTGTTTTTTACATTCATGTACAAACTTGTACATGAAAATAAGTCTTCATTTGTTTACGATAAATGCTCAAGAGTGTAGTTGCTGTGTAGTGTAATAAGTTCATTTTTAGTTTTTCAAGGAGCTGCTAAATTATTGTTGACAATCTTTGTACCATTTTACTTTCTTACCAGCAATGTATGTATGATCTACTTTCTCTAATCATAGCCAGCACTTGGTGTTCTAATTGTTTTTCATTCTAGCCATTCTAATAGGTGGGTAATTATATCTCATTGTGGTTTTAATTTGAATTTCCTTAATGGCAAATAATGTTGAACATCTGTGTGTGCCATCTGTCTATCCTGTTCAGTGAAATGTCTCTCCATGCCTTTTGCCCATTTTCTAATTTGGTTGGTTTTATACTGTTGTGTTTTCAAAGTTCTTTTTGTATCTTAGACAGAATGCCTTTGTTGGATATATGACCTGCAAATATTTTCTCCCAGTCTGTAATTTGTCTTTTTTTTTTTTTTTTTTAAGCAAGGTTTATTGTGAAGAGTGAAAGAACAAAGCTTCCACAGCATGGAAGGGGACCCCAGCGGGTTGCCCTGTAATTTGTCTTTTTATCCTTTTAACAGGGTCTTTGCAGAGCAAAAGTTCTTAATTTTGATGAGGTCTAATTTATCTTCTTTTCTCTTGTGAATTGTGTTTTTGGTGTATTTAGTGTCAAGTCTAATAATTGTTTGCCTACTCAAACGTCCTTAAGATTTTCGTTTTTAGACATTTTATAGTTTCGTTTGTTTATTTGTTTGTTTCTGGTGACGGAGTCTTGCTCTGTCACCCAGGCTGGAGTGCAGTGGCGTGATCTCAGCTCACTGCAACCTTTGCCTCCCAGGTTCAAGCGATTCTCCTGTCTCAGCCTTGCAAATAGCTGGAATTACAGGCACGTGCCACCACACCCTGCTAACTTTTGTTTTTTTGTTGTTGTTTTTTTTTAGTAGAGACGGGGTTTCACTATGTTAGCCAGGCTAGGCTCAAACTCCTGACCTCAGGTGATCTGCCCGTCTCTGCCTCCCAAACTGCTGGGGTTACAGGTATGAGCCACCACACCTGGCCAGAAATTTTATAGTTTTACATTTTTTCATTTAAGTTTGTGGTTCATTTTGAGTTCATTTTTGTAAAGTTGTGAGATTTAGATCAAGGTTCTTTTTTTTCTATGGATTCCCATAGCATTTATTTAAAAGTTATCCCTTCTCAAGTAATAGCTTTTTCACCTTTGTCAAAAATTAGTTTTGCACATTTGTGTGGCTCTCTCTCTGCATTCTCAGTTCTGTTGCATTGATCTTTGTGACCATCTCTCTTCTAGTGCCACCTTTCATGATGGCTGCAGGTATGTAGTAAACCTTAACATTGGAAGGAGTGATTCTTCCCACTGTGTTATTTTTCATAATTATTTTGGCTATCCTTAGGATCTTTTTCTTTCCATATAAATTTTAGAAAAGCTTGTCTGTATCTACAAAAAATCTGCTGAGATTTTCATGGGAATTGTGCTAAGTCTATAGATGAAGTAAGAGAGAACACCTTTAGTCTGTTCAGTCTTCCAAAGCATGAACACAGCATGCCTCTCCAAATATTTTTGTTTTTCTGATTTCTTTTATTAACATCTTATAATTTACATCATACAGAATCTGTATGAGTTTTGTTAGTTTTATACCTAAATATTTCATTTTCTTTAGAGCATTTGTAAATGACATTGCATTTTTATCTTGGAGTGCAGTTAATTTTGTATATTAATCCTGTATTTTGTGACCTTACTCAACTTGCATATTAGTACTAGCTTTTTTTTCTTAGATATTCCTACTTATAAACAGATTATTTGCAAATAGATAATTTTGTTTTTTCTTTTTTTGTAATTTATGCCTTTTATTTCTTTTTCTTGCCTTATTGGAGTGGCAAGAACTTCTAATACTATGTTGAATAAGGGTAGTAAAAGTGGACATCCTGTGTTTTCCCCATTTTGGAGGGAAAGCATTCAGTCTTTTAACATTAAGTATGATGTTAGCTCTAGGAATTTTGTAGATACTTTATATTATAAGGTTGAGGGAGTTCCCCTCATTAATGCTCTGGGAGGTTGTTTTTTGAATATGAATTAGTGGTGATGTCATCATGTTATTTTTCTTATTTATCATATTTATATAATATATTGAACTATTTTAAAATATTAAATTAGCTTCTTATACCTAGACTAAATCCCACTTAGTCATGGTATATTATGCATTTTATTCATTGTTGGGTTGGATTTGATTTGCTAAAATTTAGTTAACAATTTTCTTATTTAAGTTCATGAAAGATATTGATTTGTATTTTCTTTGTTGTGTCACTGTAGTCTTGTTTTGGTATCACAGTAATACTGGCCTTATAAAGTGAGTTGAGAAGTGTTGTCTTTTCTTCTGTTTTCTGGAAGAAATTGTGTAAAACATCATATGAATGTTTGGTAGTGCAACTGTCTGAACAGTTAGTTGCACTCCAGTGCAACTGTCTGAACCTGGAGATTTCTTTTTGGGAGCTTTTTAATTATAAATTCAATTTATTTAAGAGCTGTAGGACTATACAGATTACCTATTTTATCTTAGCAGAGTATTGGTAGTTTGTGATTTTCAAACATTTGGTCCATATCTTCTAATTTGTTGAAGTTATAAGTGTAAAGTTGTATGTGGTGTTCTTATTATTCTGTATATTCATATATATAAAGGATGTATGTATGTATTTATAATTGTTTTGAATATTTTTTCCTTTGAGACTCCCTTTTTGACCCATGGATGATGATGATGATGATTATTTAAGACAGAGTCTCACTCTGTCGCCCAGGCTGAAGTGCAGTGGCAATCTCAGCTCACTGGAACCTCTGCCTCCCGGGCTCAAGTGATTTTCCTGCCTCAGCCTCCTGAGTAGCTGGGATTACAGGTGCCCACTACCACACCGAGCTAATTTTTGTATTTTTAGTAGAGACGGGGTTTCACCATGTTGGCCAGGCTGGTCTCGAACTCCTGATGTTGGGATCCACCCACCTCAGCCTCCCAAAGTACTGGGATTACAGGTGTGAGCCACCGTGCCCAGCCGGATTATTTTTAAAAATTTTTTTAATTGAAAAATACAAATTGTATGTATTTATGGTCTACAATATAATGTTTTGTTATACGTATATATTGTGAAATGATTAAATGTAGGAATTACCGTATCTATTACCTCACATGCATCTTTTTTTGTTCTTCCACAATAGTTGTCTTAGAAACTTTTTTTGTGTGTGTATGGGAGAACATTTAACATCTACTCTCCTAGCAGTTTTTAAGTTTACACTGTACTGTTTCAGCTGGGTGCGGTGGCTCAGGCCAGGCACAGTGGCTCAGGCCAGGCATGGTGGCTCACACCTGTAATCCCAGCACTTTGGGAGGCCGAGGCAGGTGGATTACCTGAGGTCAGGATTTCAGGACCAGCCTGGCCAACATAGTGAAACCCGTCTCTACTACAAATACAAAAAATTAGCTCGGCATGATGGCCCAGCCTGTAATCCCAGCCACTCAGGAGGCTGAGGCAGGAGAATTGCTTGAATCTGGGAGGCAGAGGTTGCAGTGAGCCAAGATTATGTTATTGCACTCCAGCCTGGGTGCCAAGAGTGAGACTCTGTCTCAATAAAAACCATAAATAAATGATAAAATATACTGTTTCAAGAGAATTTATAATTGATTGGCAAAGCCTTTTTGTGAAGCATGTTTTAAAGTCTTTGTCAGATAATTCCAAATGTGAGTCATCCTTGTATTTACATTAGTTGATTGCCTTTTCTTCTTCAGATTTTGGTTCTCTTGGTTTTTGGTATGACAAATGATTTTCAGTTGTACCTTGGATATTTCAGTTATTATGTTTCAGAGTCTTGATTCTATTTAATCAATTTGAGCAAGTAGTTATCCTGTTAGATTTAGGAAAGATCTGATCTACTTTTGTAGGCTTTAGTTCCAATGCCAGTTTAGTTTTCAGAACCATTACACTGCTATTCTGATCTGCTCCATACCTCTCGTTCTGCTGGGGCGGACAAGCATATGAAGAGATGTTCAAAATCACTTGCTATTAAGGAAATGCTAGTCACAGCCACAATGAGGCTGGGCATGGTAGCTCATGCCTGTAATCCCAGCACTTTGGGAGGCCGAAGCAGGTGGATCACTTGAGGTCAGGAGTTCAAGATCAGCCTGGGCAACATGATGAAACCCCATCTCTACCAAAAAATACAAAAATTAGCCGGGCATGGTAGCATGCGCCTGTAGTCCCAGGTACTTGGGAGGCTGAGGCACAAGAATCACTTGAACCTGGGAGGCAAAGGTTGCAGTGAGCTGAGATCACACCACTGTACTCTAGCCTGAGTGACAGTGAAACTGTGTCTGAAAAACAAAAACAAAAATGAAAACAAAAAATGAAAAAAAACACGCAATGAGATATCACCTCACACTCAATAGGATGGTTAACGTAAAAAAAAATACATAACAGATGTTGGCAGGAATGTGGAAAAATTGGAACCTTTGTGCACTATTGGTGGGAATGTAAAATGGTACAATGTATTAGATCATTCTTGCATTGCTGTAAAGAAATACCTGAGACTGGGTAATTAGAAAAGAGGTTTACTTGGGTTATGGTTCTGCAGGCTTTATAGGAAGCATGGCCCTGCTCAACTTCTAGGGAGGCCTCAGGCACTTTACATGGTGAAAGCAGGAGTAAGAGAGAGAGTGGGGGCACGGGGAGGTGCCACACTCTTTCTTTCTTTCCTTCTTTCCTTCTTTCTTTTCTGTTTTTGAAACGGAGTTTTACTCTTGTTGTCCAGGCTAGAAGCAATGGTGCAATCTCAGCTCATTGCAACCTCCACCTCTCGGTTTCAAGTGATTCTCCTGCCTCAGCATCCTGAGTAGGTGGGATTACAGGTGCCTGCAACCACACCCAGCTAATTATGTATTTTTAGTAGAGATAGGGTTTCACCATGATGGTCAACCTGGTCTTGAACTGCTGACCTCAGGTGATCTGTCCGCCTCGGCCTCCCAAAGTGCTGGGATTACAGGGGTGAGCCACCGCACCCGGCCCACACACTTTCAAGGACCAGATCTAATGAGAACTCACCATCATGAGGATAGCACCAAGGGAATGGTGCTAAACTGTTCATGAGAAAACCACTCGCATGATCCAATTACCTCCCACCAGGCCCCACCTCCAACACTGGAGATTACAATTCAACATGTGATTTAGAGGGGATACACATATCCCAGCTGTATCATACAGCCACTGTGGAAAACAACATGGTAATTTCTCAAAACATTACAAATAGAATGGCCATATAATCCAGAAATTCTACTTCTAGGTATATACGTAAAATAATTGAAAGTAGGGATGCAAACTGACGGGGTTTTTGTTTTGTTTTGTTTTGTTTGTTTTTGTTTTTGAGGCGGAGTTTCACTCTTGTTGTCCAGGCTAGAGTGCAATGGCAGGATCTCGGCTCACCGCAAGGGCCGCCTCCTGGGTTCAAGCAATTCTCCTGCCTCAGTCTCCCGAGTGACTGGGATTACAGGCAGGCGCCACCACGCCCAGCTAATTTGGTATTTTTAGTAGAGATGGCGTTTCTCCATGTT
>NW_012116377.1:209461-211221 GCF_000951035.1 Colobus angolensis palliatus
GCTCTGTCACCTGGTGGAGTGCAGTGGCACGATCTCGGCTCATTGAAACCTCCACCTCCTGGGTTCAAGCGATTCTCCTCCCTCAGCCTCACGCAGCACCACGCCCAGCTAATTTTTGTGTTTTTAGTAGACACGGGGTTTCACCATGTTGGCGAGGATGGTCTCCATCTCCTGACCTAGTGATCCGCCCACCTCGGCCTCCCAAAGTGCTGGGAGTACAGGAGTGAGCCACCACGCCCAGCCGCAAACTGATGTTTTTACACCCATGTTCATAACAGCATTATTCAAAATAATCAAAAGGTGGAAACAACCCAGTGTCCATCAACAGATGAATAGATAAACAAAATCTGGTATATGTATACAATGAAATATTATTCAGCCTTAGAAAGGAAGGACATTGGGCTGGGCACGGTGGCTCACCCCTGTAATCCCAGCACTTTGAGAGGCCAAGGCGAGTGGATCACCTGAGGTCAGGAATTCAAGATCAGCCTGGCCAACATGGTGAAACCCTGTCTCTACTGAAAATACAAAAATTAGCCAGGCATAGTGCTGAGCGCTTATAGTCCCAGCTACTCATGAGGCTAAGGCAGGAGAATCTCCTGAATCCTGGAGGAGGAGGTTGCAGCAAGCTGAGATCGCACCACTGCACTTCAGCCCGAGCCACAGGAGTGAAACTCTGTCTCAAAAAAGTAATAAAATATATAAAAAGGAAGGACTCTCTGACACATGCTGTAACTTTGAAGAACCCTAAGGACATTATGCCACGTAAAGTAAGCCAGTCACCAAAAAACAAATGCTGCATGATTTAATTTATATGAGGTATTTAGAGTAGTCAGGTTCACAGAAACAGAAAGCAGAATGGTGGTTGCCAGTAGCTGGGGCTAGGAGGGAATGGAGAGTTGTTCATCAGTATAGAGTTTCAGTTTTGCAGGATGCAAAAGTTCTGAAAATTAGTTGCACAACAATATGAATACACATACGACTACTGAAGTATACACTTAAAAATGGTTAAGGTGGTAAATTCTATTTTATATGTTATTTTACCACAATTTTTTTTCTAAAAATACTAGAGGTATATTGTAAGACTAGCTGTGTATGGCTTGTATTTAAGCCTACAGAAAGAGTGTAGGTTGAGAGGAGGGCTGGCCAGAGACATTCCAACATTTAGAGGTCAGGGAGAGGAGGAGGATGTGTTAAAGGGAACTGAAAACAAGTGGTCAGAGAGGTAAGAAGATAACCAGGAGAATATGTTATACAGGAAACAAAGAGATTGATGAGGTGTGTTGTGATGCTGAAGAGTTAGGTAGAGTAAGAATGGGTGCTTGAGCACTGATTTTGGCAAGGTGATTTTCTTGGTGACCTTAGCTAGAGCTGTTTCAATATAGTTCTAGGAGTTGAAATATGTATGGGAGCGGACTACAGAGAAAATGGCTAATTTATACAGTCATTTGATTTAAGACAAAGGTAAGGAAAGGATGGTCTTTTCAGTAAATGATACTGAGTCAATTGGGTATCTGGAAAAATAGAAAGGTTCATTCTGACCTCACACGAGAAAATGTAATCCAGGTGGATTATAGATCTCAATAGGAAAGGTAAAATAGTTAAATTTCTAGCCGGCTGCAGTGGCTTATGCCTGTAATCCCAGCACTTTGGGAGGCCGAGGTGGCCATATCACCTGAGGTCGGGAGTTTGTGACCAGCCTGACCAACATGGAGAAACCCCATCTCTATTAAAAATACAAAATTAGCTGGGTGTGGTGA
>NW_012116377.1:212291-213806 GCF_000951035.1 Colobus angolensis palliatus
AAAAAAAAAAAAAAAGACAAGACAACCCAGAAATCACCCACATGTCCACTTTACTGATGAATGGATAAACAAAATGTGGTATATCCATACAATTCAGCCATAAAAAGAAAGGAATGCTACAACTTGGCTGAACCTTGAAAACGTGCTGAGTGGAAACAGCAAAACCCAAAAGGTCACATATTGTATGATTCCATTTATATAAAATGTCTAGAATAGACAAAATCGCAGAGACCTAAAACAGATTAGTAGTTGCCCAGATAGGGGAAAGGGGAAAGTGGGAAGTGATTGTGAGTTTTAGGTTTCTTTTTGGAGTGATGCAAACGTTGTAGAATTAGATGATGGTGATGGTTGCACATCATTGAGAATGTACTAAAACTTACTGAATTGTGTACATTAAAATGCTTAAAATGGTGAGTTTTATGTTACATGACTTTTACGTTAAAAATCAGTAAAAATGGACAAAAGGCCTGGATGGCAGTTTATTAAAGATATCCAGTTGGCCAATAAACATATAAAAAAGTGCTCAGCCTCATTTTTCCTTGTGGAAATTGCAAATTATACTACGATGTAAACACACATGCCAGGATGACTAAACATAAAAAGATTGACAATAGCAAGTGTTGATAAGGATGTAAAGAATCAGAACTCTCTGACAGCCTGATGAAATTTTAAATTAGAATTTTATTTATTTATTTATTTATTTATTTATTTATTTATTTATTTTTGCTTTTTTGAGACAGATTTTTGCTCTGTCACCTAGGCTGGAGTGCACTGGCACATCTCAGCTCACTGCAACCTCCACCTCCTGGGTTCAAGCGATTCTCCTCCCTCAGCCTCCCAAGCAGCTGGGATTACAGGCACCCACCACCACACTGAGCAAATTTTTGTATTTTTAGTAGAGACGGGGTTTCACCATGTTGGCCGGGCTGGTCTCAAACTCCTGACCTCAAGTGATTTGCCTGTCTCAGCTTCCCAAAGTGCTGGGATTACAAGCATGAACCACCACACCTGGCCTAAATTAGAAAATCGTTGCATAATGTCAACTACAGCTGAAGAAATTTATATCCTATGATGCAGCAGTTTCACTCCAATGTGCATACCCAATAGAAAAGAGTAATTATTTCCACTAAAAGAAATGTGCAAGAATGTTCATAGTAGCACTAATCATAATAGTCAACTATCGGAAGCAACCAGAATGTCCATCATTAGGTGTATGGAAAAATAAATTGTGTTAGAATGGAATGCTGTATATAGCTATCAGCCTCAAACTTTTTATTCTCAGGGTGCCTTTGTGCTCTTAAAAATTATTGAGAACCCCAAGAGCTCTTGCATATGTAGATTATATCCTTCAATATTAACTGTATTATAAATTAAATCTAGGAAAAAGGAAATATTCATTTAATTCATTTAAAGATAATGAACTGGCCGGGCGCGGTGGCTCAAGCCTGTAATCCCAGCACTTTGGGAGGCCGAGACGGGTGGATCACAAGGTCAGGAGATCGAGACCATCCTGGC
>NW_012116377.1:218696-219184 GCF_000951035.1 Colobus angolensis palliatus
AGGATGGTCTCGATCTCCTGACCTCGTGATCCACCCGTCTCGGCCTCCCAAAGTGCTGGGATTACAGGCTTGAGCCACCGCGCCCGGCCCCTCTTAGTAGATTTTTAGGTGTACAATGCAGTGTTGTCAAGTGTGGGCACAGGGTTGTACAACAGAACTTTTTTGTTGTTGAGATGGGGTCTCACTCTGTTACCCATGCTGGAGTGCAGTGGAGTGATCACAGCTCACTGCAGCCTGGACCTCTCAGGCTCAAGCAGTCTTCCCACCTCAGCCTCCCAAGTAGCTGGGACCACAGGTGGTGTACACACCACTACATCCGATATTTCTCTTTTTATTTTTTTTAGTAGAGACAAGGCCTCGCTATGTTGCCCAGGCTGGTCTCAAACTCCTCGACTCAAGTAATCCTCCCATCTCAGCCTCCCAAAGTGCTGGGATTACAGATGTGAGCCACCACACCAGGCCAGATATTTTAATAATAAAATTAGTCT
>NW_012116377.1:220094-228945 GCF_000951035.1 Colobus angolensis palliatus
AAAAAAAAAAAAAAAAAAAAGAGAAAGAAAGAAATACATATTCTTGGCCAGGCGCAGTGGCTCACACCTGTAATCCCAGCACTCTGGGAGGCTGACGTGGACGGATCACCTGAGGTCAGGAGTTTGAGACCAGCCTGGCTAACATGGTGAAACCCCATTTCTACTAAAAATACAAAAAATTAGCCAGGCGTGTTGGTGTGTGCCTGTAATCCCAGCTACTCGGGAGACTGAGGCAGGAGAATTGCTTGAACCCAGTAGGCGGAGGTTGCAGTGAGCCGAGATTGTGTCATTGCACTCCAACTTGGGCAACAAGAGCAAAACTCTTGTCTATAAAAAAAAATACATATTCTCTTTTCATTGTATAATAAAATATTATTCTAAAATGAAGTATTCTTTTGTTTCCATGTAGGTACATGGAAAACTTGGGGATTTCACAATAATTTCTTGGACAATAATGAGGCTACAGACATAAAAGCAGGTATAAATAAATACAGTTTTTAAGAGCACAGTAGAAGTACTGATAACAAAGCTAATCTCTGAAAGTACATGTTTATTCCCCAAACCTACTATAGAAACTTCTAGAACACACAGAAACACATAATCACGCATTCTGTTAGATTTCAGAATGTGACATTATCGCACTTCTAGTAGTCTCTCAGAAACTCCCCTGTCCAGTGGTAAGAGAATAAGTAAAAAAGACAAATGTCTCAGGATTAGTATGAAAATAGCTTTGACCTTATAGACTTCCTGATAGGGTCTCAGGTATCCTCCATGGTCCTGGGACCACCCATTGTGTACTGCTGCTATATAGTAATGAAAATGAAGAAACTACTACTATATGTATTATTACAAATGAACTTCACACATGATACTGGACAGAAGGTACTGGAGAAAAAAGTACATCCTATATCATTCCATTTATTTGAAATTCAGAAATAGACAAAAACCACTGCATGGTGTAAGAAGGCAGGATACTGCTTACCTTTGGTGGGTAAGGTAAGCCCAGGAAGGGCCTTGAGGGCTCTGGGTTCCTGGTAATGTTCTGTTTCTTGGTTAAGTGGTGGTTTCACAGGTATGTTCACTTAGTAAAAACGTCTTCTGTAAGGAAGTGATGTAGAAAAGTGTGTGTTTGTGCTTATATCTGTACCTAATAAGTATGTGTGTGAGTGTAGTGGTTGTTTTAAACATGTCTGCTGGCCGGGTACAGTGGCTCATGCCTGTAATCCCAGCACTTTGGGAAGCCAAGGCGGGTGGATCACCTGAGGTCGGGAGTTCAAGACCAGCCTGGCCAGCATGGTGAAACCCTGTCTCAACTAAAAATACAAGAATTAGCTGGGCATGGTGGTGGGCACCTGTAATCCCAACTACCTGGGAAGCTAAGGCAGGAGAATCGCTTGAACCCAGGAGGCAGAGGTTGCAGTGAGCTGAGATCGCTCCATTGCACTCCAGCCTGGGCTACAGAACAAGACTTTGTGCCCCTCCCCCACCAAAAAAACACACACACACACCATGTCTGCCATTTCTGTGACAGTCCTTGAACCTCCCCACCAAAAAAAAAATGGAGTCTAACTTCCTGCTTTGAAAATGGGACAGCCCTAAGTGACTTGTTTCCAACAAATAGAACTACTTTATGATTTCTGAGGCTAGGTCATAAAAGTAGACGGCTTGTGCCTAGCATATGCTCACATACCCACCCTCCCTCCCTCCCTGCATTTCCCATGTGCTTTTGGAGTCTTGAGTTGCAGGTAAGAGGGCATCTGTTACCTTGAAACAGCTATGCTGGGCACACCATGTAGAGAGACCACATAAGGATAGAAAGCCCCAGGCATCATAGCTGTTACAGTCCCAAGCTTTACATATTTCCTCAGGTCTGGTACCAGACATGTGAGTGAGGAAGCTATTGGAATGATCCAGCCTGACCAATGTGTGACTGTCACTGGAGAAACACCAAGTAAGGAATGCCTAGTTGAGCTCAGTTAATCCTCAGGACTGAAAGATAATAATGATAAATGGGTCTGGTGTGGTGGCTCGTGCCTATAATCTCAACACTTCGAGAGGCTGAGGTAGGAGAATCACTTGAAACCAGGGGTTCAAGACTGGCCTGGGCAATAAAGTGAGATCTTTTCTCTACAAAAAAAAGATTTAAAAATTAGCAGGGCGTAGTGGCACACCCCTATAGTCTCAGCTTCTCCAAAAGCTGAGTGAGGTAGGAGGATTTCTTGAGCTCAGGAGGTCGGGCCTGCAGTGAGCTGTGATTGCACCACTGTACCCACTCTCACGTGGGTGACAGAGCATGACTTAGTCTTCACTAATAATTACAACAGCAGTAGTAATAGTAATAATAAATGGCTTACTGTTTTAAGCCACTCAGTTGGAGTGGCTTGTTATAGATAAGCAAGTACATGGTTTATTTATGTATGTGTTTATATATAAAATCAGTGCAGTAGATGTAGGAGTGAATAGAAACATGGAGAGATGTTCAGTAGTTAATACAAATTTAAGGGCATTAAATGATTATGATTGTCAACTGTTATCTTTGTATTGTTTCTCTTCATCTTAATTCCTTTTCCTTAATAATTTAAATTTATTCAGCAATTGATTATTGAATACTTATTATATTGTAAAGGTTGGTTTTATAGTGATTTCTCTATCCTTGAGTAGCTTTATGGGTTAAAAAAAAATACACACACACACACACACACACACATATATATATATATATATTTTTTTTTTTTTTTTTTGAGACGGAGTCTTGCTCTGTCGCCCAGGCTGGAGTGCAGTGGCCGGATCTCAGCTCACTGCAAGCTCCGCCCCCCGGGTTCACGCCATTCTCCTGCCTCAGCCTCCCGAGTAGCTGGGATTACAGGTGCGCACCACCACGCCCGGCTAATTTTTGTATTTTTAGTAGAGACAGGGTTTCATCATGTTGGCCAGGCTGGTCTCAAATGCCAGACCTCAAGTGATCTACCTGCCTAGGCCTTCCAAAGTGCTGGGATTACAGGCTTGAGCCACCGCGCCCGGCCTATATTTTTTTTTTTTGAGACAGAGTCTCACTCTGTTGCCCAGGTTAGAGTGCAGTGGCATGATCTTGGCTCACTGCAACCTCCACCTCCCGGTTCAAGGAATTCTCTTACATCAGCCTCCCGAGTAGCTGGGATTACAGGTGCGCACCACCACGCCCGGCTAATTTTTGTATTTTTAGTAGAGACAGGGTTTCATCATGTTGGCCAGGCTGGTCTCAAATGCCAGACCTCAAGTGATCTACCTGCCTAGGCCTTCCAAAGTTCTGGGATTACAGGTATAAGCCACCATGCCTGGCCAAATATTAAAAAGATGAAAATAAATGAATATGTAATTCCAGTAGTACTTCAGGAAGGACTCCATTAGGTAATATTATCGGGAATACACTTTTGAGGAAGTGACTTTTACTCTGAGACTTGGATGAAATGAAGCCCGCTTTACAAAAAATCTAGGCAAAAAGATACTTAGCTCATGGAAGAGGCTATGAAACTCTAACATAGGAAAGGCTTTGGCATGTCCTAGTTGTTGACAGATTAATTTCGTTATAACCTAATGAATAAAAAGGAATTGGACTCAAAATGAGATTATATTGATTAGCAGAAGACTTGTATTCTTATGACAAGGTGCTGAAGTTTTAAAATTTCCGTGGGAAGCTGTATTTGTATATATGTAGATTAAGCTGCTTGTGACAGAGACCCAGAACAATAGTGATTGAAACCATATAGATGTTTAAATTAATTTTCTTTTTTTTTGATACAATGTCTATAACCCAGGCATAGAAATCTAATTTTCCCTTGCATTAAAATCCAAGCTGGAAAGGTACCTACTCTGCACAACCATTATTTGACAGACATGACAGCAAATCAATATTGCCATCAGCTTTGTTGAGGAAGAGGGAAAACAAGCAATATAGGGCTTGGGCCACCTGACTCTTAAGGAAAGAACTCAGATGGTATTACATAATATTTCTGTATTTCTGTAGGCAGAACCCAAGTTGCATGGCATTCCCAGCTGTAAAGGAGCTTGGGAAATGCAGAGTTTATATTGGCAGCTTTTTTCTCAAATAAAAAGCCGTGGGTTCAATTGATATTTTAAAAAAAGGAAAATAGATATTTGGCATCAGCTGACAATCTGCCACATAAACCTTTGGCCTGATAGTGTTAAACATATGGACTTGGACTCAGTTGACCTCATTCTAAGACCAACTCTCTTAAATTCTGATTGAGTTGATTTAGAATGTTTCCTAAACATCCATAATTGCAACAAACTCTCAAGGTAATTCAGAGGCGGATCAAAATTTCAGCACCATTGAACTGACTTATTTCCCTAATTAACTCCTTCATTTGAGTGCTCTCATTTCCCTGTGCTCCTTTACCCACATAAGAGTTCTCCAAGCCTTTTATTTCTTATGTGAATTATTTGCAGTTATCTCTCATTGCTACCATAGATATTTTATTTCTCTTATAGTACAAAATCAGGAGTTAAAATGTATTTCTTATCTTTCAGACTTGGCATCCAGAGATGAGCCCCAGAAGTTACCTCCAAAAAGTGATATTTATGAAACAGAATTATTCCAGTGGGTTAACATGGAAGAACTTAAAAGCCATAGTCCTGAGAGATCAATTTTCAGAGATATCTGGGAAGGCAATTGTCATTTTGAGCAACATCAGGGACAAGAGAAGGGTTATTTTAGACAACTTATGATTAACCATGAAAACATGCCCATTTTTAGCCAACATACTTTACTCACTCAAGAATTGTATGATAGAGAGAAAATCTCTGAATGTAAAAAGTGTAGAAAAATCTTCAGTTACCATTTATATTTTAGTCACCACAAAATAACTCATTCTAAAGAACTTTCCGAATGTAAAGAATGCACAGAAATTGTTAATACACCATGCCTTTTTAAACAACAGACAATTCAAAATGGTGACAAATGCAGTGAGTGTAAAGAATGTTGGAAGGCCTTTGTTCATTGCTCACAACTTAAACAACATCTAAGAATTCATAATGGTGAAAAACGCTATGAATGTAACGAATGTGGGAAGGCCTTTAATTATGGTTCAGAACTTACTCTACATCAAAGAATTCACACTGGTGAGAAACCTTATGAATGTAAAGAATGTGGGAAGGCCTTTAGACAGCGATCACAGCTTACTCAACATCAGAGACTTCATACTGGTGAAAAACCCTATGAATGTAAGCAATGTGGGAAAGCTTTTATTCGTGGCTTTCAACTTACTGAACATCTGCGACTCCATACTGGTGAGAAACCTTATGAATGTAAAGAATGTGGAAAGACTTTTAGGCATCGCTCACATCTTACTATACATCAGAGAATTCATACTGGTGAGAAACCCTATGAATGTCGGGAATGTGGGAAGGCCTTTAGCTATCACTCAAGCTTCTCGCACCATCAGAAAATTCATTCTGGCAAGAAACCTTATGAATGTCATGAATGTGGGAAGGCGTTTTGTGATGGCTTACAACTAACCCTACATCAGAGGATTCATACTGGTGAGAAACCCTATGAGTGTAAAGAATGTGGGAAGACTTTTAGACAGTGTTCACACCTCAAAAGACATCAGAGAATTCATACTGGTGAGAAACCTCATGAATGCGTGATATGTGGTAAGGCCTTTAGACTTCATTCACACCTTATTCAACATCAAAGAATTCATACTGGTGAGAAACCCTATGAATGTAAGGAATGTGGGAAAGCCTTTAGCTATCATTCAAGCTTCTCACACCATCAGAGAATTCATTCTGGAAAGAAACCTTATCAATGTGGGAAGGCGTTTAATCATGGATTACAACTTAACTTACGTCAGACTCTTCCTACTGGTGAGAAGCCAGTCAGGTTTCCTCTCCCCTCCCCATCCTAGTCTAGCATGAAATTTGTTGATGGAAATATACATTGTCTTTGTTTTATTTAAGGAAAATGTTGGTAAGCCATCATGTTTCATTAGTATTGATTTATTTAATTCTTGAAAATCAAATGTTTTTAAGTGAGAAAATGGAAAACTAATTAAAGTGTAAATTTTGCTCTCATTTTAATGCTGCTTCTGAGTTATTGTATTAACCGTTATTGAGAATAAATTTTCTTTTTTTATTGACAATAAATTTTCTAAAATTACATGTTTCACTGAAACCAGTGAAATATAGCACAAATAAAATGAAAACAATTTCGTCTCATCCCACAAATCTCTGCGATAACCAGTATGTGTATTTCTTCTTCCTTTATGCTCAAACAGCCTATACACAGAAAGTGTTTGTTGCATGTGTTTGGAGGAGCTTTTACCCCCTATATGGACATTTGACAGCATCTTGTCCTTTTCACAATAATCATGAATACTTTTCTAGGTCAGTACATAAAGATGTAACCCATTCTTTGTAAGGTTCAGAATATTTCTAGAATGGAATGGGTCTGTATTTTGAGCCATTACCTACTACAGACATTCAAGTTGTTTCTAATGTTCACCTGGAACTCTAGTTTTACCTTCTTTTCTTTCTGTTGTGCAGATTCCCAACAGTGGGATTAAAGAGTATCTGGCGTTATGTATTTTGGCATGACATTTATTTTTTAAAACCTTCTAAATTTTTTGTTTAATAGAAGCATACATTATAAAATTCAAAAATTACCAAAAATGTGAAAATTAATTCTCCCCTAACATCCAGTTCTGTAGCCACTCACCTTCTCTCCACAGGTGCAACAACTGCTAGCAGTTTCTTTTTATTCTAACAGGAATATTTCATGTAAATTTCATGAATTTTTGGACAAAAGTAGGTTATTCATAATACGTGATTTATTACACATCCTCATCGTACATTCACGTTTGGCCCACTTCATTTTTTTTTTTTGAGACACGCCCAGGCTGGAGTCCAGTGGCACAATCTTGGCTCACTGCAACCTCCACCTCCAAGTTTCAAAATTCTCCTGCTTCAGCCTCCTGAGTAGCTGGGACAACAGGCGTGCGCAACCATGCCCTGCTACTTTTTGTATTTTTGGTAGAGACAGTTTTTTACCATGTTTACCAGGCTGGTCTTGAACTCTTGACCTCAGGTGATCCACCCACCTCAGCTTCCCAAAGTGCTTGGATTACAGGCGTAACCCACTTTGCCCAGCCCACTTCATTTTTTAATATATTCCAGGAATTTAAAAACTTTGTGCTAACTATCAATTTACTGCCTCTTGGCTCCAAATCCTTCATTGCCTGCTCTGCAGTATTGGAACTGGGTTCTGTGAACATTTCTCCTTTGTCACCGGGCATGATGTTAATTTCTGCCAGTAGAGTGTAGGGAGGACACTAGAGGAGGAGGGTTTTTTCTCTTCTTAGTTTTGTTTCACTCTTGTCAGGCTCCTGCAGCGCGTGCAGCAGTAGCCCTTGGCTCCTGTAGTGTGTGACACCCAGCAGGACCAGCCTCTAACACGCACTTGGGTGGCTACACAGCAAGTAATAAGAGGTAGTGGCATCTCTCTGAAAATAGCTTTTGCCGTCTACCAAGAGATTTGACTTCTAGGCTACTTCTACAACTCTGCCATTCTGAACCATGTCTCTGCCCTTTCTAAGAAAGTCTGGACTTTGGCCTGTGGGAGAGTGGGCTAGTTTGGGTTGGGTATCTCAGTCCATGCTTTCTAGGGTCAGTCACTGCTACCACTTTCTTTTGTATTCCAAGAATATTCCAGGTAAAATTTTTAAATCCTTTGGACAAAAAGAAACCAATGACTTCATTAATACTGTATCGTAGGGTGGATTTATGTATATTTATATTTCAGAGATTTACTTTTTACTTCCTGAATCCAAGAATTCACATCCTTCATTGATTCTCAAAAATTCTCAACTATTTCCACTTATAATATTCCTTTCCCTCATTCTCTGCCCACTTCTCCCTTCTCTGTCTATCCTCTGAATTATATGTTGAACTTTTCTTACTGTCTTTTTAGAAGGTCTTTTGCTTATTTGTCCAAAACTACTGTCAAGAACAGAATTCCTTGTGTGTACATTTTTTAACATTACATATTTTGTATCATGCTATGCAATCCAAAATTTGTTTCATTCAGTCAATAAGTTTATGAAATTTAGTCTCCTTTTGTGATTTACAGGGGTTAAGGAGGGAGTGAGGTCAAGGGGGATGTGGATGTGGCTATAAAAATGCAACATGAGGCCGGGTGCAGTGGCTCACGCCTGTAATCCCAGCACTTTGGGAGGCTGAGGCAGGCAGATCACGAGGTCAGGAGATTGACACCATCCTGGCTAACATGGTGAAACCCTGTCTCTACAAAAAATACAAAAAAAAAAAATTAGCCAGGCGTGGTGGCAGGCACCTGTAGTCCCGCTACTCAGGAGGTTGAGTCAGGAGAATTTCTTGAACCTGGGAGATGGAGGTTGTAGTGAGCCAAGATCGTGCTCCAGCCTGGGCAACAAGAGCAAAACTCTGTCTCAAAAAAGAAAAGAAAAAAAGAAACATTTTTCTTTTCTAAGGTCACGAAGAAATTCTTCTACATTTTTTTCTATTGACTTTGTAGTTCTACCTTACACAATTAGGTCTTTAACCTATTCCAGAGTAAAATTTTGTATTTTCAAAAAAAAACTATTCTCCCATAATTGTCTCTTGCAGCCCTTCTCTGTGAGATGGTATTTTTTTCCTGCCTCTGGATGAAATGTCTGGCAAGTGTCATTACAGTCAAAAATCCAGGGAGGCTGAGGCGGACGGATCATGAGGTCAGGAGATCGAGACCATCCTGGCTAACACAGTGAAACCCTGTCTCTAATAAAAAAATACAAAAAATTAGCCAGGCGCAGTGGCAGGCACCTGTAGTCCCAGCTAC
>NW_012116377.1:229720-230160 GCF_000951035.1 Colobus angolensis palliatus
TTGCTTTGTTGCCCAGGCTGGAGTGCAGTGGCACAATTATAGCTCACTGCAGCCTCATTTGTGGTTACTTAACTAATTTAGATTTTTTTATGTTTATACTTTCTCATTTATATACATTAAAATAATGATTTTTTTACTTTTTCTTTTTTCTTTTTTTGAGATGGAGTCTCACTCTGTCACCGAGGCTGGAGTGCAGTGGCACCATGTCAGCTCACTACAACCTCCATCTCCTGGGTTCAAGCAATTCTGCCTTAGCCTCCCGAATAGCTGGGATTACAGGCACCCGCCACCATGCCTGGCTACTTTTTATATTTTTAGTAGAGACAGGGTTTCACTATGTTGCCCAGGCTGGTCTCGAACTCGTGACCTCAAATGATCCACCCACCTCGGCCTCCCAAAGTGCTGGGATTACAGGCGTGAGCCACCACACCCAGCCAATG
>NW_012116377.1:232240-245260 GCF_000951035.1 Colobus angolensis palliatus
AAAAAAAAAAAAAAAAAGACAAAATATTAATGACAGAAATTAGATACACACATGCATTAACCCATTCCATGTGGAAATCAACAAGAAACATGGTATATTCCTTCTTTTGCTTTGTTTTTTCTTTAGAGATGGAGTCTTGCTCTATTGCCCAGGCTAGAGTGCCGTGGCATGATCCTGGCTCACTGCAAACTCTGCTTCCTGGGTTCAAGCCATTCTCCTGCCTCAGCCTCCTGAGTACCTGGGATTACAGGTGCCCACCACCATGCCTGGCTAATTTTTTGTATTTTTAGTAGAGACGGGGTTTCACTATGTCGACCAGGCTGGTCTCGAACTGCTGACCTCAAGTGATCCACCTGCCTTGGCCTCCCAAAATGCTGGGATTACAGGTGTGAGCTACCATGCCCGGCCAATAAGGTATATTTATTCTTATTTGATGTGGATGAAAATTGTCAAAACACAACCAATGGGTAATGTCAACATGCATTCTAACATGCAATTTATTGGATTTAGCCAATAGAATGTGGGTGGATGTCATTTGGTAGAACTGTTGGGAAAAGGACTTGTGGGGTGCCTGTATAAACTGGCCATAAAAATATGGGACAATAAGTTGTGGAAAGCCACAAGAGGCCTCTGAGGAGGAAAGCCTCCTAATTGCCATCACGTTCCCATGACCAGAGCGTGACCTGCTCTCTTATCTATAAACACTGTGCTCAAGGAGAAAGATATTCCTTTGAAGCACTGGAATGTGGCCAGATATGCCGGCTCCTAGTTAGGCCCACTCCCCACAGTTGCTCTCTGATAAGTAAAAGAATAAATCAGTAGTTAAGTTTATGCTGCTTCAGCACAAAGGAAATATACCTAAACTGCCATTGCCCCCCTTTCACTGTTTCACCCCTGAACATCTGCTTCTTAGATCTAAGTGACTGTACTCAATAAATAGTGTGGAGACCAGAGCTTGGTGCCTTTGCAGCCTCTGATTTGCTCTGGCCCTCTGGCTCCCACCTTTATGAACTCTTAACCTGTCTCTTCTCATTCCTTTGTCGCCACTGGACTTCGGGTACCCTATGGGTGGTGTTGAGGCTGGTCCTCAACAGAACTTTACATGTGCTTTCATGTTATGACTTGGTTTTTGCTATTGGCCATAAGAAGAACATGCCACATGTAGCCATTCGCTCATCCATGAAAACCTTCCAAGAATAGTGGCACTGCTTCACTTCCACCTTCTAAATCTCATGCAAATTTCACCAACATGGTGAAACCCCATCTCTACTAAAAATACAAAAATTATCCAGGTGTGGTGGCAGGCCCCTATAATCTCAGCTACTCAGGAGGCTGAGGCAGGAGAATTGCTTGAACCCAGAGGGCGGAGGTTGCAGTGAGCTGAGATCGTGCCATTTCACTCCAGTCCAGGTGAAAGAGCGAAACTCCATCTCAAAAACTAAGGCCGGCCTGGTGGCCCATGCCTGTAATCCCAGCACTTTGGGAGGCCAGAACGGGTGATCACCTGAGGTCAGGAGTTAGAGACCAGCCTGGCCAACATGGTGAAACCCCCTCTCTACTAAAAATACAAAAATTAGCCTGGCGTGGTGGCATGCACCTGTAATCCCAACTACTCAGGAGGCTGAGGCAGGAGAATCACTTGAACCCAGGAGGCAGAGGTTGCAGTGAGCCGAGATTGTACCATTGCACTCCAGCTTGGGCAACAGAGCAAGATTCTTTCTCAAAAAAATGAATAGAAATTTTAAAATGACCATTATAAAAAAGACAAACAATAACAGATCTTGGTGAGGGCAGAGAGAGGGGAACACTTTCGTACACTGCTGGTGGAAATGTAAATTAGTATAACCACTATAGAAAAAATTATAGAGTTTTCTCAAGAAACTAAACATAGATAATCCACATAATCCAGAAATCTTACTGTGGGGTACATATCCAGAATGAAGGAAATCAGTACATCTAAGAGCTATCTGCACACCCATGTTTACTGCAGCACTATTAACAATGGCCAAAATATGAAATCAACCTAAGTCTCCATCAAAGCTTAATGGATTTATACACAATGGAATACTATTCAGCCATAAACAGAATGAAATACTACCGTTTGCAGCAACATGGGTGGAAGTGGAGGTTAATTATGTTAAGGGAAATAAGCCGGGAACAGAAAGACAAACTTGGCGTGTTCTCGTGCATAAGTGGGAGCTAAAAGAGTTGATCTCATGGAGGTCAGAGTAGAATGATGGTTACTAGAGGTTAGGAAGTGAGGGGCTAGGGGTGAAGAGAGGTTAGTTAATGGATATAAAAATATGGTTAGATAGGGCTGGGTGCGGTGCCTCATGCCTATAATCCCAGCACCTTGGGAGGCCAAGCCGGGTGGATCACAAGGTCAAGAGATCAAGACCGTCCTGGCCAACATGGTGAAACCCTGTCTCTACTAAAAATACAAAAATAAGCTGGGCATGGTGGCTCGCATCTGTAGTCCCAGCTACTTGGGAGGCTGAAGCAGGAGAATTGCTTGAACCCAGGAGGCAAAGGTTGCAGTGAGCCGAGATCACACCATTGCACTCCAGTCTGACAACAGAGTGAGACTCCATCTCAAAAAAAAAAAAAATGGTTAGCTAGAAAGAACAAGTTCTAGTGTTTGATAGGACAGTAGGATGACTATAGTTAACAATAATTTATTGTATATTTCAAAATAGGTGGAAAATAATATTTGAAGTGTTCCTAACACAAGGAAATGATAAATGTTTGAGGTGGATATCCTAATTACCCTGATTACATATTATATGCATGTATCAAAATATCACACATATCCATAAATACGTACAATTATTATGCATCAATAAAAACATACACTGTAATCCCAGCACTTTGGGAGGCCGAGGCGTGGGATCACTTGAGGTCAGGAGTTCAAGACCAGCCTGGCCAACGTGGTGAAACCCTGTTTCTACTAAAAATACAAAAATTAGCCGGGTACGGCAGTACACGCCTGTAATCCCAGCAATTTGAGAGGCTGAGGTGGAAGAACTGCTTGAACCTGGGAGGCGGAGGCTGCAGTGAACCGAGATTGTCCCACCGCACATATACAATCAGGGGCCTTTAAGTGGCACTGTGTTGGAATTAAGAATACCGCTGAGGGCCAGGTGCGGTGGCTCAAGCCTGTAATCCCAGCACTTTGGGAGGCTGAGATGGGCGGATCACGAGGTCAGGAGATCGAGACCATCCTGGCTAACCCGGTGAAACCCCGTCTCTACTAAAAAATACAAAAAATTAGCCGGGTGTGGTGGCGGGCGCCTATAGTCCCAGCTACTCTGGAGGCTGAGGCAGGAGAATGGCGTAAACGTGGGAGGTGGAGCTTGCAGTGAGCCAAGATCGCGCCATTGCACTCCAGCCTGGGTGACAGAGTGAGACTCCGTCTCAAAAAAAAAAAAAGAATACCGCTGAGAACCAAGGGATAGTGGAATTGGCCCCACTTAGTATTATTCCCAGTGATTGCATATGCCCAGATGACTATGTATTGACTGGTTTGTCAGCCATTGTTAGATGTGTTGGAGACGCCCAACAGAACACACACCCTGAGTTCCATCTTCCATAGGTGTGCCACCCCTAGACATGAAGCCTGCCACTCCAATGGGGGGCTGATCATCTGGATGGAGTTTACAAATATGGGCTGAGTGCAGTGTGTTCCTTGTGTTGTGAGTTGACCTGTGGAACAATGATGAGACCATGTAAGAAGGCCTGTGTATGTGTAGACTGACTACTACTGGATATATAATTCAGAAGCCAGTCAAAGATATCTTTGGAGACACAAATCAGGAGGTACTGCTGCTAATGAAGCAGAGCTAGGGATTTTTATTAAAAAAAAAATTACAGACAGTACAATTCACTTTTTTATACTCCTATTTTTTACACATGCATAGATTTTTGTTATCTATGACCACAAGCAGGATACAAAACAATTCCCACACCTCAAAGAATTCCCTCGTGCACCCCCTGTGTATTCAGATCCCACCCCACCCCAGACACTCAGCAACCTTTGATCTGTTTTCTGTCGTTATATTTTCACCTTTTCCAACATGTCATATAAATGGAATCCTACAGTATGTAACTTTTTGGGACTGGGTTCTTTCCCTTAGCGTAATATATTCGAGGTTCATCTATATTGTTGCATGTTTCAGTAGCTCATTATTGTTATCGTTGAGTAGAATTCCATCCTGTGAATGTACCACAGTGTATCCATTTACACACTGAAGAACATTTGCTTGTCTCTAGTTTTTAATTTTTTTAATTATAAATGATACTTACAAACACTCATGTACAGGTTTCTGTGTGCACATAATTTTTCATTCCTCCAGGATAAATACTTATAAGTGGGATTGCTGGGTCATATTGGATGTGTAACTTTTTGAGACTGGCATATTGTTTTCCAGAGCAGCTTTACCATTTTGTCTTTCCTATTAGCAATGTATGAGAGTTCCAGTAACAAATCCATTATCTGTACTCCTGAATCTAAAATAAAGGTTAAAAAAGAAAGAGTTCCGGCTGGGCGCGGTGGTTCATGCCTGTAATCCCGAGACAGGAGGATCACGAGGTCAGGAAATCGGGACCATCCTGGCTAACATGGTGAAACCCCGTCTCTACTAAAAAATACAAAAAATTAGCCGGGCGAGGTGGCGGGTGCCTGTAGTCCCAGCTACTCGGGAAGCTGAGGCAGGAGAATGGCGTGAACCTGGAGGCGGAGCTTGCAGTGAGCCGAGATCGAGACAGAGCGAGACTCCATCTCAAAAAAAGAAAAAAAAGTAAAGAGTTTCAGTTGTTCCACATTCTTGTCAGCACTTGGTATTGTCACATATCTAGGGTTTTGAAAAGCCCGATTATAAACTGATGAATATCTCAAATAGTAGAACATCCCAGGTGAATGTTGAAGACTAGTGTTGGAGCCTGTGCTTTTGCTGTTGCATTTTTTTTTTTTTTTTTTTGAGACGGAGTCTGGCTCTGCCGCCCAGGCTGGAGTGCAGTGGCCGGATCTCAGCTCACTGCAAGCTCCGCCTCCTGGGTTTACGCCATTCTCCTGCCTCAGCCTCCCGAGTAGCTGGGACTACAGGCGCCCGCCACTTCGCCCGGCTAGTTTTTTGCATTTTTTAGTAGAGACGGGGTTTCACCGTGTTAGCCAGGATGGTCTCGATCTCCTGACCTCGTGATCCACCCGTCTCGGCCTCCCAAAGTGCTGGGATTACAGGCTTGAGCCACCGCGCCCGGCCTGCTGTTGCATTTTACTTGTGAAGCAGGGCATGGTAAGCCTGGTTCTACTGCTAGACCAGAAACTGAGTGAAGAAATTAAAGCATTATCTGGCAAGAAATGATCACATTTGAGATGTACTGTGCACTATCTGACACTGGGGACACAGAGGGTGAGGAGATATGCTTGTTCACATACATTATTAGGAAATACACAGCAGTTATAGGAGCCGTGTTTCTAGGATGGAGATGATTTACAGTCAGACTGCAAAGCTCTCTAACATTATCTCCATTATGCCTGGATGTCTGGCTCTGACTCTTGATTGGGATAAAGCCGGTGAGCTACATGAGGTACTGGTTAAAGTCTTTTGGTTTTTTTTGAGACTGAGTCTCGCTCAGTTGCCCAGGCTGGAGTGCAGTGGTGCGATCTCGCCTCACTGCAAGCTCCGCCTCCTGGGTTCATGCCATTCTCCTGCCTCAGCCTCCCAAGTAGCTGGGACTACAGGCGCCCGCTGCCACGTCCTGCTAATTTTTTGCGTTTTTAGTAGAGATGGGGTTTCACCGTGTTAGCCAGGATGGTCTCGATCTCCTGACCTCGTGATCTGCATGCCTCGGCCTCCCAAAGTGCTGGGATTACAGGCGTGAGCCACCGCGCCTGGCCGGTTAAAGTCTTATATTCCCTGGGAGACTCCCAGAGCCAATTTGTTAATGATGGCTTTTTAACTTTTTTAAACTCACATAACCAGTTAAGATAGCCTGGCATGACTATGTAACCAGTGAACAGAGACAAATAAAAAACCCATGCAGTGGCTGGGCACAGTGGCTCACACCTGTAATCTCAGCACTTTGGGAGGCTGAGGTAGGCGGATTACCTGAGGTCATGAGTTCGAGACCAGCCTGGCCAACATGAAGAAACCCTGTCTCCATTAAAAACACAAAAACTAGCTGGTCGTGGTGGCACATGCTTACAATCCCAGCTACTTGGGAGGCTGTGGCAGGAGAATTGCTTGAACCTGGGAGGCAGAGGTTGCTGTGGGCTGAGATCACACCACTACACTCCAGCCTGGGCGACAGAGCAAGACTCTGTCTCAAAAAAACAAAACAATGACAACAAAAAAACCCGTGTTGAGAAGTCCTGCCATCAGCTCTCCCCAAATCAAGTTTCATACAGATCTTAGTGGTTCAGTTCAGAGACAGTGTGCAGTCTGTACGTGAATAAAGCCACTAAGAAGCGTGCAGCTAGATGATTCTGAGCCCCAGTGCTTACCTTCCCTTTCTTTTGCTGAGCCACATCCTTTGCTTCTAACCAAAAACATTTCCTGGGTGTGCTCTGTGGAGTCTTGTTAGTCCTCTGAACTGATGAAATCATTTTGCATGTGTCTTATGACCTTGTAGTTAGGTCTACAAAATATGAATTTGCAAAATCACTCCTATTTTGTCGTATATATTTAGGCCAAGTTGACTTAGATTCTATAAACATGTTTGCTCCTTAGAGCTGCCCAAACTTCATTGAGCAATAGATAAGTTAGATGAAAAACACTCATGCGGCACATGATATTTTGATTCATGGACTGCATATACAATGGTGGTCTCATAAGATTATAGTACCAGCCAGGTGTGGTGGCTCACGCCTGTAATCTCAGCACTTTGGAAGGCCAAGGCGGGTGGATCACGAGGTCAGGAGACTGAGACCATCCTGGCCAACATGGTGAAACCCCATCTCTACTAAAAATACAAAAATTAGCCATGCTTGGTGGCTTGCACCTGTACTCCCAGCTACTCCGGAGGCTGAGGCAGGAGAATCACTTGAACCCGGGAGGTGGAGGTTGCAGTGAGCCAAGATCGCACCACTGCACACCAGCCTGGACAACAGAGCAAGACTCTGTCTCAAAAAAAAAAAAAATTATAGTACCATATTTTTACTGTACCTTTTCTGTGTTTAGGTAGGTTTACATATACAAATAATTACCACTGTTTTACAATTGCCTATAGTATTCAGCACAGTAACATGCAGTACAGATTTGTAGCCTAGAAGCAACAGGCTCTACCATACAGCCTAGGTGTTTAGTAGGCTGTACCATCTCGGTTTGTATCAGCACTCTGTGATGCTTGCAAAATCATGACACTGCCTAATGATGCATTTCTCAGAATGTATCCCTATTAAGTGAGGCAATGCTGTATTTATCAATTCATACAGTGAAAATCTCTAAAGTGAGTGAAGTGGCTCACACCTGTAACCCCAGCACTTTAGGAGGCTGAAGAGGGAGGACTGCTTGAGGCCAGGAGTTTGATACCAGCCTGGGCAACACAGCGAGACCCCATATATATAAAAAATAAAAACGTTAACTGAGTGGGATGGTGTATGCCTGTAGTCCTAGCTACTTGGGAGGCTGAGGCAGGAGAATTGCTTGAGTCCAGGAATTCAAGTCTGCAGTGAGCTATAATGGCACCACTGTACTCCAGCCCAGGTGACAGACTGAGAACCTGTCTCAAAAAAAAAAAAAAGGCAAAGAAAATTTCTGACTTCTTCAAAAGAAATCTTCAAGCAGGATTCTGGAATACAGCCCAATGTTGTTTCATGCCAAAATATAAACCACAGGACCAAATTTTCCCAAGGAGCAGCAGCTCATATGTAAATAGCTTTAGAAAACACAACTTCAGCCAGGTGCGGTGGCTCACACCTGTAATCTCAGCACTTTGGGAGACCGAGGCGGGGGGATCACCTGAGGTCAGGCTTTGGAGACCAGCCTGGCCAACATGATGAAACCCCATCTCTACTAAAAATACAAAAAAATTAGCTGGGCATGGTGGTGGGCGCCTGTAATCCCAGCTACTTGGGAGGCTGAAGCAGAAGAATCGCTTGAGGCAGAGGTTGCAATGGGCTGAAATTGCACCATTGCACGCCAGTCTGGGAAACAAAAGCGAAACCCTGTCTCAAAAAGAAAGAAAGAAAGAATGAAAGAAAGAAAACACAACTTCATTTAAACTTTCTTTAAAGCATTCAAAAGTACCTCCTTCACGGACATTCATTAGATTCCATACCTTGATTTCTCTCTGCGCCTTTGTTGAGAAATGACAGCACGAGGTCTTTTGAGGATGGATCACATTATCCACAGCCTTTCTTTGGGGGCTATTTTCATTTTTTTGTGTGTGCAAAATTGGGACGTATATGATGAATATGATTTACTGCCAGAAAATGAGAAAGAACATATATGGACCCCTCAATTGAGTTGTTATTAAGGTATGTAATTATAAGCCAAAAATGCAGCCAAATCCTCAACTGTATTTTATGGTTTTTCTTCATGCCAAAATCACCTATTAGTAACCACCATATCTTTGCTCATTGACTGCAGAATCCAAATATTTATACCTTTATTTATTTATTTATTTATTTTTGAGACAGGGTCTTGCTCTGTCACCCACGCTGGAGTGCAGTAGCACTATCCTGGCTCACTGCAACCTCTGCCTCCCGGGCTCAAGTGATCCCCCCACTCAGCCTCCCCAGTAGCTGGGACTACAGGCATGTGCCACCATGCCTGGTTAATTTTTTGTAGAGATGGGGTTTTGGCACGTTTCCCAGGCTGGTCTCAAACTCCTGGGCTCAAGTGATCCTTCCAACACCTCCAAAAGTGCTGGGGTTACAGGCATGAGCCACCAAGCCCAGCCTTATACCTTTATTTTTATTATATGTTAATAGATACTAAAAAATTACTTTTCCCTTTTAATAAAACAATCAAGTTAAATAAAAACTTTTTTATTAAATAAAAAATAAAACTGTTTTTAGTTTAAAAGCCTGACCATTTTGTTGGCCAGGAATTTGGGAAGACCTCAGCTGGGCAGTTCTTGCTTGAGGTCTCATTTGTGGTCCCAGTTGGGTATCAGCAGGGTCCACAGTCATCTGAAGGCTTGACTGGATGTCCAAGAGGCTTCACTTAACATGGTTGGCAGCTGATGCTAGCTGATGGCTGGGAGCTCAGCTGTGGCTGCTGACCTGGGTGCCTACACATGGACTTCCTAGCATCATAGTCTCGGTATGGCTAGACTTCTGTCATGGAAGAGAGCTCTTCCCAGAGTTAAAAGTCCCTATAATCCTAGCACTTTGGGAGGCCGAGGTGGGCAGATCACCTGAGGTCAGGAGTTCAAGATCAGCCTGGCCAACATGATGAAACCCTGTCTCTACTAAAAATACAAAAATTAGCCATGCGTGTGGTGCTTGCCTATAATCTCAGCTACCCAGGAGGCTGAGGCAGGAGAATCACTGGCACCTGGGAGGCAGAGGCTGCAGTGAGCTGAGATCATGCCACTGCACTCCAGCCTGGGTGACAGAGTGAGACTCTCTCAAAAAAAAAAAAAAACAAAAAACAAAGTCCCAAGCCCCATTTGTTTCCTTTTAATCTTCCTTTCTTTAGTATTAATTCTTTGATGGTGTAAAAGAAATGAGCAATAGTTAAAGTCATTCTTACAATCATTTCATTTGAAGAGTTCTCATCCTATGTGAATTCCCTGGTGTAGCGTAATATATGAACGATGGCTATAAGCTTTTCCATATTCATCATTTGTACTTGACCAGTAAGACACAGACCGTAGGTAAAGACTATATTCCTCCCCATGCTCCAACTTCAACACACTCATAGGACTTTTCTCTAGTTGGAATTCTCTGATGGTGAAAAAGGGAAATGCTGGATGCCTCTCCTTCTCTAGTAGACTTTTTGCTTTCAAATAACACATTAACTGTGGCTAGCAGCAATCTCACATTTATGACATTTGCCTGGAAGATTTGGGCTATGGCTAAACGTCTTTCTACATATATTACGTTCATTCACATTCCCAGTTTTCACAATAACATTGATCAAGTTTCCCTGTAGCATGAATTCTCTGGTTTGAACCAGTACCATATTGATAAAATTTATAGCTGTTTCCCTTCAGTGTCAATTATCTCACATTGTGAAAGTTCTGAATCGTCTGCCAGTATCTGACTGAATACACATATGCACTAAGACCCAGCGATTCCATTCCTAAGTATATACACAAGAGAAATACATGTATGTACACCAAGACAAGTATGCTCTCAGAAGCATGATTTAGTATGACCCTAAGCTGTAAACAATGTAAAAGTTCATCAATAGGAGAATGGATAAATTGTGATATAATCATATAATAGAATTCTATCCTGGATAAAAATAAATAAACTTCTGCCACATGCACTAATGATTAGACTCAGGGACATGATGAATGTAATAAGCCGTACATGAAAGAATGCATGATAATCCAATTTATAGAAAGGTTTATAATATGTAAAAACTAATTTGTAATGTTAGAAGTCAGAATCGTGGTCAACTGTGAGGAGGTAACAACTAATTTTTATTTTGTATTTGCAATGAGAAATATAGTTTACACCTCCTTCTTTTAAAGAACCTCTCTACTCACTGTATAGTCCATGGACCGCAGTCAGTTGGCCAACTAGTTATTACTGATTAACAAAAATATGTTTGAAATGGAAAATGTGATTTTCAATGTTTATAACACCTTGACAGAGGAAGTTTTTGTCTGCTGAAGCTAGTAATAAAAAAATTTGGACTTTTTAATTATTTTTGTCATGTAATTTGTCTAATAATATTTGTGTGTGTGTGTGTGTGTGTGTGTGTGTGTGTGTTTTACAGGCTGGCAAATAGTAGGTTACCATGTGGTATAGTACCTTAAACTGTTGGATATTATTATGTTTGCAAACAACATCATCTTACAGGGTTTACTATGACTTAACATTTTTTACAAAAAAAAGCCACATTACTTACTGAATTCCCATGGTTTCTACCTTGTGAGTTTTCTGATGGACAATGAGGTTTGACTTACAACTGAAGAACTTCCCACACTGTTTACATTCATATGGTTTCTCTCCTGTGTGAGTTTTCTGATGGCGAATGAGGTTTGATTTCCTACTAAAGGCTTTCCCACACTGAGGACACCCATTGGATTTCTCTCCTGTATGTATCCTGTGATGAACAGTGAGGATTGCCTTCTGGCGGAAGGACTTCCCACATTCATTACAAATATAGGGTTTCTCCCCTGTGTGAATTCTCTGGTGGAGAGTGAGGGTTGTCTTTTGGCAGAAGGACTTCCCACATTCATTGCAAATATAGGGTTTCTCTCCTGTGTGAGTTCTCTGATGCACAGTGAGGGTTGTCTTCTGGATAAATGCCTTCCCACACTCATTACACTGATATGGTTTCTCTCCTGTGTGAGTTCTCTGGTGATCAATGAGGTATGACTTCTTCCTAAAGGCACTTCCACACTGAGGACATTCATAGGCTTTCTCCCCCGTATGTGTTTTGTGATGTCTAGTGAGGGTGGCCTTCTGGCGGAAGGACTTCCCACAATCGATACAAATAAAGGGTTTCCCCTCTATATGTGTTTTCTCATGAAGGGTGAGGGCTGTCTTCTGACGGAAGGCCTTTCCACATTGATTGCAAACATAAGGTTTTTCACCTGTGTGAATTCGCTGATGTTCAATGAGGTATGATTTCCTTCTAAAGTTATTCCCACAGTAAGGACAGTGAAAGGGTTTCTCTTCCGTTTGCGGTCTCTGAGGCATAATAAAGCCAGACTTTCTGCAGAGGAATTTCCCATATTTGTTGTAGGCAGAGGACTTCTTTTCCATAAGATTACTTGGATGGACACTGAGGCTTGACTTTTCTATGAAGGCAATTCCATCTTTATTGTAGTCAAAGGTTCTTTCTCCTCTGTGAGCTCTAGTATGTGTAAATAGCATTCCTTTCATCAGGAAGGATTTTTCACATTCATTATGGTCAAATGGTCGCTCTGGAGCTTGAACCTTCTGATGCTGAATAAGCTCCTGTTTACCACTGAGAACTCTTTCTGTTTGTTTCTGGAGATTCACTGCAGGATGAATTTTCTCATGCTTGGTACTGAGGAGTGATTTCTCCCATCCAGTACTGTCCCCAAACTTCTCTTTTATGGGGCTTATATTTCTAATGACTAGTTCTGAAATATTTTTCAAAACTTTTCCATCAGGTTTATATTCACATAGTATGGTTTTTGAAATACGGTTCTTGTCTAGAGTAAGTGCTTTACCATAAATATTACTTCTCTCCTTAATTAGTTTTTTGTGATTGATGAATATGAGGGATCTAGAATGCCTGTCTTGGTATTCTTTGAACTTCACTAAGACATCTTCAGTTTTCCCATCTTCTTCTAGAAAACAATACAATTAACACTGTGAGTCTTCACATAAATGCTATGGATTGGGTATACATCCAGACAAACTATGGTGCGACCATCTCACTACTGTGATCTACAAAAAGGCCAGAATAAATTACCTCTTGGTAGCGAAAATGTATAAACACAAATACAAATCTTGCTACTCTGTTAAAATGAAGAAAAACTGGCATAAGCAAAAAACACTCATATTTTTGGCATGTTATAAATATAAGCTGCACTGAGAAGGTATAAGAAACACAAGGATGGCCAGGTACAGTGGCTCATGCCTGTAATCCCAATACTTCGGGAGGCCAAGGTGGATGGATCACCTGAGGTCAGGAGTTTTAGACCAGCCTGGCTAACATGAAGAAACCCTGTCTCTACTAAAACTTCAAAATTAGCTGGGCATGGTGGCGCATGCCTGTAATTCCAGCTACTCGGGAGGCTGAGGCAGGAGAATTGCTTGAACCAGAGAGGCAGAGGTTGCGGTGAGCCGAGATCGTGCCATTGCACTCCAGCCTAGGCAACAAGAGCGAAAGTCTGTCCCCCCCAACCAAAAAAAAAAAAAAA
>NW_012116377.1:246192-248304 GCF_000951035.1 Colobus angolensis palliatus
TTTTTATTTTTTTGAGAAAGGGTCTCGCTCTGTCCCCCAAGCTGGAATACACTGGTGTGATCCTGGCTCACTACAGCCTTGGCATCCTGGGCTCAAGCAATCCTCCCACCTCAGCCTCCCAAGTATCTGGGGCTACAGGTGTGTGCTACCATATCCAGCTAATTTTTTATTTTTTTTTACAGACGGGGGTCTTCCTGTGTTGCCCCAGCTGGACTTGAACTCCTGGCCTCAAATGATCTTCCAAAAGTTCTGGGATTATAGGCGTGAGCCACAGTGCCCGGAAACTTAGTATTCTGATTGCTGTCACCATCAATTTATTCTGCCAGAGATGGTCAATAATGAAATTCTCCTGACCAACAATTCTAACTTCATTCTTTCAATTTGCCAAATTACTTTTTTCAGCTTTAGGGAAAGATAGGTTTGAGTTTTCCTCCCAATACAGTCACCTACCTTAACTCTGCAATTCCCTGTTGGAGCTGTAAAGGACTGGATTCTCTGATGTATGTGCAGAGCACTGATTAATCTTAATTATTTTTAAAAAATTATTGTATATTTTACTATAGTTGCCTTACTACCATCCATATTTGTGAGGGCAATTTAAAGATGGATTCATCTTACCTATGATTTACATTGTTATTTATAATAGTCCCATACTGGGAACAGCCCAAATATCCATCAAAAGATGAAAAGGTAAAACTGTGTCATGTATTATACAACAGAATACTACCACAGCAATAAGAAGAAACAATGCTGATACACAATGACAACAGGAATGAATCTCAAATATTTTGCAGCGTGTAAGCTTTATGAAAAAGAATACATATCATACAATTCCACTTACGTGCAGTTCTAGGACATGTAAAACTAATCTGTATTGGTAATTGGAGTTACATTGCCTCCCTAGGCATACACCTTCAAGTATATGCTACTATCCAATTTTTCTTAAAGTTTTCATAGTCTTTCCTTTTTTTGGAGACAAAGTCTCACTCGGTCACTCAGGCTGGAGTGCAACAGCTGGTCTCAGCTCACTGCAACCTCTACCTCTCAGGTTCAAGTAATTCTCCTGCCCCAGCCTCATGAGTAGCTGGGATTACAGGCATGTGCCACCACACCTGGCTAATTTTTGTATTTTTAGTAGAGACAGGGATTCATTATGTTGGCCAGGCTGGTCTTGAACTCCTGACCTCGTGATCCACCCACCTTGGCCTCCCAAAATGCTGGGATTACAGGTGTGAGCCACTGCACCTGGTTAATTTTTTGTATTTTTAGTAGAGACGGGGTTTCACTGTGTTGGCCTGGCTGGTCTCGAACTCCTGACCTCGTGATCCGCCCGTCTCGGCCTCCCAAAGTGCTGGGATTACAGGCTTGAGCCACCGCGCCTGGCCGTTTTTTGTATTTTCTAGTGGAGATGGGGTTTCACTGTGTTGGCCTGGCTGGTCTCGAACCCCTGACCTCGAGTGATCCACCGCCTTGGCCTCCTAAAATGCTGAGATTCTAGGCGTGAGCAACTGCTCCCGGCTAAGCTTTCACATAGTTTTTCTACCTTTCAGTATCCTGTCTGTCTGAAATTGTAATATAATTGTGGTATGGAACATTCACTTCAAGATATTTTCCAACAACCTGGGATTTTAACATGATCATTCTATGTAAAGTCCTCGATTTGATAATATAATATTGCTTTCCCAACTAAAACTCATGTTTTTGGAGGTCAATATTTTATTGACGATCTTCTCTAAAATCTTCTGAATATACATTTACACACTGTTATCTCAAGTTAGGGGATACAATGCTGGCAGGTACACCTAAAAAGAACTTAGTAGTAAATGATTTCTAAATGGATAAGAAAGATATTTTCCTTGCAC
Organism: Colobus angolensis palliatus; assembly: GCF_000951035.1. Taxonomy (NCBI): domain Eukaryota; kingdom Metazoa; phylum Chordata; class Mammalia; order Primates; family Cercopithecidae; genus Colobus; species Colobus angolensis. The sequence goes on from NW_012116377.1 coordinate 248,055, forward strand.
GGTATGACAATCAATAAGATAACTACTGAATACCTGGCCTCTGTTACAAGCTGCAGTAAGGAAAGGCAAAAGAGAGGACCTTATTTTGGGGAAATGATGAACCAAATGGAGAAAGAAGTTTCATATAAAACAACTTTGAATTAGGTACCAAATTACTAGATCGCATCAGAGGATGTGTCTGCTCACATATTACAGATGTTAAGTAGAATGGGAATGCATAAAAAACAGAAATAGACATAGTCTATACAGT
>NW_012116377.1:249381-254814 GCF_000951035.1 Colobus angolensis palliatus
AAAAAAAAAAAAAAAAATTTTAACCTTGCCAAATGAGAGGCCTAACCTTTAACTTCAGTTTCAGGGTGGTAATTTTTAAGGCCTTTGAATGTCATGGCTAATAGTTTGTTTGCTCGGGAGTCTTTGGCTGGCCAGACAGTAACAATGTGATTTAGGGTAGGGGTTTTGAGTCATGCAGCAAGCATCAGCTCAGCTTCCTAAGGCCCTGGAAACTGAGCTCAGCTACCTGGGCAATCAGGCCTATTTGATGGAGCCCCAGTAAAAACTTTGGACATTGAGGCTGTGCTGAGCTTTGCTGGTTGGCAGTACTCTGTATGCATTGTCACACAGCGTTGCCAGGATTGCTATCCTTGACTCCACAGCGATAGGGCGACTAGAAGCTGCAAGTTTGGCACTTTCCCGTACACTGCCTATTTCCTTCTTCCCTTGACTGATTTTAATCTTTTCCTGTAACAAATTGTAACTGTGAGTGTAACAGCTTTCACTGAGTTCCATGGGTCTTTTCAGCAAATTATCAAACCCAGCCAGGTGCGGTGGCTCACACCTGTAATCCCAGCACCTTTGGAGGCCGAGGCAGGTGGCTCACTTGAGGTCAGAGGTTTGAGACCAGCCTGGCCAACATAGTAAAACCCTGTCTCTATTAAAATACAAAAATCAGCAAGGCATGGTGGCACATGCCTATAATCCCAGCTATTTGGGAGGCTGAGAATCGCTTGAACCTGGGAGGTGGAGGTTGCAGTGAGCCAAGATCGCACCACTGCACTCTAGCCTGAGCGAAAGAGTGAGACTCTGTCTAAAAAAAAAAAAAAAAAAAATTATTGAACCTAAGGGCAGTCCTGGGTATCTGTGAATTTATAGCTGGTGTCAGAAGTAAGGGTGGTCTTGTATGGATTACTGTACCCTCTAACGGCATAGTTGGCTAACTTTGCAAGTATATATGGAACATTTGGTATCCATTATATAAGGAAAGGTCCAGCTGTGAAGAATAGAACCAATTACAGTTTTCCCTCATTATCCAATCCAAGGGGACAGGTTCCGAAACCCCTAAGGATGCTAAAATCCAAAGATGCTCAAGTCCCTCATATAAAATAGTGTAGTAGTGTACACTACACTAAATAAAATAGTGTAACCTATACGTCTCCTCCTGTACACTTTAAATCATCTCTAGATGACTTATAATACCTTTTACAATGCAAATGCTATGCCAACAGCTATTATACTATACTGATTTTTTTTTTTTTTTTTTTGAGACGGAGTCTCGCTCTGTTGCCCAAACTGGAATGCAGTGGCTGGATCTCAGCTCACTGCAAGCTCCGCCTTTCGGGTTCACACCATTCTCCTGCCTCAGCCTCCCGAGTAGCTGGGACTATACACGCCTGCCACCTCGCCCAGCTAGTTTTTTGTATTTTTTAGTAGAGACGGGGTTTCACCGTGTTAGCCAGGATGGTCTCGATCTCCTGACCTTGTGATCCGCCTGTCTCGGCCTCCCAAAGTGCTGGGATTACAGGCTTGAGCCACCGCGCCCGGCCTATACTATACTGATTTTTATTTGTATTTTTTTTTGTGTGTGTGTGTGTTTGTGTATTTTTTTTCTACTTGCAGTTGGTTGAATCTGCTGATGTGGAAGCCATGAATTGGCGGGCTGATTGTATATGGAATATATTTAGGACTCTTGAACAAATAAGAGATTATCAAAAGTTCTTAGTCACAGACAGAAATACATTTGGAATGACCAAATGAGGTATGATCCTGTCACCCATGAAAATAGAGGGATTTAAATTTCATATTAAAAAGTGTTATCTTTTTAGCATAATGACAGAATAAACTGAAAAAAAAAAAAAACTAGGGAAAAATCATGGCAAATTCAAAGATTAATTACAGCAGTCCACACCTGAAATGATATGGCTCTCATTTTGGAAGCTGTCAATGGCAAATGAGAATATAAGAAGATGTCAAGATATTTTACAGGGTTTGATAATATAACACATTGTGGAGAGATGATTAAGAAAGTATAACAGAGATGATGGACTCAATTCTATACTACTTGGGCTGATTATGGGAACAAGAAAATACAGAAACAAATAATAATAAATAAGATTATGGGAACAGGCCCGGCGTGGTGGCTCATTCCTGCAATCCCAGCACTTTGGAAGGCTAAGGCAGGCAGATCAATTAAGGTCAGGAGTTCGAGACCAACCTGGCCAACATGGTGAAACCCCATCTCTACTGAAAATACAAAAATTAGCCAGGTGTGGTGGCATGTGCCTGTAATCCCAGGTACTCAGGAGGCTGAGGAGACAGGATCACTTGAACCCGGGAGGTTGCAGTTTGCCCAGATCATGCCATTGCACTCCAGCCTGGGCAACAGAGTGAGACTCCATCTCAATTAAAAAAAAAAAAAAAGATTATGGGAACAAAAGAATAAACAATAGTAAAGATAGCAATTATTATTTCTGATATATTGGTAACCAAAAAGGATAGGACAATTGATAGTCATATTCCTATTGGCAGATTAAAATATACCACTAGAGTTGACATGGGAGAAACGAGCTGAAATATCTATTTGAAAGCCATTCACATAAAACAAGGAAATCAATCTGAGAACTCATCAGATTATTATAGCTTACAGGACTTTTATAAAGTCAAGAACTGAGAGTGAAGAAAATGCTTTCACAACACATCAGAGAGATACCAATGAGAGGCCTAATGAAACAAGATTCATTTAGTCAACAAATATTTATTGTCCTAGGCAAGGTACATAAAGGAGATAAAAGCAAACAAGATGTGAAAAGGTACTCAGGGAAATAGGATGAAAATGAGTTAGTATTTTTCACCCAAATCCCACAATCCCCAGCAGATATCAAGAGTGATGCTCAGCATTGTGATATGAAACACAAAAGTTTACTGGAAAGAAATCGTGATCTTGAAATTACCATTTTGGTCCCATGCATATGGATTTTGGAACCTGGTGGTAGGTCTCATGGTGAGAATGGGATGTGAGACTCAGGCAGGAAACAAAGAAATCACCTTTCTTTGCCCAGGGAAAGAAACAGAAGAAAGTGAAAACTATGAGGAAGATAGATATTAAACAATGATTTTTATTTTTCTGATAGGTTTAAGAATGCTCTTTCTTATAAATAGGAGACTACAACAAAAGGAGGAAGATAGATGACAGAAATGCTAAAGAAAGAGAAGAAAAGAAGAAACATTTCAGTGGGGTGTGGTGTGGTGGTTCATGCCTGTAATCCCAGTACTTTGGGAGGCCGAGGTGGGCGGATCACCTGAGGTTGGGAGCTACAGACCAGGCTGGCCAACATGGTGAAACCCCATCTCTACTAAAAATACAAAAATTAGCCAGGTGTGGTACCGTGCGCCTGTAGTCCCAGCTACTTGGGAGGCAGAGGCAGGAGAATCACTTGAACCTGGGAGGTGGAGGTTGCAGTGAGCTGAGATCGCACCACTGCACTCCAGCCTGGGAGACAAAATGAGACCCTGACACACACACACACACACACAGGAAGAAACATCATCTAAACCACCAGTTCCCAAGGTGTGATTCATGAACTTGTAGTACTTGAGTCTCTGATGTTGGAGTAATGGGGATTATGTGCAGGGTAAAAATGATTTTCATTAATAATAACAACACTTCATTTGTCTTTTTTTTTTTTTTTGCTGTGTTTATATTTGCACTAATAGGGCAAAAGCAATGGTAGGTGTTTCGTTTGTATCCATGGATTTTAATTTACGGTGGTGACTCAGTGACAACAGAGCAGTCAGTGCCATTAAAAGAACATTTTTATGATGTACATTTCCTGAGGGGAAGGAGCATGCCAGTCTACATGCGAGCCACATAGGGAAGCAGCAGGTTTGGTCGGGAGGCAGAAAGAAGCATGGGGAAAGCCTACGCCAGAGCATTCACAGAGGTTTCTAGGGGAAAGAAAAGGCAGGGCTGAGAAAACAGCTCAGGACTGGCTCCTTTGACTCATATTGGCAGGCTGTGGGTTCCTGGGGTGGCCTCTGACCGTGGGTGATTTAGGGCAGAGAAAATACTGGCTTAGTGTATGAGAGCTGGATAAAGGAGGTGGTTGGGGTATGAACTTGGGGTTGGTTTTTATATGAAAGGTGAGCTCACTGACAAGCTGTTCACTCTCTAGGAATTAGCTAACTCTGGGAGGGGCAGTCTTTCCCCAGGTAGCGAGACTCCTCAAAAATGTCAGACATTGTAAAATATAGAAAATAAAAAAATACAATTAATACCGTGGGTAAAATGCTAGTACGTTAGCTTAAATCAAAGTACTGGTACCAAATCTATAATAATAATCACTGCATTTCTAACTGCCACATACTCAGAAAAAAAATGTTTCACTTGAGAATGTTTTTGATAGAGCAGAAAAAAATCATTAATTGTATTAAATTTTCATCCTTGAATATACATCTTTTCAGTATTCTGTGATGACTAAAGAAGTATGCATAAGCCAGGTGAGGTGGTTCATGCCTGTAACCCCAGAACTTTGGGAGGCCAAGGCAGGAGGACTGCTTGAGACCAGGAGTTCCAGACCAGCTTGGGTAAAACCTGTCTACAGAAAAAAAAAAAAAAGCAGGCACAGTACCATGTGCCTGTAGTCCTAGCTACTTGGAAGGCTGAGGCAGGAGGATTGCTTGAGCCCAAGAGTTTGAAGTTGCAGTGAGCTGTGATTACACCATTACAATCCAGCCTGGGTAACAGAGACCCCCAACTCAAATACATACATACATACATAACAGTAACAAAATAAAATGAAGTATGTATAAACCACTTCTGTTTGTTAAAATAGAGATCATAAGATTGATGGAGTGGATTCTTTATGGCAATGATACCAAATTATAAATAAGACCTGAGACCATGGCAGCCAAGAGCTAAATCATGCACCCCTACACTTAAGCAATAAATTATGTTCTAACTGCCACAAGGCTTTTCTTTCTCTCTAGCAGCTGAACAAGCACTGGCCTGGAGATAAGCAGACTGCCAGATGCTGACTGACACCTCCCTCCCTTGCACAAGCTATAACTACAACTTTAATTGGAAAAGAGACTGGTTTCAGGAATTTTCTTCTGATAAGTGACCACAGATTGGTCCCAGATGGTTTACAGAGACTGTGCAAAAAGTGCCTTTGTGCCCTAGGTTTTACTTTCTGACATATAGAACATAATTTCTTTTTGTTTGTTTGTTGAGATAGAGTCTCACTCTGTCACCCAGGCAGGAGTACAACGGCATGATCTCGGCTCACTGCAACCTCTGCCTCCCGGGTTCAAGTGATTCTCATGCCTCAGTCTCCCGAGTAGGTGGGATTACAGGCGCCCGCCACTATGCCTGGCTAATTTTTGTGTTTTTGTAGAGATGAGGTTTCACCATGTTGGCCGGGCTGGTCTTGAACTCCTGACCTCAGGTGATCC
>NW_012116377.1:254874-256001 GCF_000951035.1 Colobus angolensis palliatus
ATAGAATGGTTTTAATATGTTAGTATGCTCTTCTGGACTTTAACTTTTCATACTAAAAATATATATTTTTTATATATATATTATTCAGGTGAGTGACACCTTGTGTGGCTAATTTTTGTATTTTTAGCCAAGAGGGGGTTTCACCGTGTTGGCCAGGCTGGTCTTGAACTCCTGATCTCATGTGATCCACCCACCTCTGCCTCCTAAAGTGTTGGGATTACAGGCATGAGCTACCATGCCCGGCCTAATTCATATACATATATATCTTTATACAATTTTTTTTTAGATGAAGTCTGACTCACTCTTTTGCCCAGGTTGGAGTGCAGTGGTACAATCTTGGCTCACTGCCACCTCTGCTTCCTGGGTTCAAGTGATTCTCCTGCCTCAGCCTCCCAAGTAGCTGGGATTAAAAGTGAGCGATACCATGTCCTGCTAATTTTTGTATTTTTAGTAGAGATGGGGTTTTGCCATGTTGGCCAGGCTGGCCTCAAGTGATCTGCCCACCTTGGCCTCCCAAATTGCTGGGATTATAGGCATGAGCCACTGTGCCGGCCAATTTTACTATATTTTAATGTTAAATCTTCACCTCAAAGGGAACATGGGCTGAATGTAACATGCATGTTTACTCACTATGCAAGCATTTTGGTTTCCTTCATAAATATTCATAGATTCTCCTATAACCTGCTAAATATGTATGAATAGCTCACTGTGTCAGGCACAAATCCTAACCTCTCCTCTTCCTCTCTCAAGCACCTGCGTTTGGTTTTGGCCAGAGGGGCTATTTCTCAACCTGCAGATTTTAACTTTGTAAGAAATAAAGCTTTCCTTTCCTGCTTTTATAGATCTTATGGTTTTAAGTCCACAAGCTGCATACCAGAGTATATTTTGTAAGGAAAAGTACTAGCTCAATTATTTGAGTTGAGAACTGAATATCTCTTTTTGGGCGAAAGAGCATTTTTACTCTATAGTACAAGTGACTATTATTCATATGTAGGTATCCAGTAGACATTTTCTTGAAAAATGAACGAAGCCGGGCGCGGTGGCTCAAGCCTGTAATCCCAACACTTTGGGAGGCTGAGAGGGGCGGATCACGAGGTCAGGAGATCGAGACCATCCTGGCTAACACG
>NW_012116377.1:256851-263577 GCF_000951035.1 Colobus angolensis palliatus
GTTGGCCAGGCTGGTCTTGAACTCCTGACCTCAGGCGATCCTTCCGCCTTGGCCTCCCAAAGTGCTGGGATTACAGGCATGAGCCCCAACAGCCAAATATCTATTTAAAGTACAAGACAGACTACTGGATTTTTATGTAACAATGTACGAGAGTTCACTGCAATACAGTTTCTGTATTGGAACTAAGTATTAAGGAACCACTAACTATTCAGTTTGGGTATATTATCAATGAAGAATATCCATGACAATCTAAAAAGGCTTTAAAAATATTTCTGTTTCCAAACTACATACATGTGTGAGGAAAGATTTTCTTCATATACATGTTGAGTATCGGTTATCTGAAATGCTTGGGATCAGAAGTGTTTCAGATTTTGTAATGTTTTTGGATTTTGAAATATTTGCATTATACTTACCAGCTGAGCATTCCAAATCCCAAAACCCAGGATCCAAAATGTTCCAATGAGCATTTTCTTTGAGCATCACGTGGGTGCTAAAAAAGTTTTGTGTTTTGGAGTATTTCCAATTTGGGGTTTGGGAGGATCAACCTTATTTCAATATAAACCACGTTTCAATAGATTGCAGAATCATATTTGAAAATCAGCTACCTTCTATTGATCCAGACATTAAATAAATTTCAATCATATAAAACAATGCCATTTTTCTATTTTTTCTTTCAGGAAACAGTTACTTTTTGTAAAAATATGACTTTATGTCAATATATAATGGATTTATTATTGTTTCTTATATTGCGGTTTTTAAATGAGTTAATTAGTGAATATTTTAAAAATTTCTCCGCTGGGTGCAGTGGCTCACGCCTGTCATCCCAGTACTTTGGGAGACTGAGGCAGGTGGATCATGAGGTCAGGAGATCGAGACTATCCTGGCTAATACGGTGAAACCCCATCTCTACTAAAAATACAAACCATTAGCCAGGCATGGTGGCACCTGCCTGTAAGTCCCAGCCACTCAGGAGGCTGAGGCAGGAGAACTGCTTGAACCCAGGAGGCAGAGGTTGCAGTGAGCAAGTTGCTAGGACCCGGGAGGTGGAGGCTGTAGTGAGTCTAGATCGCATCACTGCACTCCAGCCTTGGTGACAGAGCGAGACTCCATCTCAAAAAAAAAAAATCTTTTAATTTCTAATAGTGTAACCAAGTAATCCAGCCTCAAATGTACTTTAAAATGTTTTTTCCTGGCCGGGCGCGGTGGCTCAAGCCTGTAATCCCAGCACTTTGGGAGGCCGAGACGGGTGGATCACGAGGTCAGAAGATCGAGACCATCCTGGCTAACACGGTGAAACCCCGTCTCTACTAAAAATACAAAAACTAGCCGGGCGAGGTGGCGGGCGCCTGTAGTCCCAAGCTACTCGGGCGGCTGAGGCAGGAGAATGGCCTAAATCCGGGAGGCGGAGCTTGCAGTGAGCTGAGATCCGGCCACTGCACTCCAGTCCGGGCGACAGAGCGAGACTCCACCTCAAAAAAAAAAAAAAAATGTTTTTTCCTTTCTTGCTTTCAACTTTGAGACACTTTGAAACTGTTTCTCCCTTTCTCACCTGGCACTTCCATGTGAACAGTGTTTACTTATCTAATTACATGCTTGCTTAGGAATTCCAGGGGCCAATTTTGGCCAACAAAGCAGGCAACGAAACCCAGCTGCAGAATCCTTCCACCTAGGGGGGTTTACAAAGAGCCCACCACTACCAGGCCAAAGTCAGGATGATGCAAACTGGACCTCCTGAAGAGCGATTACTCAACATGAGCATCGGAACAAGACACACAGGCCTGCGCCCTCCTGCACCACCCCCACATATTTCCACACCCTTTCCTTCACAACCGCCTTCACTCAGCCCAAAAGGTAGAGATGGCGTCTTTGAGGCAGAAGCCTTGCCAACTCCCATCTGCTAGCATTTAATCAATCAAGTTGCTTTCCTTTCACCACTCCTCATTTCTCATGTTTTTGCCCTCTAAGCAGTGAGCAGCTGGACTTAGGCCAGTTACAATCCTACACACAGACAAATGCGCACAAAGTTCTTTTAAGTTAATAACTTTAATATTTTAAATATGTCTAAGACTAGAAAGTTTGAGAACTACTGTTCTGGACATCTAGATTTATTTATGTATTTATTATGCATTTATTTATTTATTTTTGGAGACAGAATCTTGCTCTGTCACCCAGGCTGGAGTGCAGTGGCGTGATCTAGACTCACTGCAACCTCCACCTCCCGGGTCCTAGCAACTTACATGCCTCAGCCTCCAGAGTAGCTGGAATTACAGGTGGGCGCTACCACACCCAGCTAATTTTTCTATTTTTAGTAGAGATGGAGTTTGCCATGTTGGGCAGGGTGGTCTGGAACTCCTGGCCTCAAGTGATCCTCCCAGCGCAGCCTCCCAAAGTGCTGGGATTACAGACATGAGCCACTGTGCCTGGCCGACATCTAGATTTTGGTAATGACAAAGAAGTTTGTATCAAAACAATCCTCCAGCTGATACAAAAAACAAACAAACAAACAAACAAAACCCACTTATTTGAAGGCACTAAAGCATGACCAAAAGTAGCCAGAAGCTAAAGTGGATGCAATGTTTGAAAGAAAGAAACCACACTGCTTAAGAGCTACATTTAGCCAGGTATATGTTCTCAGTAGTTCAGGCAGCACAGAAGAGATAGATCTCCAAGAGAAAGCATGAGTCATCTGTATAGTGGAATCAGAGGTTGGAGTTCAGAGCTACTGTAACTTGAAGACAAAATCTGGGAGTAGAGAAGTCAAAAAAGCAGAGCCCCGAAGTTGGTGTAAGCCGCCCTCAAAGCCTCGGTTAACTACATTGCTTCAGGGCAAGACTGCAAGGAGCCCAAAGGGGAAAGAACGCTAGAGCCCTGAAGGAACTGAGCAAAGAGTTCAGTGGCTGCTTAGCTCTGAAAAAGAGTTTGCGATTCTAGCCCTGTGCCAACAGGAACCTTGTTAAAATCTTGGTCCCAATACCAGCAAATTGGAAATGTGATATTAAAAGAGAGCAGTTCAGCATGGATTCATGAAGACCAATATGGGGCAGTCCCTTTCTGGTATTTTTAAACGCACTGAAAATTTTAAAGCAGAGTGGAAAAACAGGCAAATAAAACAAAACATAAGAGCAAAAAATCCTGGTCCATTCATCTTTGTCCTGGGTTAGGTGAAAACAAAACAAAACAAAACCACCTTGGTCTTTCCATTGAGACTCCAGAAGGGCCGTGTTTTAGGAGTAAAGACTGCATCCCAGGACTCAGGACCACACCATAAAACTTCAATCAACTAGGCCCAGTCCTTGGGCATGTCCACCGAAAGGCCCAGTTTTAGCAAGAATTCTGTCAAGTCGGTTTAGCTGGAATTCCCCACTCTCAATATCTGATCTCTCTCCTCACCAGCCCCTGCAGGTGATATCTGATCACCATGACCTGCTTTCAGTAGGAATCCTGGTAGGTCAGCTGAGCAAGATTACCCTATCCACTCAGTAATTTCTCATCACGGCCCCTCTCCCCCAACTATAAATTTCCTCTCTTCCTTATCATATTCAGAGTTGGCCCATTCTCTCCCCACTACTTCAAAACCCCATTATAGCAGTCCCTGAGATCTGCCTTACAAGTGTCAGGATGTTTTTCTTTAGTATTTATAGTAACACAGCTTGGATAGGAACAGACTGATTACTGGATCCCTTGGCATCTCACCCAGAACCCCAAGTGCACACCTTTTGAGCCTTAGTCTTCACTCCTGACTGACTGGGGTCCCATTGGTGAGTCAGACTCCTGGTTCACCGCTCTGGACAAACTCCCATTGAAGCTGGTACAACATTTTGATTCCTTAGATTCTGAGCATACTCTAGAGGCTGGGTTAGAATCCTAGGTTCCTCTGTTTATATGAAGTTGGGTTAGAGACATTGGTTTCTTTGTTTAAAAAGTACCTGCTGGGCTACAGGTCTTTCTTCCCGTAGCTCTCTTTTGGGTGGGAATTCACTTCCTGACTCTCGGGGCTAGAAAATTCTTGACCTGTGAGGCCTCTCTGTTTGATACTGTTTCTCCCATGGGAACTTCTCAGTTGACTGATGGTGTATGTTCCCCTGTTGGTATATGCTCTGCCAGCTCCCTCCACTTCCTTTCTTCTTGGCATCACTTTACTAAGGATTCTCTAAACTGGCTCCTGTAAGACCTCTCCTTTCCCACTGCTCCACTCCTTCCTCCTCTCACCACCTCTGATCGTCCCTTCAGTTCCCCTAAATCCTTTGACATGTGGCCCTTCAGAACTCCTCCATCCCTTTGTCCACACTGCCAGACCTTTCCCTTCCCACTCTAACCCCTACAGTCACTTGAACTTTAGGTGTCCTGCCCCACATTGGGGGCACTCAAGGGGCCCCCAAAAGAAACAGCCTGTGGCTGAGAAGGAAAAAAGGGCTAACTGGAAACAAAGTGGATATTTTATTCACTCAGCCAAGCTTTGGAGACATCCAGATAGCTCAGTTGCACACCTAAAATTTAGTCACAGCTTCCATAAGATTACATAACAGGGAAAATGAAAATCTGAAAATCTCCTCAACAAATATTGGCTAAAAAGCATTAGCCCACACACTGAACAGCTAACCTTGTTCCATGTGTCAGAAACACAATTCAGACAAAAATATAAAGTGCAACAAAGATGAGATGTAATGCTATTTTACTGACTCCTGGCTAACCTTTTAGAACGAAAGTTATAAGATCTCTGTTTGGGACTGTCTGCCTATGTATGTCTATGTATGTATATTATGTAAATGTGATATTTTCTTACCTCGAGATGGTATTAATTATTTATTTAAACATTTTAGTTATTTAGAGACGAGGTCTCCCTGTTGCTCAGGCTGGAGTGCAGTAGTGCATAGCTCTCTGAAGCCTTGAACTCCTGGGCTTAAGTGATTCTCTTGCCTCAGCTTTCTGAAGAGCTGGATCTACAGGTGCACACCACTGCATTGGGATACATTTTTTTCAGAGACTGGGTCTTGCTATGTTGCCCAGGCTGGCCTCACACTCCTGGCCTCAAGCGATCCTCCTGCCTCAGCCTCCTGAGTAGCTGGAATTACAGGTGTGAGCCACAGCACTTGGCCAAAGTAATGTATAAACTCCCTTAAAGAGTTTATTCAAATTGTTTTAAGATAAAAATGAGTGTTTATGTAAGTGAAATGTTCCTAACACCCCCAGAAATATAGGAACTAACCCAAAGGCCTTTCAAGTTCATGTGACTTGGGGTAAAATTTTGATAACTGAGTTTAATATTGTTGGTTTAATAAAAAGAGGTGCATGTATGAGCACATATTTTTATTCTACTTGGCTTTACTAGTCAAATAAGTTACTATTTACTATGTTTAAAACTATAAAAACTATAAATTCAACTTAAGAAAAAAGGCACAAATAAACATATTAAAAATGAATTGTCTGATATCCATTATTTCATATACATCAAACACAGCACAAAAACAAAATAAAACAAATCTATGTATTTAACTTTTCAGGTTTTCCTGATTTGCTTTTAATTGCCTTTTACTTGTATGTGCTATACAAACAGTTAACAAGGAAATGACTTGAGATAATGGCTAGTTTTGTTTAACATATTATGAAATTTTCATGAACAATCCAAACAAAATAAATACTATTTGTGTAGGTCAATATAAGTGGAATAAGAGTTTTATAAATAGGCTTTTCCACAGTTGTTTCATAATATCTGCCTAAAAACAGTTTCCAAAATCTTCTTGGTAACCTGTAACCTAAGAGTCATGCTAAGTTAACTAATAGATACTCATTTATAATTTCTAAGATAAACTACTGAAACATTCATTATTGAATATAAGTTTAAATTTACATACTTTTGGCTCTTTAATTTTATACAGAATAGAAAGACTAAATATATTTGGATCTGTTAAACACTAAAAAATTGTACTATGAGGAAACATGTATTGATAAAGTTGTGAGATGATGTATTCATAACATTTGCTAATCTGTTACAGAATGCTAGTATGTAGCAGACAATTCACAACTATCTACTTCTTAGTTTACTCTGTTAAAAGGTTACTAATGGTTAACATTATAATCACTATATGTAATTAAAACTACTAAAAATAGGCGGGGGGCAGAGGCTGCGGCGGATCACTTGAGGTCAGGAGTTCGAGACCAGCCTGGCCAATATGGTGAAACTCTGTCTCTACTAAAAAAACACAAAAATTAGCTGGGCATGGTGGTGCGCACCTGTCATCCCAGCTGCTCCTCAGGAGTCTGAGGCACAAGAATCGCTTGAACCCAGGAGTCGGAGGTTGCAGAGAACTGAGATCCTGCCACTGTACTCCAGCCTGGGCGACAGAGCAAAAGACTGTCTCAAAAAAAAGAAAGAAAGAAAAAGTAAAAGAAAGAAAGAAATGGTTCATTGCAACCTCTGACTCCCGGATTCAAGCAGTTCTCCTGCCTCAGCCTCCTGAGTAACTGGGATTACAAGTGTGTACCACCACGCCCAGCTATTTTTTGTATTCTTTTAGTAAGACGGGGTTTTGCCATGTTGGCCAGGCTGGTCTTGAATCCTGACCTCAGGTAATCCACCCACCTAAGCCTCCCAAAGTGCTGAGATTACAGGAATGAGCCACTGTGCCTGGCCAACTCTTACTATTTACAATAGCATCAGAAATATTAAAAGCTTAGAGAGAGCCAGGTGCGGTGGCTCACGCCTGTAATCCCAGCACTTTGGGAGGC
>NW_012116377.1:265527-277223 GCF_000951035.1 Colobus angolensis palliatus
GGAGGCAGAGGTTGCGGTGAGCCAAGATTGCGCTACTGCACTCCAGCCTGGGCGATGGAGTGAGACCCCATCTCAAAAACAAGGAAACAAACAAACGAACAAACAAACAAAACACTTGAACAGATGCCTCTGATATAAAAAGCACGTGAAAAGGTTTTCAATATTATTAGCCGTAAGATAAATCTAAATTAAAACTGCAAAGTTGGCCAGGTGCGCTGGCTGACGCCTGTAATCCCAGCACTTTGGGAGGCTGAGGCAGGTGGATCACGAGGTCAGGAGTTTGAGACCAGCCTGATCAACAACGTGAAACCCCGTCTCTACTAAAAACACAAAAATTAGCTGGGCGTGGTGGCACACGCCTGTAATCCCAGCTACTTAGGAGGCTGAGGCAGGAGAATTGCTTGAACTCAGGAGGCGGAGATTGCAGTGAGCTGAGACTGCGCCACGGCATTCCAGCCCAGGCAACAGAGCGAAACTCTGTCTCAAAAAAAATAAAATAAAATAAAAAATAACTGCTAAGTTATACAACAAGAATGGCCAAAATGACCAGAATGGCCAAAATGAGCATAAAATGTAGAAAAGAATGTGGGGCAATCAAAATTCTCATACAGTGCTGATGAAAGTCTAAAATGGTATAGTAGTTTTAGCTACTAAACTACCAAACTAAAATGGTAGTTTCTAAAGAAGTAAAATATGCATCTGCCTTATGAATCAGCAATATCACTGCTAGGTGTTTACTGAAGAAAAATAAACATGTATGTCCACAGAAATATTTTTACAAGAATGACTATAGCAACTTTGTTCATAAACTAAAAACATCCTAAACTAAAAACATCCCAAATGTCTTTCAACAGGAGATGCATAAACTGGTATATTCATACAATGGAAAACTGTTTCACAGTTAACAAACTACTCATGCATGCAGAAGCATGTATAAATCTCTCAGACATGAAGCTGAGTGAAAGAAAGCAGATATGAAAAAGGTTTGCAATAGACAAAATGAATCTATGTCGGTAGACGTCACAACTCTGATTGTCTTAACGGGAGGGACTGAGTTGGAAGAGGCCTAGTGGATGTTAATGGGTTAATGAAACTGTCTTTTATCTTGATTGGAGTGTGAGATACATGGGTTTATACTTCTGTCAGAACTCACAGAACTTTACACTTTATATCTCCATGTACGTTATACCTATAAAACGTGGAATAGATTCTTGGTAAGGTAATAGCAGCCGATACTTCCATAAACACAGGTAAACAAGGAAAAGATTTACATGGGGAGTGATATTCATACCTAAAATTTACATTTTAGAGGCATGAAAGTCGGCCATATATAGGCACTTTACAGGTCTCACGTCTTTAATACATCACTAATAGGAAGGCTACTATGAAAATACAGAAAATAACAAGCGCTGGTGAAGAAATTGTAACCCTTGTACACTGTTGGTGGGAATGTAAAATGATGCAGCTACTACAGAAAACAGTATGGTGATTCCTTAAATATTAAACACAGAATTACCACATTATTCAGCAATTCCACTTCTGAGACTATACCCAAAAGAACTGAAAGCAGGGACTAAAACTGACATTTGTACACCCATGTTCACAGCAGCAATATTCACAATAGCCAAAAGATGGAAGGAACCCAACTGACCACTGATGGATGAATGAATAAGCAAAATGTGGTATATACATACAACAGAATATTAATCAGCATTAAAAAGGAAGGAATGGATGAACCTGGAGGACATTATGTTAAGTAAAATAAGCCAGTCAGAAAAAGGATAAATACGATGTGATTCCACTTACAAGAGGTACCTAGTGTAGCCAAATTTACAGAGACTGTAAGTAGAATGGTGGTTGGCAGGGCTAGGGGGTAGGGATAAAGGGAAGTTATTTTTATTTATTTATTTTTTTGAGATGGAGTCTCGCTCTGTCACCCAGGCTGGAGTGCAGTGGCATTATCTTGGCTCACTGCAACCTCCGCCTCCCAGGTTCAAGCAATTCTCCTGTTTCAGCCTCCCAAGTAGGTGGGATTCCAGGCGCCCGCCACCACGCCCAGGGGTTTCACCATGTTAGCCAGAATGGTCTCGATCTCCTGACCTCGTGATCCGCCCACTTTGGCCTCCCAAAGTGCTGGGATTACAGGCGTGAGCCACCGCGTCCGGCCATGGGAAATTAATGGGTACAGAGCTTCATTTTTGCAAGATGAGTTCTGGAGATGGATGGTGGTGATGGTTGCACAACAGGCGAATGTATACTTGATGCCACTGAACTATATGCTTAAAAAGTTTAAGATAGTATATTTAATGTTATGTGTATTTTACCACAATAACAAAAATAGATCCCTAAAAACACTCAAAGGCATCAACTACTTGACATTTAATATTTACTAGACTTCATTTATAGACTCACCTAGATAGCTGTAACTTGGAAAAATTCTCTGTGTCCATAGCTCTTCTCCTTGTTCCAACTTGCGGATCATATCAGGCTTAGTCATGTGAAACCCTGATGATGGAAAATGAGACTCTTGGTCTAAGCTGTTTCGACTTTAAAACTATTTAAGTTAGATAAAGATACAACTTCAAGGTAGTAAATGAGGTATACATTAATGTCTTACCAAAGTTAATACCTTACACTACACAAGTGATGATATAATCATATTTTCTTTTTTTTTCTTTTTTTTTTTTTTTGAGACAGTCTCACTCTGTCACCCAGGCTGGAGTGCAGTGGTGCAATCTTGACTCACTGCCACCTCGTCTGCCAGGTTCAAGCAATTCTCGTGCCTCAGCCTCCTAAGTAGTTGGGATTATAGGCATGTGCCACCACACCCAGCTAATTTTTGTACTTTTTAGTAGAGACAGGGTTTCACCATGTTGGCCAGGCTGGTCTTGAACTCCTGGCCTCAAGTGATCCACCGGCCTCGGCCTCCCAAAGTGCTGGGATTACAGGCGTGAGCAACTGCGCCTGGCAATATAATACTTTCTACTAAAAAAAAAGCATCTCTAATCCCTGAAATTCAAAGTTCTATATGTATCAGGAATTCTTAGAAGGAGTTGCATGACATTGAAAGATTCAGGAGTGCTTCTTACCCACAGATACAAAGTGGCAATAGTTTTCCAACATCACATCCCTGTAGAGGGCCTTCTGAGCAGGGTCTAGTTGCTGCCACTCCTCCTGGGTGAAGTCCACAGTCACATCCTTGAATGACACTGATCCCTGTAAGGGCATACTCTAGTTCATCCTGAAGTGATCGGAAATGTGTGAGAACTAGATATTGAAGACCTAGTACTGACAATGTTTACTGGTCAGACTAGTTTCCTTATTTATGTTTTATATTGTATAAAATTCTCTCTCTGAAAATACATCCATTTGTATTTGCTTGTAATCTCATGCTAAACATACTGAGATCACATTACTTGTCCTGAATGTGACTGGTTGCCTGGTAGACCAAAATGAATAAAACCCTGACCCTGCTCATGAGAAGTTATAGGCTAAGAGAGGGGCATACATGTAAATACATGCACTTAGTAGGTTTTACAGATGCAATGACAGAAATACGTACAAGGTAAAGTGTCACAAAACAAGGAAAAATTTCATTTTGTACTCTGAGGCTTCACTGAGGACATAAAAGTTTTGTACTCACAACGAATTTGTTTTGTAGGAATACAGGGCATCAGCTTTTAAAAATTCATGGGGAGAAAAAAACCAGTTAGTAAATCAGGAAATAGCAAAAGGCACAGTATGTTAGGAAACAGTCTTTGAGCTCTAAGAAGGAAAAGGTATATGGAGGTAGGCAGTGGGGATATTATGACATGATACTAGATTTTTTTTCCTACAGAACAGCGGTCTTAAAGATATACTGAACACATTCCCAACATTGTAGCTATTTATAAACCATCAATAGGCATTTATGAAAATCTACATTGTTAATGATTACTGCTCTTGAATGTAAATTGTTAATATTTTATTTCCTTCCAGTATGTGGTGCATGCCCTACTTTGGGTCTGTTGCTTTAAGGAATATAAAGAACATGAATAAACATAAGTTGACACACATGTTATGTGATAAAAGTTTTGAGGCAATACTCCTGAAGACTAGAAAAGGCTTAATGTATATTGGGTGGGAATGACAATTAAGTAACCATGGTTAGAGATGTCTTCTAGATTAAGGAAGTGTCAGCGGGCTGACAGAGAACAACTGCACCTACATGACCACCATTACAACAGAGATGGTTGTAAATTGGCTGTAGAGTGGAAGAGATACAGGCATGTTATCTGCATAGGCAAATGCATGGCTGCTGGGACTAGAAAGTGAAAATGGGAAACAGAAGAAAATGTAGGCTGGACCAAAGGAAGTAATGAGGTAAACCTTGGAAATGTACTTTAAGTGTCTGTGGAACATACAGGTGGTGATAGTTAGTGGAGGTTGGATATATGGTTCTGACACTCTGGACAGAGGTCTAGAGTGGAGAGGGGTATTTGAGAGTCACTAGAATCACACGAAGCGTAGCCTTCAGAGTGAATATGATTATGCGTAGAGAAAAAGGGACTGTGAAGAAGAGAACCAATTAGTATTTGAGGAAAACCAATATTGTAAAGGTTGGTGGATGAGCTAAAGAGGAATTTTCTGAAAGATATGAAAAGAGGACAAAGTACTGTTTGACCAACAACAGAGTATTTCAAAAGTGGCCTGGCATATGGATTTCCTTCTCCTGCACCAGCATATGAAACATTAAAAGAAACTAAAAAGAAAATAACAAATCTCTAGCAGCATCAGAACACTGGAAAGGTTTTCACTGGCAGGCCACAATTTATAGGAACGGCTAGCAGACACGAATAAAACGGGAAGATCAGAGAGGAGGAACACAAAACCTGTTTCTTTTACAAGCCTGCAACCAAATTGCTATCCTAAACACTTCACAAAGCAGGACATCTTTCCAGAAACTAATGCTGGGATCTACCACTTCTATCTCCCAACATAGCATTGCAAAACCTAGGCTAGCGGAGATAATTAAGGTTTTTCCATGTCTGCTCCATGACTACTCACAACTTAGATCTCAAATCAGCATCAGGACACGTTAAATTGATTCAAGCCATATATTCCCATTTAAATCAAGACAATACTTTTCTGTTCCAGCAGTTTGTGAGAAGACTGAGAAAGGAGATGATGAATGATGTACCCAATGAATATGTACAACTAGAAGGTGCGCTTGGGGAAGGCTTAAGTTGATCTGGTTGGAATGGAGAAATTGTGAACAGGGCTGGATATAGGGTGAGGCAGGTGAGGCATCTAGAACGCAAAATTTAGGAAGGCACAGCCCTGAGGGTACCCCTTAAACATTTCACCTCATGCCACTTGCCTGCCTCATCCTAATGTGGCCCTGACTAAAGACTAGTTTCACGGAAGAAAATCCCAATATCTGGGAAGGTTAAAGGACAGGGAAGCTCATGTTCATACACCATGAAAAAAAGTTATTTAAGAAAGAGAGGAAACATCATCTCACCTGAGACATGGCTTTGAGATTTCTAGATGAACCTTCTCTTTTGAGCTCTTCTTTTGGAAAAGGAAACAGTCCTGAGAAAGCAAAGATGGAGGATACATGTATGTGTGAGACCATACTTAACTCAGAACTCCCAGAATTAACTCAGTTAAATCTACATGAATGTTCACTATTTCAGCACTTGTCCACCCTGCGTACCCTTCAGATGTCCAGGATGGTAGTTAGTGGGAAAATGGACAAATCAGGCTCCCTCACAAACACCAGAAACCCAGTCTCTTGGTAAAGTACACAGGATTCTGGGGAACCTGTTTTAACTTCAAGAGAGGGAACATTGTGTTTTTCCCTCTGCAGCTCTGCCTTCCATCTCCCACTAAACACAGGTTTATTGTGTATTTCCAAATAGTTCTTCTTGGACTTTTTGCCAATTTACACTGACAGTAGTGGATGAGAATACCTTCCCAAGCCCTGATGAAGACAGCTGACAACTTTTAAATCTGTGCCTATCTGGTCTATATTGTATTGAGAATGTTTTTTTTTTTTTTTTGAGACGGAGTCTCGCTCTGTCGCCCAGGCTGGAGTGCAGTGGCCGGATCTCAGCTCACTGCAAGCCCCGCCCCCCGGGTTCCCGCCATTCTCCTGCCTCAGCCTCCCGAGTAGCCGGGACGACAGGCACCCGCCACCACGCCCGGCTAGTTTTTTGTATTGTTAGTAGAGACGGGGTTTCACCGTGTTAGCCAGGATGGTCTCGATCTCCTGACCTCGTGATCCGCCCGTCTCGGCCTCCCAAAGTGCTGGGATTACAGGCTTGAGCCACCGCGCCCGGCTTTTTTTTTTTTTTTTGAGACGCAGTTTCACTCTTGTTGCCCAGGCTGGAGTGCAATGGTACAATCAATCTTGGCTCACCGCAACCTCCACCTCCCGGGTTCAAGCGATTCTCCTACCTCAGCCTCCTGAATAGCCGGGATTACAGGCATGCACCACCACACCCGGCTAATTTTGTATTTTTAGTAGAGTCGGGGTTTCTCCATGTTGGTCAGGCTGGTCTCGAACTCCCAATCTCACGTGATCTGCCCACCTTGGCCTCCCAAAGTGCTGGGATTACAGGCATCAGCCACCACGCCAGGCTCGCAAAATAACGATTTTAATTATTACAGTGAGACTGGACTTATTAAAAATCTATCCAATACTTTTTATTATCTTAGCATGCCTAAGGAAGTAGGGAAGCTCACTCATATAGAAGTGTAGAAAGTGGTAGTTATGACAGGCACGGTGGCTCACACCTGTAATCCCAGCACTTTGGCAGGCCCGGGCGGGGGGGATCACTTGAGGTCAGGAGTTCAAGACCAGCCTGGGCAACATGGTGAAACCCCATCTCTACTAAAAATACAAAAATTAACTGGGCATGGTGGCGCAAGCCTGTAGTCCCAGCTACTCAGGAAGCTGAGGCAGGTGAATCACTTGAACTCCAGAGGCAGAGGTTGCAGTGAGCAGAGATCACGCCACTGCACTCCAGCCTGGGCAAAAGAGCAAGATTTCATCTTAAAACAAACAAACAAAAACAACAACAAAAGTGGTAGCTATGGTAAAAAAAAAAAAAAAATTTTTCCTGCATGACCCCCATTGGAACGCTACTCATTTCAACATATTGGTTTTAGTTAATATGGTGTTTCCAGGTAACGAATCTGGGAATTACGAAAATCACCTTTTCCCCTCTGATACTGTTATCTCTATTTTATTTGCTAAATTGCTAATTAGTTACAATTTTGGAGGGAAGTTTAATGGCTACTATTCAGATAATCGAATCTTACATAACCAACTAGCCATGGTCATAACAGAGTTCCTCAATCATTCAAATATTTAGGTCACCAAGGCCACAAAACCACCAGAAGTAACAGTAGGTTACAAACACATGCAGAGTCACAGTCAATCAAACATCCTTCAGAGAACCACCAACCTACAGGCCCCACTTGTCATTCACAACCTCAGACAGCAGCTACCACGATTCCAGGCAAAGTCACAATCGCATCCACAAATCACTTTCAATTCTCCACACTCAGTCTCAAATGCGACTCACACCTAATCTAAACATAGACATACGCAGGGGAAACCTCGCGCAGCAACACTACTCTGTCCACTTTTCACACAATCGGCCACAACATCCCAAAGAGAGACAAGCACCTAAAATGCAGCAGGTTGGGCGCAGGAGGCCACCCCCATTCAACTCGCGCGCGCGCGCACACTCAGCACCCGCTCCGCGCGGGGACCCGTCGCCAGCGATGGCGCTTCCGCGGGATCAGAACGGGCAAAATCCCCCTTCGCGTAGCTCGCTCCGGGTCACCCTCAAGGTCACGCCCACGGACCACGCCCAAGGCCCGGCTCGTACAGATCTGAGCGTCTGGATACCGCGGTCTCGGTTCCCTCTTCAGAATTACCAGGCCCAGCTGGGACTGTTGGTTACCTCCCTGGCCTCCCCACCCGGTTCCGCGTCCTTAGACAGCTCTCCCGGAACGGAGTTCCCAGTGCCCTCCTCGGCCTCCTCAGCACCCCTAGCACCCACCAAGCCTCACCCCCGGCCCAGGGTGAGTCGTCTGCGCCTGCGCACTCGCGCGTGGGCCTGAGCTCCCAGGAGTCTCCGGGGCGGCCCGTTAGGCGCCGCGCGGTGCTCGCTGCGGGCGCTCCCCTCTATTTGCGCCCACGCCGACTCTATTGCGACGGGGACTACGCTTCTCCCAGGACCCTGGCTCCCTTTTCCGTTAACCTGGTGGTCGTTTTCCATGTGGTGAGTTGAGGTGACCCGGGTCTGGATGAGAGAGGAGCTCACGGCAGGGGACCCGGGTTCCTGGGGGGCGGAGAGGGCTTGTGGAGGCAGAAGCCCCCGGCCTGTGTGCAAGTCACCTGCTGGGGAGGGAGACTGTGTGACTGTGTTTGTGTGTGCGGTTCTGTGGCTGCGTCCGTGTGTAGTGTGATTGAGTGGGCGCGCCTGTGACGGCCGCGGGACGGGTGCGGGGTGTGTGCACAGCAGGTGCACAGCCAGGACAGCCCTGACAGTCCCCGATTGGGTCCGCGGGACCGAGTGGGGGCGGGGCGGTTTTTATGACGGCGCTGAGCGGTGACTGTGAATGTGTCATGCTGTTATCAGTGATCCTGTGACAGCGCTGTTGTGACCCACTGGAGACTGTGGTCAAAACTGGCCTGGTGCAGCTTCACAGAGTTTGATTTCTGCAGTTGTGGGGCTCGGGAATAGGTGGACAAGATCCCCGTGTGGCTTGATCTGTGTCTGTGGAAGACTCCGAGACCTTCTGTTCTAAAGCATGGCCCCTGTCGCTTTCATAATGCATAATGCACAGTGGCATGCAGCCTCGCCAACCTCTGGGGCCAATTTTAAGTTACGTGGTTTCTTGGAGTTTGTTGTACTGGGATTTCTTTCACTGCCTCAGTCATTTCACCTTATAACCACATTGCACAGTGTGCAGTCGAATGGCTATCGAAAGGGAAGCTGGATATTTGAGATCCAGAATGAAGTTTCCAACTGAAAAAGCACAGCCTTGTGTTTCACATGGACAAGTCTGTGTTCTGATATGCACAGCCTTGTGTTTGATATGGAGATGTTAGAGCTGGAATTGCTCCCAAGGCAAAGTCCTGGGAAGATATGATATTGAGGCCCCAAAAGTAGGATTCCTTTCTCCAAAGATGTGTGTGTGTGTGTGTGTGTGTGTGTGTGTGTGATGGAGTTTCACTCTTGTTGTCCAGGCTGCAGTGCAGTGGTGTGATCTCAGCTCACTGCTACCTCCGCCTTCTGGATTCAAGTGATTCTCCTGCCTCAGCCTCCCAAGTAGCTGGGATTACAGGCATGCGCCACCACGCCCGGCTAATTTTTGTATTTTCAGTAGAGACGGGGTTTCACCATGTTGGTCAGGCTGGTCTTGAACTCCTGATCTTAAGTGATCCACCCACCTTGGCCTGCCAAAGTGCTGGGATTACAGGTGTGAGCCACCGGGCCTGGCGAAAATACCCTTTTGGAAGCTCTGTGGGGGCAAGTTGAATATTGCAGATCCACAGCATTTTCACATCTTGAGAGAGATCAGGATTGTTCTGTTGCCTTTTCTAACCTAGCCTTGTTGGATACAGTGTCATTTCTGTTGTATTGTTTATCAAGGGAGTCCCAAAGGCCTACCCAATTTCAAGAGAAAGGGAAATAGACTGTACCTCTTGAAGGGGTTAGTGGCAAAGTTTGGAAGAGCATGCAGGACCAGAAATGGTGTTATTAGTCTCACTGGAATTTATGGTCTCTGATCGTCCCTGATGCCATTCATGCAGTTCTGGTGTGGATGGTGTCATCCCTTTGCAACCCTAGAGTCGAATGGAGGGAGGATTTTCTCCCTCTGTTATCTCAAGACAGGGTTGAGTGACTTAATTTTAGGTCCAGGTCAGCATTAGCAGAGTGGGGGATGGGCCAGAAACTTGCTGTCTGGACCTTACTTTTAGATTAGGAGGATGTCTGCTTGGTGTCTACATCTGTCTGCTGGACTCCTTGTGGGTGCAGGGTTTTTTATCCAGAATCCCTCTTACCTCCCCCCCATTTTGGAAGCTGAGAGGTATCTCTCATCTCATAGGCAGTTTTCCTTTCTCAGCCCTTGAGCTCTGTGGTCTCTGAGCTTCTGCAAAGAGAGGACCCCTGAGGAGGACTGACAAGTTCTTAACCATTTTTAGCCATGGTTTTGGTGAACTGTCTCTACTTCTTAAACATGGTCATATTTTAGATCATGTAAACATTATCTTGAAATGTCCTATGTAACAGAGATTTAAGAATTTGTCCCCAGTTCCAGTGAGCAATGATGCCAAACAGTCCAAGATTCTCCTAATGGATCCCTCTGTTTTCCCATTAATATTTAACATCCACTATAGGTTCAGCCTTTTTTCGGAACAGTAAAATGAAAGCTCTTGAAGAGGTATTGGACCATCCAAAAGATGGTGGAGGGATGATTAAAAGTTGATTTCATTTGATTACAGATTGGGACCTGTCCAGGTGCAGTGGCTCATGCCTGTAATCCCAGCACTTTGGGAGGCCAAGGCAGACAGATCGCTTGAGCCCTGGAGTTCAAGAGTAGCCTGGGCAACATGGCGGAAACTTCATCTCCACAAAAAAGTAGCCAGGTGAGGTGGCACATGCCTGTAGTCCCAGATACTCTGGAGGCTGAGGTGGGAGAGTCACCTGAGCTGGGGAGGTTGAGAGTGCAGTGAGTGAGTGGTGATTGTGCCACTGAACTCCAGCCTGGGTGACAGACTGAGAAAAAATAATCTATTCTTTAGGATTTTTAAGTAAATACTTGTGTCATCTAGAGAGGAAGTTTTCTTCTTTGCCAGTATTTACAGCTTTCATTTATTCTGTTGCCTTATTGTAATTGCTAGGACTTGCATTACAATATTGTTTAGCAGTCATAGACAGACATAGATAGCCTTTCTTTTATCATAGGAGGATTGTATTTAATATTTCATCACTATATTATAGCTGGAGGTTTTCATAGACTAGCAAATTGAACAAGTTCTCATCTACTTCTAGCTTGCTGAGAGTTTTCATCATGAAGGGATACTATATTTTGTCCGATTTTTTTTTGTATACTGAAGTGATCATGTTTTATTCTCCTTTATTCAATTAATATGAATAAAATTGATTTTTAAAAATGTTAAGCAGAAAACAATGCCATTTCAACATGGCATTGGCCCACATGGAATCCTGCCTCCCAACCAACCCAACTGCTTCTAGCTCAGCACTTCCTATTTCTTGTTTTTTTGTTGTTGTTAAATCTTGTATTAGTGGTTCATTTTGTAACCTTTTTCTTATTTCCAGATTAAATTTGCTACCATTTTCTTTTTTGTTTTTTTTTTTTTTGGAGACAGAGTCTCGCTTTGTAACCCAGGCTAGAGTGCAGTGGCATGATCTTGGCTCACTGCAGCCTCCACCTCCTGGGTTCAAATAATTCTCCTATTTCAGCTTACTGAGTAGCTGGGACTACAGGCATGTGCCACCATGCCCAGCTAGTTTTTTGTATTTTAGTGGAGATGGGGTTTCACCATGTTGCCCAGGAAGGTCTTGAACTCCGGAGCTCAGACAGTCCGCCTGACTGCCTCCCAAAGTGCTAGGATTACAGGTGTGAGCCACTGTCCCCGGCGTTTTTTTTTTTGTTTTTTTTTTTTT
>NW_012116377.1:279653-299009 GCF_000951035.1 Colobus angolensis palliatus
CTCCTGCCTCAGCCTCCCACGTAGCTGAGACCACAGCACGTGATTGCATGCCATCGCATCCTGTTAATTTTTGTATTTTTTGTAGAGATGAGGTTTCACCCTGTTGCCTAGGCTGGTCTGAAACTCCTGAGCTCAGGTGATCCACCTGCCTTGGCTTCTCAAAGTGCTGGGATTATAGGTATGAGCCACCATGCCTAGCCCCACAAATTTTTATATGGTGTATTTTCACTATCAGTTAGTTCAAACTATTTTCTTTTTCCCACTGATTTCTTCTTTAACCTATGGATTATGTAGAAGTGTGTTTAATTTCCAAACATTTGTGTGTTTTCTAGGTACTTCATTGTCAGTGATTCCTAATTTCATTTCACCAAAGAACACATTATGTACGATTTTCATCCTTTGAAATTCACGGATGCTTTTCTTATGGCCTAACATGTGATCTGTCTTGAATATACCATGTGCACTTGAAAAGCACATGTATTTTACAGTTGTTGGGTGCATTATTTTGCAAAATATTAATTTTATCAAGTTGGTTGCTAATCCATATATCTTCACTGATATTTTTTGTCTTTTTTTTTTTTTTTTTTTTTTTGCCAGTTGCTGAGAGATAGATGTTAAAAATCAAGGCCAGGACTACAGTAAGGCTGAAATCATTGAAGTGCTTGGAGCAGAACTGAAAGAGGTACTTACTAACTTTTAGGGTTGTATAAGTACAGTGTTGTTTGAAGCTCTGTGTGCATTTCTGTAAAGACTGGTCTGGAAAACAGACCAGAGGAAAACATTTCCTTGCTTTTCTGCTCTGCTCTCACAGGAAAACAACACAGTAAGCATCAACACCAAAGACTTCAGTGACCCCCAGATATGTGGGGATTTCCCCTATCAGCAAGCAAGCAAGCAATCAGTTCTGCAGCAGACACCAACTGCGTATCCTCCAATTTAATTCTGACACTATCTGCCTGGAAATAGCATCAGATCCCTCAGGCTGAGGGCTCAGTCCCTAAGACTGCCATCTCTTCAGACACCAGTTGCAAGTCTGGGCCTCTAGAACTTCTGACCAACCGGGCTTCAAGTTGGCGTTCCCAGACATTTACAGTGGCTCATGGCTGGAGGATCACTTGAGGCCAAGAGTTCAAGACCAGTCTGGGCAACCAGTCTCAAGAAAATAGAAAGTAAAATTAGCTGGGCATGGAGATACAAGTTTGTGTAGTCCTAGCTACTTGGGAGGCTAGGGTGAAAGGATCACTTGAGTCCAGGAATTCAAGGTTACAGTGAGCAGTGATCTGTGCCATTGCACTCCAGCCTGGGCAACAAAGCGTGATCCTGTCTTAAAAAAAAAAAAAGAAAAAAAAGATGGGGTTCTCACAACTTCCTTTTTGGGTTCAATTAATTTGCTGAAGTGGCTCAAAGAACTCAAGGAAACACTTATGTTTGCTGGTTTAATATAAAGGATATTACAAAGTATATAGATGAAGAGATGCATTGGGCAAGGTATGGGGAAGGGACATATTGTTGGAAGCACAGAATAGGCAAGACTCCAGAGAAAGTTTCTCTTCTCTCCCCACTTCTTGCTGCCATTGTCTGTTAGGTTTGATCCACAATAGATTGCATTCTCCTTTTCCATTTCCCTCATATTTGTCATGGCCCTTTTGAATCCTGCCATTCACTGTTCTGATTTTCACAGTGCTGGGGGTCATCAGTATGTTCCTGAGGTGGAAGAGCACTCACTTCAGACCAAGGATGACAGAGGTGTGGGGAGCAAACATACACTTAGAGGACAGGGCAGACCAAGTGAATGACAACTCTTTCCATCATACCCACCCTCAAATCATGAGGTACTTATCCACTTTTACCTTTGAATACAGGACTGTGGTTCTCCTATGCAAAGACGGCAGGGAGTGGACGCTAGGAGGGTAAAACAACGCTGTGAATCAAGCTCAAGAGATCTCCCTCGGAATTTCATTAAACTACTACCGGAGGTCATATACTAAACTAGTAATCCCTTAAGGCATAAAACATGTTAAAACCACTTTATTGAGCCATAATTCACATACAATTCACCCATTTAAACTGTACAATTCAATGGTTTTTGTATATTCACAGAGTAATACATTCATCCTCACAATTTTATTTTATTTTGAGACAGAGTCTTGCTCTTTCGCCCAGTGCAGTGGCATGATCTTGGCTCACTGCAACTTCCTCCTCCTGGGTTCAAGTGATTCTCCTGCCTCAGCCTCCCAAGTAGCTGGGATTACAGGCACACGCCACCACACCTGGCTAATTTTTGTATTTTTAGTAGAGAAAGGGTTTCACCATGTTGACAAGTCTGGTCTCAAACTCCTGGGCTCAAGCATCACCACAATTTTAGATCGTATTTATCTCCCAAAGAAATCCAGCTCCCCTTTGCTATCACTTCCAAACCCCCATGCCCTCCAGCCCTAGGCAACTGTTAACGTGCTTTTTCTTGACAGATTTTCCTGTTCTGGACATTTCATATAAATGGAGTCATGCAGTATGTAAATCCTTCATGACTAGCTTCTTTAACTTACCATAATGTTTTGAAAGTTCATCCACGTAACGTGTATCATTATTACTTTCTTTTTATGACTGAATAATATTCTAAGATATGGAAAAGGTATGACATCTTGCTTACACATTCATCAGCTGACGGATGCTTAGGATGTTTCCATTTTTTGGCTACTGTGAATAATGCTGCTGTGAAGATTCATGTGCCTGTTTTAGTGTGGAAATGTTTTCATTTCTGTCAGGTAGACCTGAGGAGTAGAATTGGAGATTATATGCTAACATGATGTTTAACCATTTCAGGAACTGCCAGATTGATTTTCACAGCAACTGGACCATTTTACATTCCCACTAGCAGGGTAAAAGAGTTTTTATTTCTCAACATCCTTGACAACACTTTAAAAAAATTATAGCCATCGTAGTAGGTGTAAAGTATTCATAGTATCTCATTACTGTTTTCTTGTGCATTTCCCTAATGGTTAAGAAGGTCATGGGATTTTTTTTTTTTTCCTGAGATGGAGTCTTGCTCTGACACCCAGGCTGGAGTGCAGTGGCGTGATCTTGGCTCACTGCAACCTCCACCTCCTGGGTTCAAGCGATTCTCCTGCGTCAGCCTCCTGAGTAGCTGGCATTACAGGCGCTTGCCACCACGCCTGGCTAATTTTTGTATTTTTAGTAGAGATGGGGTTTTACCATGTTGGCCAGGCTGGTCTCAAACTCCTGACCTCAAGTGATCCACCTGCCTCGGCCTCCCAAAGTGTTGGGATTACAGGCGTGAGCCACCACGCCCAGCCGGTCATGGGATTTTATTATACTTTTATGCATGATAGGAGTAAACAGAATCTGCAAACTCCTCTTTTTCCTTAACATAGAAACCGTATACATATTTATGTCTTCTAGAAAAACAGAGATGAGTTTAAGCATTATCAGGGCAGCGAATTATGACATAAACAACAGGATTTAGGATTACTATTGAAATATGAGGTCTTAAAGACTCCTTTGCACAAATAATACAAATAAGCAAATTATAGACAGGAAAATAGCTCAGGATGATCAGAGTTATCTGTCTACTGACCAGGAGAGTAACGCTGATATTCACTGAGTGTTCTCAATTCAATAGTTTATCATATCAGGTTCTTTTAAATGGATTTTATGACACAGAGTGGTGTCTTTTCCCCTGTAGCTCCATAGGGAGAACACATCTCCATATTTTTAAAAGATTCCTTTTTACTACTATTAGGTGGGTCTGCATCCTTAAGAATTTTACTTGTTTGCATGATGACAAAACAGGACTGAAAAGCTCAATACATATTACAAGGAAATGGAAAATGGAGTCAACAATTTTTGAAGTTAAAATGTAATTTGAAGTTAAAATGTAATAAAGAGCATATAATGTTTTATAGTCATAATGGGATTTTGTGTTCCACACTGGACACTCCTGTCTTTGCCTGCCCTCGTTCACCTCTTCTGCCTCATGATCCACAGTTGGAACCCCTTAAATAATCAATGTGGCAAGTAAATCAAGGAACAGGACATACGTAGCTTAGAAGATGTAAACATAAATGTTAAGATGTTGCTTAGAGATCCATAGTTACTGAGCCAGCTAGGAATGAGCTGTGTGGTGATGTTAAGTATCGTTAACCATCACATTCAGTCCTGGAGGTGGCCAGACACCAGAGTCTCCTCATTACCTTCCATCCCACCAAAATCCAGCCTCCCAACGTTGCCACTGCTGAGGAGTATGGAAAGGAGTCATGAGCTAATCACTTAGAAAAATTCATAGTAATCTCTTTTGTATGCATAGTGCACAAAGCAATTTTTCAGCTTTTATTTCAGTTTTGTGAGAAACAGGTAGAAAGACACTAATTTATTGACTACACTGACACTGAATATACTTTGTCTCATTTCATAAAAACTTACTCCCTTCATTTACAGATGAGATGGGTAGAGCAGAAATGCCTGTCTTCATTTTTCATCAGAAGAGAATGAGGCTCAGTAACATTAAGGGATATACACAACTAAAAACAGTGCAGGTGGGGATTGTAGCTTAGATCTGTCTGAGCACAGAGTTCTGGAACACTGACTGCCCTGCAGCTCAGTTACTCCACATGAGGATGAATCTGGGGTGCTCTGCTGGTCAAGAGGCAGCTCATTTCTATATCAAACTTCGCAAAAACTTCCCACTCATCCATGAGCCCCTGTAAACCTTTAAACTGGAAGTAATGGGAGGGCAGGGAGTGGAAACTGATAGACCTGAGTCTTTAATTCTTTCCTTCTCGTTTAATATTAGGTTTGTTGTTTCTCTCCACCACAAACTCAGAGAGGCAAGGACCATGCACTTTGGCCACAGCAACATGATTGACTTACGTGCTGTTCTGGTCAGACTTCATCTTCCAAGAGCTGTAACCAGGCCTCCCCTTAGTTCAATGACCCATCTCCTTCTTCACTTTCTTTTTAATCAGGCTTATACTTGCTGCTTCTTTTATGCTTTGATTTTTATGAGATCAATTAAGTGTTCTTTATTCTCCTTTCCCCTGCACTGGATTAAAAATAAGATATTGTATTGCTTTATTATTGGAAGTTACTCTTAACCTTGCATCTTTGACTTAATGACTAATTGGTATCTCCTTCTTGAGCAGTAAAAAAGACCTTAGAATGCTTTAGGTTCTTTCTCTTTCTCTCTCTCTCTTTTTCTTTCTTTCTTCTTTTTCGAGACAGAGTCTCCCTCTGTCACCCAGGGTGGAGTGCAGTGGGGCGATCTCAGTTCACTGCAACCTCCACCTCCTGGGTTCAAGTGATTCTCTTGCCTTAGCCTCCTGAGTAGCTGGGATGACAGGTGCGTGCTACCACACCCAGCTGATTTTTTTTTTTTTTTTGAGATGGAGTTTCACTTTTGGTGCCCAAGCTGGAGTACAGTGGCACGATCTCGGCTCACTGCAATCTCCGCCTCCTGGGTTCAAGTGATTATCCTTCCTCAGCCTCCTGAGTAGCTGGGATTACAGGTGCACGCCACCATGACTGTGGCTAATTTTTGTGTTATTAGTAGAGACAGGGTTTCACCATGTTGGCCAGACTGGTCTCAAACTCCTGACCTCAGGTGATCCATCCACCTCAGCCTCCCAAAGTGCTGGGATTACAGGCGTAAGCCACCACACCCGGCCCACCTGGCTGATTTTTGTATTTTTAGTGAAGATGGGGTTTCAGCATGTTGGCCAGGCTGGTCTCCAACTCCTGACATCAAGTGATCTGCCCATCTTAGCCTCCCAAAGTGCTGGGATTACAGGTGTGAACTACCGCATCCCGCCTCTTTCTATTTTTGTCTGGTGCTTTTGATCTAATTTGTTTTGAAATTCCATAAAAAGTAATCATCATTACTTGGTAAACAGAATCCCCAACATACTCACCAATTTCCTTGCTCATCATTTAAAATTTTATCTCATTCTGTCTTTTGAGTTTTTCTTTTTGCTGATTCAAATCCTTTAGAAATTCTTCCAGTGAGTCTATGAAAAAAACCTTTGTCTGAAAATGTCTTTATTTTGCCCTACTCTTAATTGCTACTTTTCCTCTATCACTTCGAAGGTATTATTCTCCTGTCTTCTGACATCTGTGTGCAATCATCTTTCCTTTTAGGTAGCATGTCTTTTCTGTTTTTCTTTTCTTTCCTTGCCTCCCTTCTTTTCAAGATTTCTGTTCTGCATTATCACTGTGATGTGTCTAGGTGTTAGATCGGCTTTCATTATCCTACTTGACACTCATTTTGATTCCTCATCTTAAAATTGACTTTATGAAAAGTTCTAAAACGCTTTTTCTTCTGATGCTCCTCCTCCTTTTTCTCCATTTATGACATTCATTAGATGTGTCTTGGGGCCCTTTTATTTTCTTCCATGTCTCTTAGTTTCTCATCTGTCTTTCACTTTTTATCTCTGTGCTGCATTATAGGTAATCTCTTCAGATATATCTTTAAGTTCATTAATTTTGAGCTGTGCTTGTTATGTTCTTTATACTTAAGATCTTTTTTATTTCTAGAAATTCTCTTTGGTTATTTTTTAAATCTATTGATTCTTTTTAGGTATTGTGCTTTCATTCTGAGTTTTTTCCATTTAAAACATTTAATATTCTTTCATATTGTCATATAATATGCAGTTCTTAATAGATGCCAACTTTATTATTTATTTAGTCTGCTGACCCGCCTGTGATGGTTATTTCCTTGTTGTTTGTAATTTTTGAGCTCATCTCGGTGGGGCAGAGGTATGCTTTGTTTTTGTTTTTAAGGGTTTTTCATGTGCCCTGGATTGAGAGAGTGTTCAAAACTATGTTACATTTACTTTTGGCTGAGTTGCAGGGGTTTCAGTGGAGCTGAAGCTGGTTCTGTATGTAGGGATTTTTACTTCTTAAAAATTAAAATTTTAGGCCACGTTTCGTGGCACATGCCTGAAATCTCAGCACTTTGGGAGGCCAAGGTGGGAGGATTTCTTGAGCCCAGGAGTTCAAGACCAGCCTGCACAACAAAGTGAGACCCTGTCTCTAAATTTTTTTTTTTAATTAGTTGGCCATAGTGGTGCCTACCTGTAGTCCCAGCTACTTGGGAAGCTGAGACAGGACAATCACTTGATACTAGTAGTGAGTCATGATCATGCCACTGGACTCCAGTCTGGATGAACTCCAGTCTGGGTGACAGAGTAAGACCCTGTCTCAAAAAAAAAAAAAAAAAATTAGATACAGACTTTCTGTTTTTCTATTTCATCTTGAGTCAAGAGTTTTGAGAAGCTGTGCTTTTAAAGGAATGGATGAATTTCATCTAAGATGTCAAAGTTATTGGCATAAAATTGGTCATAATTATTGGCATATCATTTTACTATCTGTAGGATCTGTAGTGGCATCTTCATTTTTATTCCTGACATGGGTAATTTGTGTTTTATTTTATTAATTATGCTTACTAGGAATTTATCAATTTTTTAAATACCTTCAAATAAACAACTTTTTGTTTTGTTCATTTTCTTAATGGTCTGCTTTCTATTTCTACTTAATTGATTTATGCCCATCTTTATTTCTTTTTTTCGACTTTGGGTTTAGCATATAGCATGTTTGTTATTCTTTTTCTAGTTTCTTTAAGCCTTTCTTCATTTTTAAAAGTTGTGGCAAAGTATACATGTAACATAAAATTTACCATCTTAACTATTTTGGAGTGTACACCTCAGTAGCATTAAGTATATTCCCATTTTTGTACAACCAATATCCACAACTTTTTCATCCTCTAAATGTGAAACTACATCCAACAAATAATAACTACCCTTTTCCCCCTGCCTCCAGCCCCTGGCAACCACCACAAGAAACCTACAGACTCTCTCATTATAGCGTTAATAGCCAAAAAGTGGGAGACCAGTCATTATCTTTTTGTGATTGGCTTGTTAGAACAATATCCTCATGGTTCAGCCACATTGTAGCATATGTCAAAATTTCCTTCCAAGGCGGAATAATACTGCATTGTATGTGTATGCCACATATATGTTTTATGCTGCTAAAGGAATACCTGAGGCTGGGTAATTTATAAAGAAAAATGGTTTATTTAGCTTATGGTTCTACAGGCTGTACAAGAAGCATAGTGCCAGCATCTGCTTCTGGTGAGGCCTCAGGAAGCTTATAAAAATGGCAGAGGGCAAAGGGAGAGCTAGCATGTCACATGGCAAGAGGAAACAAAAGGGAGAGGGAGGAGGTGCCAGGCTCTTTTAAACAACTAGCTATAGGGTGAACTCATATCCATGGGGAGGACACCAAGCCATTCATGAGATCCACCCCTATAATCCAACACCTCCCACTAGGCGCCACCTCTAACATTGGGGGTCACATGTCCACATGAGATTTTGAGAGAACAAATATCCAAATCATATTATCACATTTTGTTTATACACTCATCCACTGATGGACATGTGGGTTGTACCTATTTCTTGGCTATTGTGAATAATGCTGCTATGAATTTCTTTTTTTAATTTAAGTACTTAACATTCCTCTCAACACTGCTTTAGCTGTATCCTTCCAATTTTGACATGCTGTCAAATTTCATAGTTCAAAATATTTTCCCCTTATTTATTCAATGATCTGCAGATTTAGAAGTGTGTTATTTAATTTCCATGTAATTGAGGGATTGAGGGATTGTATAGGTTTCTTTTTTTTTTTTTCTTGAGACAGAGTCTCGCTCTGTCGCCTAGGCTGGAGTGCAGTGGCACAATCTCGGCTCACTGCAAGCTCTGCCTCCCGGGTTCACGCCATTCTCCTGCCTCAGCCTCCCAAGTAGCTGGGACTACAGGCGCCTGCCACCACGCCCGGCTAACTTTTTGTATTATTTCAGTAGAGACGGGGTTTCACCATGTTAGCCAGGATGGTCTTGATCTCCTGACCTCGTGATCCGCCCACCTCAGCCTCCCAAAGTACTGGGATTACAGGTGTGAGCCACCGCACCCAGCCAGTATAGGTTTCTTATTACTGGTTTCTAACGCACATTCCCTGTAACGTGGCAATCTTTTGAAGTTTATTGTGACTTATGGTCCAGCCTATGGTCTATCGTGGGGATTGTTCATGTACATGAAAAGAATGTACAATTTTTCAATTGTGGGTATAGTGTTCTGTAAACCAACAATTAGGTCATGTGGACTGGTTTGGTTCGCATCTTCTGTACAGTTGTCCCTTGCTATCCACAGGGGACTGGTTCCAGGACACCTTGTGGATACCAAAACCTGCAGATGCTCAAATTTGTTACATAAAATGGTGTACAATTTGCATATAACCTATGCACATCCTTCTGTATACTTTAAACCATCTCTAGATTTTTTATAATACCTAATACAATGTAAATGCTATATAAACGTTATACTGTATTTTAAAATTTGTATTTTTACTGTCGTTTTTTTCTGAGTATTTGTGCATTGCCATTGGTTCAATGTGCATATATGAAGAGCTGATTATATATACTACTAAGTTTCTTGCCTACAAATGCTATCAATTACTGAGATATAATTGTGGATTTCCAATTATGCTTGTGGATCTGTTTATTTCTTTTGTTCTGTTAGTTTTTGCTTCATGAAATTTAACACTCTCATTATAGGTTCATACCAGTGTACATATTCCTGATGAACACATACAGCCATGTGCCAGGTAACAATATTTTAGTCAATGATGGATACATACAATGGTGGTCCCATAAATTACAGTGGAGCTGAAAAATTCCTATCACTTGTGGATGTTGTCGTGCAACATATCACTCAGGTGTTTGTGGTGAGGCTGGTGTAAATAAACCTACTGTGCTTCCAGTTGTATAAAAGTATAGTACATGCAATTATGTATAGTATGTAATAGGTGATAATAATAAATGATTACGTTACTAGTCTATGTATTTATTGTACTATTAGTATTATTATTTTAGACTGTACTCCATCCTTCTACTTATTTAAAAAAAAAAAAGGTAACTGTAAAACAGCTTCAGGTGGCTGGGCGTGGTGGCTCACACCTGTAATCCCAGCACTTTGGGAGGCGGAGGCTGGTGGATCATGAGGTCAGGAGATTGAGACCTTCCTGGCTAACACGGTAAAACCCTGTCTCTACTAAAAATACAAAAAATTAGTCGGGTGTGGTGGGCGCCTGTAGTCCCAGCTACTTGGGAGGTTGAGGCAGGAGAATGCTGTGAACCTGGGAGGCGGAGGTGAGATTGTGCCACTGCACCCCAGCCTTGGCAACAGAGCTAGACTCTGTCTCAAACAAACAAACAAAAAACCTGCCTCAGGCAAATCCTTCAGGAGGTATCCAGAAGAAGGCATTGTTTTCATAGGAGATGACAGCTCCATGCATATTATTAACCCTGAAGACCGACATTTCAGTGGGACAAGATGTGGAGGTAAAAGACAGTGATACTGATACTCTGGACCCTGTGTAGGCCCAGGCTAAAGTGTGTGTGTCTTTGTTTTTAACAAGAAAGTTTAAAAAGTAACAAACATTTTTAAAATAAAAAATTTTTTAAATAGAAAAAAGCCTATAGAGTAAGGACATAAATATTTTTGTGTTCCTATATAATGTGTCTGTGTTTTAAGTGAAGTGTTATTACAATTCAGAAAGATAAAAAATAGTAAGTTTATAATGTAAAAATATCACAGGAAGCTAAGGTTAATTTATTATTGAAGAAAACTTTAAAAAATAAATTTAGTGATGCCTAAGTGTACTGCTTGTAAAGTCTACAGTAGTATACAGTAATGTCCTAGTCCTTAGCATACTCACACAACTCATCAACTCATTCAGTGACGCACCCAGAGCTTCAGTCCTGCAAGCTCCATTCATGGCAAATATCTTGTACAGGTGTGCCATTTTTTAATAATTTATGCAGTATTTTTACTGTACCTTTTCTATGTTTAGATACACAAATACCACTGTGTTATAAATGCCTACAGCATTCAATACAGTAATATGCTATACAGGTTTGTAGCCTAGGAGCAATACGCTATACCATATAACCTAGGTATGTAGTAGGCTACCCCATTTCTGTTTGTGTTAGTGTGCTCTACGATGCTTGCATGATGCAATCACCTAATGACACATTTCTCAGAATGTATCCCTGTAGTTAAGTGACAAATGTATATGCAAATTCCTAATGACCTGCTCTTTTATGATTGTTACCTATCTCCTGCAATATACATTGTTTTGAGGGCTATTATCTGATATTACTATAGCCATGCCAACTTTCTTATACTAATGTATATCTTTCTCTTGACCGATTTTAAATAGCTTTCTCAGCTTAGAATTTCTTTTTTTTTTTTTTTTTGAGACGGAGTCTCGCGAGTCTCACTCTGTCTCCCAGGCTGGAGTGCAATGGCGCAATCTCAGCTCACTGCAACCTCCGCCTCCTGGGTTCAAGCAATTCTTTGCCTCAGCCTCCCGAGTAGCTGGGATTACAGGCGCCCACCACCATGCCCGGCTAATTTTTAGTAGAGAGAGGGTTTTGCTATGTTGGTCAGGCTGGTCTCGAACTCCTGACCTTAGGGGATCCACCTGCCTTGGCCTCCCAAAGTGTTGGGATTACAGGCGTGAGCCACTGTGTCCAGCCGCAAATACCCAACCTAATACTACATGTGACTGGGTGTGGTGGCTCACGCCTATATTCCCATCACTTTGGGAGGCCATGGCTGGCAGATCACTTGAAGTCAGGAGTTTGAGACCAGCCTGGCCAAATGGTGAAACCATCTCTACTAAAAATATAAAAATCAGCCAGGTGTGGTGGCACGCTTGCCAGTAATCCCAGATACTACAGAGGCTGAGGTAGGAGAATCGCTTGAACCCAGGAGGCAGAGGTTGCAGTGAGCCGAGATTGCACCACTGTACTCCAGCCTGGGTGACAGAGCAAGACTTCATCTCAAACAAACAAACAAACAAAATCTCCCCCAGCCGGGCATGGTGGCTCATGCCTGTAATCCCAGCACTTTGGGAGACTGAGGCAGGGGGATCACAAGGTCAAGAGATCAAGAACATCCTGTCCAACATGGTGAAACCTTGTCTATACTAAAAATACAAAAAATTAGCTGGGTGTGGTGGTGCACACCTGTAGTCCCAGCTACTTGGGAGGCTGAGGCAGGATGATCACTTGAACCTGGGATGGTGAGGTTGCACTGAGCCGAGATCACGCCAATGCACTACAGCCTGGGCAACAGAGTGAGACTCTGTCTCAAAAAAAAAAAAAAAAACTCCCCCACACCCTTTATTCTTGCTCCTCACTTTAATGACAGAAAAAAAAAATGGATTGAGTTCTTCATTTTATAAAAAATCTAAGGGAGGAATGAACAAGAGAAAAAGAGTGGGTGGTACTGAAATTAGCGTCCAAAGGCTTAGAATACCATTTATTTTTCCACCAAGACTGAAGGGCTACTCTATTCCTAGGTTCCTGTCACCACGGATCTGTTTCTCTTGTCCTCTTTCTTCTCCAGTGCTTTCCTGAACATAAAGAGTAGACTTTGGCTGAGCATGGTGACTCATGCCTGTAATCCTAAGCACTTTGCGAGCCCAAGGCAGGAGGATCACTTGAGCCCAGGAGTTTGAGACCAAACTAAGGAACAGAAAATTTTTTTTTAAATAGCTGCATGTGGTTGCATGTGCCTGTAGTCCCAGCTACTCAGGAGGCTGAGTGGGAGGATCGCTTGGGCCCAGGAGTTTGAGACTCCAGTGAGCCATGACCATGCCACTGCATTCCAGCCTGGGTGACTCCATCTCAAAAAAAAAAGAGAGTACACTCTTCTATCTGATCTTCCAATCAGACTACTCCCATGCCTCTGGTGGGATGGGAGTAGAATGGAGCTGTATAAATGGGACAAGGCCCCCTGGGATATGACTAGAAGGGAAAGAGTGGTGCAACATGACCAGAAGGGGCAAGGAGAACAATGTAACATGGGAGGACCTCCCTCTTCCCATATGCTGTTAATAATAATGTGATCTACCCATTCTACTTAGATACAAAGTAGGGCCGGGCGTGGTGGTTCACACCTGTAATCCTAGCACTTTGGGAGGCTAAGGAGGGCGGGTTGCTTGAACTCAGGAGTTTTGAGACCAGCCCGGGCAAGGTGGCGAAACCGTGTCTCCACCTAAAATACAAAATTCAAAAATTAGCCAGGTATGGTGGTGGGTGCTTGTGGTCCCAGCTACTCAGGAGACTGCAATGGGAGAATCACTTGAGCCTGAGAGGTTCAGGCTGCAGTGAGCCAAGATTGCGCCACTGCCCCCCTCCTCAGTGACAGAGAGACCTTGTCTCAAAAAAAAAATTAAAAAGAAAAGAAAAAGAATCACTCACTAGTAAACTGAGATTTGTGGACATGATGAGGTTTTCCCTTGTATGGGCTCTCCTGAGTACTCACTATCTAGACATCAAATCACTATCTGTATAAAAAAGGTTTGTGAAAGTAATATAATTCAAGGGAATATGTTTCTGTTTATGGGAGTGAAAGGAGTGCTGAGTGATATATCCAATTATTATTATTATTATTATCATTTTTGAGACGGAGTCTTGCTTTGTCACCCAGGATGGAGTGCAATGGCGCGATCTTGGCTCACTGCAACCTCCACCTCCCGGGTTCAAGCAATTCTCCTGCCTCAGCCTCCTGAGTAGCTGGGACTACAGGTGCATGCCACCACGCCTGGCTAATTTTTGTATTTTTAGTAGAGACAGGGTTTCACTGCGTTGGCCAGGCTGATCTCGAACTCCTGACCTCATTATCTCTCCACTTTGGCCTCCCAAAGTATTGGGATTACAGGCGTGAGCCACCGCACCCAGCTGAAATACCCAATTGTTAAGTGAACAGTAGTTACAGTTAGAAGGGAAACTTGGAGAAGGCAACATGGTTATCTGACTGGAATAAAAGAAAATGGGGAATCCTGAAGGGGTGGACTGCCCCTCCACACCTGTGGGCGTTTCTCATCAGGTGGAATGAGAGACTGAGAAAAGAAATAAGACACAGAGACTAAGTATAGAGAAAGAAAAGTGGGCCCAGGGGACCGGCACTCAGCATACAGAAGACCCACGCCCCAAGCCGGCACTGGTCTCTGAGTTCCCTCAGTATTTTTATTGATCATTCTCTACCATCTCGGAGAGGGGAATGTGGCAGGACAATAGGGTAATAGTGGGGAGAAGGTCAGCCAGGAAAACATGTGAACAAAGGTCTCTGTGTCATAAGTAAGTTTAAGAAAAGGTGCTGTGCTTTGATGTGCCCATACACAAACATCTTGGTGCAATAAAGAGCAGTATTGCCGCTAGCATGTCTCACCTCCAGCCCTAAGGCGGTTTTCTCCTGTCTCAGTAAATAGAACGTACAATCGGGTTTTACACCTAGACACTGTATTCCCAGGGAGGAGCAGGAGACAGATGCCTTCCTCTTATCTCAACTGCAAAGAGGCCTTCCTCTTTTACTAATCCTCCTCAGCACAGACCCTTTAAGGGTGTCAGGCTGGGGGACGGTCAGGTCTTCCCCTTCCCAGGAGGCCGTATCTCAGGCTATCACATGGGGAGAAACCTTGGACAATACCTGGCTTTCCTAGGCAGAGGTCCCTGTGGCCTTCAGCAGTGTATTGTGTCCCTGGGTACTTTCCGCAGTGTATTGTGTCCCTGGGTACTTGAGATTAGAGAATGGCCATGACTTCTAACAAGCATACTGCCTTCAAGCACTTTTTTAACAAAGCACATCCTGCACAGCCCTAAATCCATTAAACCTTGAGTCAGCACAGCACGTGTTTCTGCAAGCACAGGATTGGAGCTAGGGTTACAGATTAACAGCATCTCAAGGCAGAATTTCTCTTAGTACAGAACAAAATAGAGTCTCTTATGTCTACTTCTTTCTACATAGACACAGTAACAGTCTGATCTCTCTTTTCCCCACAGAATCCTATCTCATGGAAGTTTCATGGTAGGCAAATGCTCAGATATCCTGGGGGAAAGACTATTTCAGAAAGGAGAGAAGAAACCTTCTCAGCCATAGCTTTTATAATTTGCAGAAAAGGACCCTTGCTGTTTTGGATTCTTTTTTTTAAATGTGAACAACACAGAGAGAAGGGAGGCAAAAGAAGCCACATGAGGCTGGGTGCGGTGGCTCATGCCTGTAATCCCAGCACTTTGGAATCTGAGGTGGGCGGATTAAGAGGTCAGCAGTTGGAGACCAGCCTGGCCAACATGGTGAAACCCTGTCTCTACTAAAAATACAAAAATTAAGCGTGGTGGCGAGCGCCTGTAATCCCAGCTGCTCGGGAGGCTGAGGCAGGATAATCGCTTGAACCCGGGAGGCAGTTAGCAGAGATGACACCATTGCCCTCCCACCTGGGTGACAGAGTGAGACTCCGTCTCAAAAAAAGAAAAGAAAAACAAAAAAAAATGTGAAACCTCTTAGAGTTTCTACAACTTGGTTAAACCTGCCTAGTTAACTAATAAACATTTACTATTAAAAATCAATCATTATGCTAGATAGTAACTATTTAGTAATACAGGTTGGGGAAGTAGAGAAGAAAGTAATTACACTGTAGGCTCCAGATAGTTTAAAGAAATTTTTCTTTTAAATGAAGTTTGAAATTTGATTTTCACAGTAAACATTTTAATCAGAAAATGACTTTTAATTACTACAAGGCTGAACTTGTGATTTTTAGTATTTCAAGTACTTTTACTTGGCTTAGAGTGATTTAGGAGGGCATTTAATCATTCCCAATTTCATCCAGGGGCAAGCAGGGGGTGGGGAGTTGGGGGTGTGTGGGAGGGAACCTCAAATCTATATAACTGTTGAAAGTGGTAGGGATGGCCGGGCGCGGTGGCTCAAGCCTGTAATCCCAGCACTTTGGGAGGCCGAGATGGGCAGATCACGAGGTCAGGAGATCGAGACCATCCTGGCTACATGGTGAAACCCCATCTCTACTAAAAAATACAAAAAACTAGCCAGGCGACGTGGCGGGCGCCTGTAGTCCCAGCTGCTTGGGAGGCTGAGGCAGGAGAATGGCATAAACCCAGGAGGCGGAGCTTGCAGTGAGCTGAGACCCGGCCACTGTACTCCAGCCTGGGTGGCAGAGCAAGACTCTGTCTCAAAAAAAAAAAAGAAAGTGGTAGGGATGAAAGTATTTTTCTTCTGTGCTACATATGGAGTCCTCCTCATTTCAACATATTGGATTTAGTTTGTATGATGTTTCCAGTTATTACAACCCTGTCATCTAGAACTTATAATTTTACCTCTTAGTTTCCAATGCTTATGCTATTTTACTTATTAGAAACTATCATAATTCTGCAAGCAAAATGACATACACCACATACACAGAGTTCTTCAGTCATTAACATCACTTACATAGTGATCCATTTTCAGTTATCATGGAATGTACACACAAAACCATGATAAACAACAATTAGTACAGACACATTGTTTCCTGTGATCTCACCTACTCCACTAAGCCACAATCCTATGGACCCTACGTGA
Organism: Colobus angolensis palliatus; assembly: GCF_000951035.1. Classification (NCBI taxonomy): domain Eukaryota; kingdom Metazoa; phylum Chordata; class Mammalia; order Primates; family Cercopithecidae; genus Colobus; species Colobus angolensis. The sequence goes on from NW_012116377.1 coordinate 296,138, forward strand.
CATTCACAACCCTGTTGAGCCCATCTCATAATTCCATACGAACATAGCAAAGCAAACTCAGAAACTACTTATTCCAGTTACACAATCTCACACACAAATCACAACTAATTATTTTAAAAGGCTTACCAGCTTCTTGGAAAGTTAAATATAAACTTACCAATTACCCAGCAACTTTTCTTCTAAATATCTGCCCAGGAGAAATGGAAAAGTGCCAGCTTTATTCATAATGTATAAAACCTGCCAAATGTTCAACAACAGAAAAATGACCACACAAATTGTGGTCTATTTGCACAATGTAGTGCTGTTCAGAAAAAGAAAACTGAACTACACATGAAATCTCGCAGACATTAGGGTAAACTAAAGGAGAAATATGGAATTCCGGAACTGACAGTTACAGTGACACAAATCAGAACTATGGCTGTCTCTGCTTTGAAACTGACTGCAAAGGACACCAGCAAACTTTCCGGTGCTGCTAGTGTTGTAAACCAAAAATAAAATCCTAAGCACCCCCAGACCATCTGAATGGACTCCTCCTCTTGGCCAGGGCATTCCTAACCTGAAAAACTACTAGTAAAGTCATGATAGAAAGGCGGGGGGCGGGCTGGTCGGACAGGCCTCATTATACCCTCCTCCATTTTGGAATTACTGATAAAAAAAAAAGACCCCAAGAATGAAAAGAAACATTTACACTCTTTTCTGTGTGAAGCCTGCTACCTGCTATCCTAAGTCTTACGTCAATAACTCTCAACCCATTGTCAATCAAATAATCTTTGAATCTATCTATGACCTGGAAGGCCACTCACCTTCCAGTTGTCCCGCCTTTTCGGAGGGAATCAATATACATTTTACATGTATTTTATTGGTGTCTCATGTTGCCCTAAAAGGTATAAAACCACATAAATCCCGACCACCCTGGGCACAGATTCTCAAGATGTTCTGAGGGCTGTGCCACCGGCCATTGGTCACTCATATTTAGCTCAAAATAAGTCTCTTCAAATACTTTAGAGTTTTGAGTCTTTTCGTCAACAGTGTAAAACACGCACTAGGGCGGACACACACACACTGAGCCTCCGCTACCTGCCAGATTCCATTCCGAGGCTTTCTCATAGTGCAAAACGGACAAAAACTCCAAGTCACCCTCCGGTTCACGACCACGGATCACATCCTGAGGCCCCCACATTTAGAAGCCACAGTAGAGCAAAACCTCGCCCGACTCAGGCTCCGAGTTCTCCGTTCGACCCTCCCCAGCCTAAAGCCGGTACCCGCTTCAGGGCCTTCCCAGCCCGGCCCTCCAGTTCCTTCTTCGGCCTCCCTTAGCTTGGGGTCCGGGTTTTCTCCTCGGCTGTACAGCCGGTCCGGGACTCCCTTCACCCTCCGCAGCCCGGGCTTCCGGTTCTTTCCAGAGGTGAGGCAGGGGCCACCTAGACTTCCGCAGCCCCCCACCTCCCTCACGGTCACCCTCGCCCCAACTTCCTGTTCCTCATTCTGCCCTCCCAGCCTGGGTTCCCGGTTACTGCCTCAACCTCACCTTGCCGTCGGGGACCACCAGCCGCCTCTTCCGCGCCGGGAGGACGCGCAGCTACAGCCTCCGCCGAGGGCAAGGGTCTACGCACCCGGAAACTCCAGAAGTCTGTGGCCTGGTGTGGCTCCTGCGGCCAACGGGCTCGGCTTGAGCTTCGGGGCGCTTTCGTTGTTGGACTACGTTTCCCACAGGCCCCGGGGCCGCGGATGAACTTTGACTTTTGCATCTCTTTCCGGTGTTTTGGTTATTGAGTTAAGCCTGACTCGGGCCAGGCTGCGGGAGGAGCTTGCGGTGAAGTGTCGCCGCGCTGCCAGGCGAGGTCAGTCCACGTGGAGCCGGGAGCCCCAGGCCTCTGTACGCGGGAGCTGCGGGCGATGGTTGCTGGTGCTGTTGCTTGTTTTGGCGTCATTGTGGTGTGTGTATGTATGTGTGTGTGTGACGAGACCGTAGTGTGTGCCGTGGGTGCTCTTTGATCGGGCTCATAGGACGGTGAGTAGGGGCGGGGCCTATCGTGTGACCCTGGTCTATGGTAACGTGATCGTGTGACAGCACTGTTGTGACTGACCAACTATAAGTATGAACGGGGTAGAAGCTTTTTTTTTTTCCTTGAGCCTGTAGGAGTTTGTTTTGGGTAAAGCGTCATTTTTCCGACTCTGGGATGTTTGTGATGTAATCTCTTCGTGAGGTCTTACACACACACACACACACACACATACGCATATAGATAGATAGATAGATTAGACAGATATGTAGAAGATAGATATATGATTGATAGATAGATAGATACGATAGATAAATGAAGTTTCCTGGGAAAGGGGAAGGCATAGGTGTAGTATTCATTCCTGGGATAACTCCTCTTGCATGAATTTAGAGGCCATTTATACATTAAAGAACTACAGTATGTCCTGAGCTGTGTCCCCTGGAAACTGCTGTGAACTTAAAGAGTACACCTCTAGGCCTTGGTCGTACCTTTTTCTCGGATACAGGGCGGAGTCGACAATATTCTAGTTTCCCTCTTCGATCTGGGTGTGTTTGTTGTGTGTGATGGGCTTTTCTGGTGGTGAACAGTGTGTTCTTATTTAACCAGTCCAGGATGTCATGAGTCCTTTCTCCCTCTTGGTTATGTAGTTCTGCAAGTGAAGGCCCCCTGAAGTGGAAGACAGCATTGGTACTAATGGCCAGCTCAAGGTTAGTTTATTTTTTTGTTCATTTACCTGTCCTTTGGCCTTCCCTTCCCATTTAACAACAAGACCGTAGAGATGGGTCCCCTTGTCCTCCAGTGACTTTCCAAATGCCCATTTCCTTTTCATTGAATATTCACATACCGATTATGTGAATTGAAATCATTCA
>NW_012116377.1:299573-300088 GCF_000951035.1 Colobus angolensis palliatus
CCACTGCACTCCAGCCCGGGCGACAGAGCAAGACTCCGTCTCAAAAAAAAACAAACAAACAAAAAAAAAAAAACATTTTTTTAGAATGTAATTTGTTAACGAGGAGATGAGTGATTAAGTAGAATAGCACACTAGATACCTTTGATCTTATTTATAGACTTGATTTGCAAACAAAGCAAGATAGGAGATGGTAGGTATTAATCAGTAAGTGACAAAGTTGGCTTTGGAGACATCTAGGAGTGGGAATGTGACAGGAGTTTTGTGCAGAGAAGGCTATGTCAACAAGGGCAGGGAGTTTTTCCAGAACATTCATGAGGGGATTTAAGTGGTGACAACCAAATCTTGTTTGAGATTTGGCAGTGTGACTGATTCAGATAACATATTGCTGTAGATGGTGAGAGGCAGCCTGATACAGTGGGGTTTGAGTCTAAAGCAGCACAGTCTAATACTAATATAATATAAAGCCACTTAGGTAATTTAAAAATTTCCATTAGACAGTTTTTTTTTTTTTTTTT
>NW_012116377.1:300213-301482 GCF_000951035.1 Colobus angolensis palliatus
CTCACTGCAACCTCTGCCTCCCAGGTTCAAGTGATTCTCCTGCCTCAGCCTCCCAAGTAGCTGGGATTATAGGTGCTCACCACCATGCCTGGCTAATTTTTGTATTTTTAGTAGAGACGGGGTTTCATCATGTTGGCCAGGCTGCTCTCAAACTCCTGACCTCAGGTGATCCACCCACCTCAGCCTCCCAAAGTGTTAGGATTACAGGCGTGAGCCACTGTGCCCAGCTTTAAACACATTTTAAAAAGGAAAAGAAGCATTGAAGTTAATTTTGGCAATGTATTTTATTTAAACCAATATATCCAAAATATTATTTCAACATATAATGATATGAATACACTGAAGTACTTTACACTCATATCTTTATACCAAGTTTTCAAAATCTGGTGTATGTTTTATTGTTATTGCATGTGTCAATTTGGATGCTAAATTTTCAGTGTTTAAGGTGAATTATAGTCCTACCAACACAATAAAGTTGCGTTTAATAGAAAAACATTTATATTGCTTTTGTATTTAAATTTAAATTAATTAAAATTAAATGTAATCCTGTGTTAATTAGCTTAGGAAAGGAGAAAAAAATTTAAAATTCAGTTATATGTTCACACTACATTTCAAAGGGGTTAATAGTTACTCATTTTTCCAGTTTACAGTTTCTTGGTGTAGAATGTAGACAATAATTATATCAGTGCTTTAGGGTCTTTGTGAAGCCTGGATACATTAATATGGACATAACCAATATGGACATAACCCTAGAGAATTTAATAAAGGCATGGCACTTTAAATCCTTATCTGCAAGGGAAGAAAAAAGCTGGTTTGTGAAGATTCTTAGTATTCCCCATACATTTTCTGTAAATCAAGAACAATGAAAATGTAAAGTTAACTTTGATGGGCACTTGAAATGAATTTTTTAAAAGCCAGATTTGCAAATGTTCTATTAACTTAAAGCAATTTGACTCTTAGGTTCGATGATTTGCTAGAAGGACTCACAGAACTTAGAAAAGCTGTTATGCTCATGGTTATTGCTCATTACAATGAAAAGGTGCACATTAAAATCAGCAAAGGGAAAAGTTGCACAGGGCAAAGATTGGGAGAAACCAGATGCAGCCTTCCAGTGCAGTTGCACGGGCAGCACCTGATTCTCCCAGCAACAATGTGCAAATACAGATGTAAAGCATGGCCAACCAAGGAAGTTCCCCTAAGCCGTGGTTTCCAGGGTTTTTTGTTTTGCTTTGTTTTCTTTTTTTTTTCTTTTCTTTTTTTTTTTTTTTT
>NW_012116377.1:303422-305236 GCF_000951035.1 Colobus angolensis palliatus
GGCCACTGCACTCCAGCCTGGGCGACAGAGACAGACTCCGTCTCAAAAAAACAAAAAGAAAAAGAAAAGAAAATTGGGCATTTGAAGAAACTGCTACTTCTCCTAATTTTTGCAGACCGTTGGAGAAGATCTTCACTAATTAGGGCCTTGGGATCATCTCAGGGTGAAAGTCTAAAGTCTTATGTTTTTCCGGGGTCTGCAGCGTGCCTGTGCTTGCACCTGTGTATGTGCTTTTACCAGTTTCCCCAATATGCATAACTGCTTTCAAATGCCTTAATTTCCATAGGGTCTCATCCTTGCTTTTTAGGCCCTTGATGTTACATTATGTTTTTCCACCAGTAATCGTTTGCTCCAAGTATCCACGGGTGTCCAGGCAATTAAAATATCATTGAGTTTTGCATATTGATCTTATATCCTGCAGTGCTGCTGCACTTATTTCTAGTTTTAATAGTGTTTTAGCTTTGATGCACCACAGTACCCACTGTCCTTTGTGGCTTTTACCTGCCTGAGATCTGAGCTGTGCAGCTTTTTACATGTCAAAACTCAAAAGTCAGAGTGGCTCACGCCTGTAATCCCAGCACTTTGGGAGGCCGAGGCAGACGGATCACTTGAGGTCAGGAGTTCGAGCCCAGCCTGGCCAACATAGTGAAACCCCGTCTCTATTAAAAATACAAAAATTTGCCAGATGTGGTGGCAGGTGCCTATAATCCCAGCTGCACAGGAGGCTGAGGCAGGAGAATTGCTTGAATCCAGGAGGAGGAGGTTGCAGTGAGCCGAGATCACGCCACTGCACTCCAGCCTGGATGACAGAGCGAGACTCCGTCTCAAAAAAAAAATCAGACAAAAGAGAAACCAGTACCTCAGTACCTCAAGGAGACCGCAGACAGATTGGCATGTTCCAAATAAGCTCCGCTTTGTTCCTTCTGGCCTGAATTGGGGAAATAGGAACTGGGCTGCTTCTTCCAGGCTGCACTAGAGATGGAATAAGGGCACCAGTAACATAATCAACAAAGTCACTACCATTTTGAAGTGGCTTTCTCTTGACTGGGCATTTGTTTGATAGTTACAGTCTTTGAGTGATTTCCAGACCCTTACAAAGATATTTTAGCTAGTCTCTAGCTGTTTTTTAAATGTTTCAATAGAAAATAGGGAATTGAAGCTTCCTCAACTGCCATCTTGCTGATGTTATTCTCATGGTTCTGTTATTATTTTCCTGATGTCTAATGATTTTGAGCATCTTTCCATGTACTTGTTGGCCATTTGTTCATCTTTTATGAAGAAATGTCTACTGAAATCTTTTGCCAGTTTTTAACTTGGGCTGTTTGTCTTTTTGTTGGGCTGAGTTGTAGGAGTTTTTATGTATTCTGGATGTTAAATGCTTATGAGATATATGATTTGCAAATATTTTCTACATTGTGCAGGCTGTCTTATCAGTTTCTTCTATAATGACTTTTTGATGCATAAAAGCTTTTAGTTTTGATAAATCCTAATTTATCAAAATTTTCTTTTTGCTGCTTGTGCTTTTGGTGTCATCATTTAAGAATCCATTGCCAAATATAGGCCAGATGCGGTGGCTCAGACTGTAATCCCAGCACTTTGGGAGGCACAGGTGGGTGGATCACTTGAGGTCAGGAGTTTGAGACCAGCCTGGCCCGCATGGTGAAACCCCGTCTTCTACTAAAAAGACAACAAATTAGCCAGGCATGGTGGCAGGTACCTGTAATCCCAGCTACTCAGGAGGCTGAGGCAGGAGAATCACTTGAACCTGGGAGGTGGAGGTTACGGTGAGCCGAGATGGCGCCACTGCACCCCAG
>NW_012116377.1:306663-327791 GCF_000951035.1 Colobus angolensis palliatus
AGAGACGGGGTTTCACCGTGTTCGCCAGGATGGTCTCGATTTCCTGACCTCGTGATCCACCCGTCTCGGCCTCCCGAAGTGCTGGGATTACAGGCTTGAGCCACCGCGCCCAGCCTGTCATTTCTTTTATATAAACTGATTGTTTTCTTAGCATGTGTTCTGGAGATTACAGTGAATATTTTACATTTACAAATAACTGGTTTGAATTAATAAACTTTGGTCAGGGAACTCCAGGACCACTTTCAGTTTCACTGACTGCTAGATGGACTCACACAACTCAGAAAAGTGTTGTTGTTGTTGTTGTTGTTGTTTTACCACTAGGGAAAGGATCACATTAAAATTAATAAAAGCTGGCTATTCCGGGGGCCAGAATTTATCTTCTAGTGTTAGTCAAGGGCTAGCACTTTCTTTGGAATAGGCAGGGTTTAAACATTCCAGACACTACTGCGCTCCAGCCTGGGCAAAAGAGTGAGATCCTGTCTCAAATAAACAAAATTCCAGACTTGTTGAGTCAAAACTGTTGCATACTCCTTAGCTTTAATAGTATATCCAAACTTGTTCCTATACAGTTCTGCTCCTTTTCATGTTGTTTTGTCACAGATTACATTTTTATACATTGTGTGCCCTTTAACATTGGTTTGTAATGACTGTTTTAGGCATTCATTAGTCTTTTAAATCATATTGGGGAAATAAAAAGGACCTACAAGCCCAAGATGCAATAGACTTTTGTATTTGCCTATTTAGCTACCTTTATCTTTTTTTTGTTGTTGTTGTTGAGACTGAGTCTCACTCTGTCACCCAGGCATGAGTGCAGTGGCATGATCTCGGCTTACTGCAACCTGTGCCTCTGGGGTCAAGCAGTTCTCCTACATCAGCCTCCTAAGTAGCTGGGATTATAGGCGTGTGCCACCATGCCCAGCTAGTTTTTTTATTTTTAGTAGAGACAGGGTTTCACCGTGTTGGCCAGGCTGGTCTTGAACTCCTGACTTTGTGATTCGCCCGCCTTGGCCTCCCAAAGTGCTGGGATTACAGGCATGAGCCACGGCGCCCGGCCTGTTCTTCATTTTTGTACATGGCTTTGAGTTGCTTTCTACTGTCTTTTTATTCCAACTTGCAGGGCCCCCTTAGCTTTTCCATTATGGCATGTCTTCAAATGAGGTCCCTCAGTTTTTATTTACTTGGGTATGTTTTAGTTTCTCCTTCATGTTTGTTTTTGGTTTCTTTTTTCAACTTTTATTTTCGATTCAGGGGGTACATTTGCAGGTTTGTTACATGAGTATATTGTATGATGCTGAGATTTGGGGTACAATTGATCTTGTCTTCCAGGTAGTGAACCTAGTACCCAATAGTTTTTCGACTCGTTTCTCTCCCTTCCTCCCGCCTCTAGTAGTCGCAGTGTGTATCGTTCCCATATTTATGTCTTTCTGTACCCAGTGTTTAGCTCCCACTTAGCAGTGAGAACATGCAGTATTTTATTTTCTTTTTCTGCATTAATGCTTTTAGAATAATGGCCTCCAGCTACACCCATGTTGCTTCAAAGGACATGATTTTTTCTTTTTTATGTATGGTATTCCATGACATATGTATACCACACTTTATTTATCCAAGCCACTGTTGAGGGCACCTAGGTTGATTCTGTGTATTTGCTATTGTGAATAGTGCTGTGATGAACATGAGTGCATGTGTCTTTTTGGTTCAATGATTTATTTTCTTTTGGGTATGTACCCAGTAATGGGATTGCTGAGTCAAATGGTTGTTCTGTTTTTAGTTATTTGAGAAATCTCCAAACTGCATCCCACAGTGGCTAAACTAATTTACACTCCCACCAACAGTGTATAAGCATTCCCTTTTCTCCGCAATCTGTTCATTTTGACTTTTTTTTTTTTGAGACGGAGTCTCGCTCTGTCGCCCAGGCTGGAGTGCAGTGGCCGGATCTCAGCTCACTGCAAGCTCCGCCTCCCGGGTTTACGCCATTCTCCTGCCTCAGCCTCCCGAGTAGCTGGGACTACAGACGCCCGCCACCTCGCCCGGCTAGCTTTTTGTATTTTTTTTTTTTTAGTAGAGACGGGGTTTCACCGTGTTAGCCAGGATGGTCTCGATCTCCTGACCTCGTGATCCGCCCGTCTCGGCCTCCCAAAGTGCTGGGATTACAGGCTTGAGCCACCGCGCCCGGCCCATTTTGACTTTTTAACAACCATTCTGACCGATATGAGATGGCTAACTCATTGTGGTTTTGATTTGCATTTCTCTGATGGTTAGTGGTGTGGAGCATTTTAAAAAGTGTGTTTGTTGGCTGCTTGTATGTCTTTTGAGAAGGGTCTGTTCATATTCTTTACCCACTTTGAGTGGGGTTGTTCTCTGCTTGTTGAATTGTTTAAATTCCTTGTAGATTCTGGATATTAGACCTTTGTTAAATGCATAGTTTGTGAATATTTTCTCCCATTCTGTAGGGTGTTGTTTACTCTGTTGATAATTCCTTTTGCTGAGCGGAAGCTCTTTAGTTAGGTCTCACTTGTCAATTTTTGTTTTGTTTCAGTTGCTTTTGAGGAATTAGTCATAAATTCTTTGCCAAGGCTGATGTTTACAAGGGTATTTCCTAGGTTTTCTTCTAGGATTTTTAGTTTTAGTTCTCATATTTAAGCCTTTCATCAAACGTGAGTTAATTTTTGTATATGTTGAAAGGTACGGGTCCACTTTCATTCTTCTGCATATGCCAGTCATCCCAGCACCATTTATTGAATAGGGAGTCCTTTCCTCATTGCTTATTTTTGTTGACTTTGTCAAAGATCACTTGGTTGTAGGTGCGTGACTTTCTTTCTAGGTCCTCTATTCTATTCCACTGCTCTGTGTGTCCGTTTTAGTACCAAGACCATTGCGTTTTGGTTACCGTAGCCTTGCAGTATAGCTTGAAGTCAGGTAATGTGATGCAACCAGCATTGTTCTTTTTGCTTAGGATAGCGTTGGCTATTCAAGCCCTTTTTTGGTTCCATGTGAATTTTTAAATAGCTTTTTATAGTTCTGTGAAGAATGTCCTTGGTAGTTTGATAGGAATAGCATTGAATCTATAAATTGCCCTGGGCAGTATCGCCATTTTAATGATACTGTTTCTTCCTACCATGTTTTTCCATTTGTGTCATCTGATTTCTTTGAGCAGTGTTTTGTGGTTCTCATTATAGAGATCTTTCACCTCCCTCATTAGCTGTATTCTTAGGTATGTTATTCTTTTAGTGGTAATTTTAAACGGGATCGTGTTCCTGATTTGGTTCTCAGCTTGACTGTTGTTTCTGTCACCTTACTCTCAATCTCCTTGCAGCTTTGCAGCTGAGTCACCCATAGACAACTTTCTTAGTCTGTTTGTGCTGCTATAAGAAAATACCTGATTTATGAAGAACAGAAATGTATCACAGTTCTGGAGGTTATGAAGTCCGAGATCAAGGCATCATCAGGTTCAGCTGTCTTCTTCCAAGGGTGCCTTGATGCTGCATCCTCCAGAAAGGACGTGTGTCCTCACATGCAAAAGGGAGAAGGACAAGGAAGTCTGCATTGAGCCTCTTTTATGAAGGCTGTAATCCCATTCACAAAGGGAGGAGCCCTCATCACCTCTTAAAGGCTCCACCTTCTAATACTATCACATTGGCAACATCTGAATTTTGGAGAGGACATGTTACATTCTGGCCCTGGACTCCCTCCCCCCATATTCATGTCTTTCTCACATACAAAATACATTCATTTCATTCCAATAGCCCCCAAAGTATTAAAACTCATTTCAGCATAAACTTTAAAGTCAACTTAAAGGGCAGAGTCTCATCTTGATATCTAAATCATGTGGTGATTCATCCTGAGGCAAATTGCTCTCTAGTTGCGTACCTGTGACACCAAACTAGTTACGTGCTTCCAAAATTCAATGATGCATAAGACAGAGATTTCTTTTTTTTTCCTTTTTTTTTTTTTTTTTTTGAGACAGAATTTCACTCTTTTTGCCCAGGCTGGAGTGCAGTGGTGCAGTCTTGGCTCACCGCCACCTCTGCCTCCCAGGTTCAAGCGATTCTCCTACCTCAGCCTCCCAAGTAGCTGGGATTACAGGCACGCGTAAACCATTCCCGGCTAATTTTTTTGTATTTTTAGTAGAGACGGGGTTTCTCCATGTTGGTCAGGCTGCCTCAGGTGATCACCTGTCTCGGCCTCCCAGAGTGCTGGGATTACAGGCGTGAGCCACCATGCCCGGCCAGGACAGACATTTCTGTTCCAAAACAGATAAGAAAGTATAGGTCACTGGTCCCAGGTAGGTCCACAACTGAACAGGGCAAATAACAGTAAACCTTAAGCCTGGAGAATAATCATCTTTAACTCCTTGGCGCATGTTCCAGACACACTGGGATGGGGGTTGGACCCCAAAGGCCCGAAGGGACCCTGCCACCATGGCTTTGGTGTGCACAGTTCATACTGCAGCTGTCATGGGTTGGAGTCAGGTGCCACTGGCTCTCCCAGGCCCATGTTGCATTCTGCTGGCTCTACAGGTCTAGGGTTTGGGGAGTGGCACGGCCTTTATGACTCCACTGGACATTGCCCTAGGGGGGACTGTCTGCAGTGGCTCTGCATCTGTAGTGGGTCTCTGTCTAGGCCCTGGGGCTCTCCAAGGCATGGCATGCCTGTAAACCCTGCTATTCAGGCGGCTGAGGCAAGAGAATTGCTTGAGCCCGGGAGGCGGAGGTTGCAGTGAGCCTAGATCGCACCACCGCTGCACTCCAGCTTGGGCGACAGAGTGAGTCTCTGTCTCAAAAAAAAAAAAAAAAAAAAAAAAACTCTTTGAAGGATGCTATGATTCTACATCTTGTGCACTCTGCACACTTGCAAAATCAGCAGCATGTGGATGCTGAGGTTCACCACTTTGCCCTCCAGAGCCAGGACTAAACTGCACCTGGGCCCACTGAAGCCACAACTAGGGCAGCCAAGGAGCACTGTGCTGGGATGGGAGGGGCAGAGACTTGAGGCAGCCCCGGGCAGCAAGCCCCATGAGTGCTCTAGGCCCTTCCCTTGAAACCATCCTGCCTTCAAGGCCCTCGCACACGGGGCCTGTGATGGGAGGAGCAGCCTCGAAGCTCTCTGAAGTGCCACTGGATTCATTCTCCTGTTGTCATGATGAAAAGCACCTGGCTTCTTTCTAGCCACACTCTTATCAAAAAGTCACTTGGTCACACCCTTGGTTTACTTTCCTAAATACCTTTTGATTTACATGCTCAGGCTGAGAATTTTCAAATCTCTCTGTTTTGCTTCCGTGTTATAAATCCCATCTTTGTATTGTTTCTTCTCACATTTTACTCTAATTAAGAGAAGCCAAGCAGCACCCTAACACTTTGCTGCTTAGAGATTTATTCTGCCGAATATCTTACTTCAGAAACAGCTTCTGATTTATATTGGCTTAATTCAAGTGAGATAGAGAAATGTTACTCCTATATAACTCTGTTTCCTTTCATCTTCTCTTGTAGTAATATTGGTCTTCACATAACATCTACAGATGTTTCGAACTCAACCAATCATTGTAATTTTTACGTTAAATAAATCTATGTTTTAAAAACATGAGAAGAAAGGAGAACTTTTATACATTTGTAACTTTTATTTTGTCAGTCTGATTTCTCACTTTGGGTTCTCCTCATGAGGTGCAGATGGATTGGAGTTACCATCTGGATTCATTTCCTTAGCCCAGTACAACTTTGCTTTCCCCTGCCTTTGTGTTATTATTAGCAAATATATTACATTTCTGTATGTTACGGGCCCAATAATACATAATATACACATTGTTTCATAAAATTTGTCTATCAGTTAAAAGGAGAAGAGATATATATGTATACTGTCTTTTATAATTGCATAAAATTGCCTTGCTTCTCCTTTTTTTTTTTTTTTTTTGAGACAGAGTTTTGCTTTTTTTTTTTTTTTTTTTTTTGAGACAGAGTTTTGCTTTTGTTGTGCAGGCTGGAGTGCCATGGCGTCATCTCGGCTCACCTCAACCTCTGCCTCCTGGGTTCAAGTGATTCTTCTGCCTCAGCCTCCCGAGTAAATGGGATTACAGGCATGTGTTACCACACCTGGCTAATTTTGTATTTTTAGTAGAGACCAGGTTTTTCCATGTTGATCAGGCTGGTCTCGAACTTGCAACCTCAGGTGATCTTCCCACCTCAGCCTCTCAAAGTGCTGAGATTACAGGTGTGAGCCACCACACCCGGCCTCTTCCCTTTGTTTTTTCATATGGATTTGTATTACTGCCTGGGATCGCCAGCCTAAAGAGCTTCCTTGAGTACTTTTTAAGGTCAGTCAGCTAGCAGTAAATTCAGTTTTTATCTGGAAATGTCTTTTCATCTTAAGTTTTGAAATGGTCCTAAGTTTTGAAATATAGGTTTGCTGCATAAAGGATAACCACCCCCCTTTGTTTTACTGATACATAATTGACACTTAGGTGTATACACACATATACAAGCACACTTTATCTGTCCACCCACTGATGGACACTTAGGTTTCCATACCTTGGTTATTGTGAATAATGCTGCCATGAACAAGGACTGCAAATATCTCTTCAAGTTACTGGCTTTGGCCATGCGTGGTGGCTCACGCCTGTAATTCCAGCACTTTGGGAGGCCGAGGTGGGTGGATCACGAGCTCAGGAGTTCGAGACCAGCCTGGCCAATATGGTGAAACCCCATCTCTACTAAAAATACAAAATTTAGCCAGGCATGGTGCCACACACCTATAATCCCAGCCACTCAGGAGGCTGAGACAGGAGAATTGCTAGAACCCGGGAGGCAGAGGTTGCAATGAACCGAGATTGCAGCACTGCACTCCACCGTTTTGCTGGAGCAAGCCTCTGTCTCGGTGTAGGTGGAAAAAAGTTACTGACTTCATTTCTTTTGGCCGTATAGCCAGAAGCAGGATTGCTGGATTGTATGAATGTCCTATTTTTAAGTTTTTGAGGAACCTCCATACTCTTTTACAGAAGGACCATACCAGTTTACATCCCCAACAGTATACAAGGCTTCCCTTTTTTCCATATCATTGTCAACATTTTTTTTCTTTCTTGTCTTTTTGATAATAGCAGTCCTGTTAGGTGTGAGGTGATATTTCATTGTGGTTTGATTTGCATTTCCCTGATGTTTAGTGATATTGAGCACCTTTTTATATACCTGTTGACCATTTGTATATCTTCTTTGGAAAAATGTCTGTCAGGTTCTTTGCTCATGTTTTAGTTGGATTTTTTTTTTTGCTATTGAGTTGAATGAATTTCTTATATATTTAGATATTAACCCCTTGTCAGATATATAATTTGCACATATTTTCTCCCACTCTGTAGGATGTCATTTCACTTTTTAAATTGTTTCCTTTATTTTATAGAAGCTTTTTAATTTGATTTGATTTCTTTGTTTTTGCTTTTGTTTCAGGTGCTTTTGGTGTTATATTTTAAAAAATCATTGCAAGACCAATGTCAAGAGCTTCACTATGTTTCCTTCTAGGATTTTTAGAGTTTCAGGCCTTATATTTAAGTCTTTAATCCATTTTGAGTTAATTTTTGTAAGTGGTGTGAGGTGGGGGGTCACTTCATTTTTTTGCATGTTGATGGATTTAGGATTCTGGGTTGAAGGATTTTGTGTATGTGAGTACTTTGTATATATCATCCCACTGCCTTCTGGCCTTCATTTTTTTCTGATGAGAAATCAGCGGTTAATACTTCTGTATTAGTTTCACTTCGAGCCTGCAGTTTCCTTTTACTGCTTTCAAGATGTTCTCCATTTCTTTCTTTGGATTTCAGTGCTTTTATAATGATGCATCTATGTTTGGATCTCTATGCATTTATCCTGCTTGGTGTTTGTTGAGCTTCCTGGATGTGCAGTTTAATGTTTTTCAATAAATTTGGGAATTTTAAGTTCATTATTTCTTTGTAAATTTTAAATGCTTTTTTTCTCTCTCATCTCTCTTCTGGTACTCCTGTTTATAGCAGTGTGCTTAATGGGGTCCCACATTTCTCTGAGATGTTAATTTGTCTTGTTTTCTCTCTGTTCATCAGATTGCACCATTGCTATTAATCTATCTTCAACTTTGCTAATACTTCTGCCAGTTCATATCTACTATTGAGTCCTTCTAGTGAAAATTTCATTTCAATTATTATACTTTGTAACTTCAGAATTTCCATGTTTATTATTGATAATTTGTATCTCTTTGTTGATATTCTCCTTTTGATGCAACATTATGATCATACCTACATTTACTTCTTTAACTATGGTTTCCTTTGTCTATTTGAATATATATTATAATGTATAATTTGAAGTCTTTACCTGTTTATAATTTGAAGTCTTTGCCTGTTAAATCTGGTTGCTCTCACAAGCAGTTTCTGTTGTGGGCTTCTTTTCCAATGTGTGAATCATACTTTCCTATTTCTTTGCCTATCTCTTGTTTGTGGAAAGTGGATTTTATAGACAGTTGTTGGAACTCCAGTACTTTTGTCCACACCCTCTGCCTCAGGGCTTGTTATTGGTACTTGCTTATTTACTTGCTTAGTGACGGTGATATGGTTTGGCTCTGTATCTTGATTCAAAACTAATCTTGAATTGTAAAAATCCCCACATGTCAAGGGCAGGACCAGGTGGAAATGACTGAATCATGGGGGTGGTTTCCCCCATACTGTTCTTGTGATAGTGAGTTCTCATAAGATCGGATGGTTTTATAAGGGGCTTCCCCCTTAGCTCGGCTTTCATTCTCTCTCCTACCACCCTGTGAAGAAGTGCCTTCTGCCATGATTGTAAGTTTCCTGAGGCCTCCCCAGCCATACAGAACTGTGAGTCAATTAAGCCTCTTTCCTTTGTAAATTACCTAGTCTTGGGTGTATCCTTATAGCAGCATGAGAATGGACTCTGGATTGTTTTAGTGAAGTCTATTTTCACCATGGTGTAAAATCTCTGATGTTGCTCATTGGGATTACACCTTGCCTACTTTTACAGACAGCATAAGATAATAGTGGTTTTGACAAGGCTGTCTTTGAGCATCTCCCTGACCACCCCAGCTGTTAGCACCACCGGTTGCAACTTATGGCAGTATTGCTTTCATAAGTGCCCTGGAGTATACATTTTTTTCACAGGCTAATGTAATCAAACTGGGGCTTTCTTGAGGTCAGTGTTTGAGATTTGTTCTGACAATAGAATGTCTCTTCCCAGGTGGTCTCTCAGTTTCTGTCTGGCAAACAAGCCACCCTACAGTAAGCCATACATCTCTAATCTATCAACCTCCTCCCAATTGCCCTTCACCAAAATTTTCAGTTTTTGACATTACCCTTAGGTTTAAACTTCTCCACATTGTTTTGCAAGTCAATTCAGTTCCTTTGAGGAACAATACAGAACTCTCTGTTCTATGGCCTACTTCTCCCCCTGGACAAAAATCTCAGAGCCACTGTTCTAGTGCTGGAGGTATGGACAATGGAATGCATCTCTCTGAGTGATTCCCCTGCTTTAGGAGCTGAGTGCTTGGTAGATGGCAGATGGGGCGGCAGCCAGGTCTCCCTGGCTTGCCTGTTTGGGCATGGAACACCTGCCCCAAGAGCCAGGGCACAGGAATTGGAACCTCAGTATGCTCAGCAGTACCACTTCCAAGTTAAAGCCTACATTTCATGTTTTGGGGCGAGGCAGAGGAAGGGAGTCTTCGTTCTTCAGCTGTGCAACAGGTAGGTAACTGGGGCAGAGTGAAAAGTGATGATGTCTTACCCCACCTAGGAAGATAACTATCCGACTGGGGCAAGGGTTGAGAAGTGGCGAAGAAGCCCCATGCCCTTGGCTATCCTAGCTGGAGTGGAGTCTTTCTCACTGAGACGGAATAGACAATGGAGGGCTCAGGTTTGGTTCACGTAGTCCAGACTTTCAGAGTTCTTAACATGTTTTTGGAGATTTTCGTAAACTAATGTTTCTTCATTTGCTGTACATTCCTAGCACCATTTCCAGAGACTTTAAATTGTGGTTCTTTTTTTAAAAATAATTTTTACAGTTTCATTGGGGATCGTGTGTATGGAGCTCCTCATGCTGTCATGCCAGAAGTGGAATTCCCTGACCAGTTCTTTACAGTTCTAACCATGGACCATGTAAGTTACTATTTCTCTTTTCTTTGTGATATTTCCTTTTTCTGATTCTTCCTACCACACACCTCTGTCAAAGAACCTGCACCACAACCCCATATTTTTTCGCTTTCTAGTAAGGGCTGGAGTCTAACAGCATAGTGTCCCTCCTGTGTGCCTCTCTATTCTCCAAAGAATGTTCAACACTCCTGTGTGTTCAGTCCTTTGTCAAGAGCAGATATAAAGCAGAAGTGGAATCCCTGTACTTTTCCTTGTCATATTCTTGGATAGGGAAAAAGCAGATGGATCTGTTTGATAATTGGGCATACTCTGACCTTCTTCACAGACTTGAGTTTCCAGGTAGATTGGATTTGATGTTGAATGGCCTCAGGTCATATAAAATGATGATGATTGTAGGTGCAGAATTGGAGAAGACCTGGTCTAACCTAAACATTGGAGTATAATTAAGGCTGTTATATTTTTAGCAAGAAAACTACTCTGTAGCCACTAAAAAACACTTACTAAAAACTTTGTTGCTAGAAGTAATAAATCTTATTATATAATGTGAAATAATATGTCACATAGTAATGAACTTGGAGCTACAAGAAATCTTTAATTTTGTTCACACCCCATTTTCAAAGTTAGATATTTTTCTCCTGTACAGGGGAATGAGGGTATAGAAACTTACATTTATTGGGCCGGGCGCGGTGGCTCAAGCCTGTAATCCCAGCACTTTGGGAGGCCGAGACGGGCGGATCACGAGGTCAGGAGATGGAGACCATCCTGGCTAACACGGTGAAACCCCGTCTCTACTAAAAAATACAAAAACTAGCCGGGCGTGGTGGCCGGTGCCTGTAGTCCCAGCTACTCGGGAGGCTGAGGCAGGAGAATGGCGTGAACCCGGGAGGCGGAGCTTGCAGTGAGCTGAGATCCGGCCACTGTACTCCAGCCTGGGTGACAGCGAGACTCCGTCTCAAAAAAAAAAAAAAAAAAAGAAAAAAAGAAACTTACATTTATTGATGATTCATGAGGCAGGCACATAGCATGAAATGTGCTTGTATATAGTACTTCTTTTAATTTGTAAACTGGTTATTAATTTCCAGACATGGTTGGCTAAATAAGAGATCCCATAAGTATGCAGAAAGATTTCAGTGGATCAAAGGGAGTCTTTAAAGATGATTGTCTGGTTTGGAAGCACTAATTTCCTTACTTCCCATGTCACAGTCTTCTCCCGGCCTCCTTGTTTACTGTCCAATCCCCTTGCAATAAGGCAATTAATCTTGCCTTTTTCTCAAAAATATTTCCTTAAATTTTACCTGTAATGTACGGGTTTGTTGTTTCAGGAACTGGTGACACTCAGGGATGTGGTCATCAACTTCTCTCAGGAAGAGTGGGAATATCTGGATTCCGCTCAGAGGAACTTGTACTGGGATGTGATGATGGAGAACTACAGCAACTTACTCTCACTGGGTAAATTTATGTGCCTCCAATAACTTAGAATATGCTCTCTAGACTATCAGCTGATATTCAGTGAACTCAAGGCTATATTTTGTTTTTCATTTTGTTTTGTTTTGTTTTTGAGATGGAGTCTCACTTTGTCACCCAGGCTGGAGTGCAGTGGCATGATCTTGGCTCACTGCAACCTCTGCCTCCCGGGTTCAAGCAATTCTCCTGCCTCAGCCTCCCGAGTAGCTGGGATTACAGGCGCCTGCCACTACACCCAGCTAATTTTTTGTATTTTTAGTAGAGACAGGGTTTCACCACGCTGGCCAGGCTGGTCTTGAACTCCTGACCTCGTGATTCGCCTGCCTCGGCCTCCCAAAGTGCTGGGATTACGGGCATGAGCCACTGCGACGGCCTCAAGGCTATGTTTTAAGAAACTAGGTGAACTTCTGATTCCAAAGGCATGCTTTCAGTGTTGTTGTATTGCAAATGACATCTCTAACATTCTTCATGATATTCTTACCTTCTCAGGCCCTTCATATAATTTCTACCTTCCTTGATACCAAGGAGCTGGATTTGACTTGTGGGACACATACAGCATATCACTGAGACATTACAGGTTGAGTATCCCTTATCCAAAATACTTGGGATGAAAGTGTTTTGGATTTGGGATTTTTTCAGATTTTGGAATATCTACATATACATAATGAGACATCTTAGGGATGGAACCCAAATTGAAACACAGAATTCATTTATGTTTCATGTACACTTTATACACATAGCCTGAAGGCAATTTTATACCATGTTTTTAATAGTTTCGTGCATGAAACCAAGTTTGTGTTAAGTAGTTATGTGTATTTCACTTGTGGCATCATATCAGTGCTCAGAAAGTTTTGGATTTTGTAGCTGAATTCCAGATTTTAGATTAGGGATGTGCAACCCATACGTTGTGTTTGAGGTCGGAATTGCTGTAAATACTTTATATTCTTACCCACCTTCTGGGAGAACTTTTAAGATACCGTGTGTCCTGATTTGTTATGATTCTTAAAAGAATCTCTACAATTTATATACTGAAGAATTGATAAACAGTTCATATTCATTTCCTCCCACCTGCTTTATGGCTAAAGAACGTTGCATTTAACATTAAATTAGTATTCCACCAAGGACCTTTTAATAGCTCAGAAAGTTAGTTACTTTCCTCTCAGCTTCTATAGTTCTTGCCTTCTACTTGGCCCCGTCCTAAGCACTTTAAATAATTGGCTCGTGGCTAGGCGTGGTAGCTCATGCCTGTAATCCCAGCACTTTGGGAGGCTGAGGCGGGCAGATTGCCTGAGCTCGGGAGTTCACGACCAGCCTGGGCAACACAGTGAAACCCCATCTCTACTAAAATGCAAAACAATTAGCCGGGCATGGTGGTGTGTGCCTGTAGTCCCAGCTACTCAGGTGGCTGAGGCAGGAGAATTGCTTGAACCCACTTGAACTCGGGAGGCGGAGGTTGCAGTGAGCTGAAATCGTGCCACTGCACTCCAGCCTGGGCAACAGGGCAAGACCCTATCTCAAAAAAAAAATGACTCGTTTAATTCTTACAATAACTCTGTGACATAAGTGCTATTTGTATTATTGTTGTACAGAAGAGGTTGCTTACAACAGAGAGTATTTAGGCACTTTTGCAAAGGCTCCACAGCCACTTAATTACAGAGGAAGGCTTTCTACCCAGGCAATCTGGCACCAAAGACAGTATTTTTAACTGTTACACTGCTTCTCCAGACAATGAATTAGTATAGGTTTAAATAACATAAGACCTTTCCTTACCTGTCTAGTCTCTTTATACGTGATAATTCTGTGGTTACTCTAAGGTGAATGTTTTTCCAGTTCCCTCACAATTCTCTTTTCTGTCTTTTTCATATAATTTTGATTTTATTTAGTAAAACTTTAACCAATTCTCAAAGCTGTATTTTAAAAATTGGTTATAATAAAAAAAAATACATTGTTAACATTTCTTTGTTGTAAGCAGTCTTCCATTTCGATCCAATTGGGATCACCTTACTGGAGGAAGGGAAGTTGCTCTATAGTGTTTATGGGATGTGAAGGAAGACAGGGCCAGGTGAGTGATGGCCACTGAGGGATAGAAAGTCATTGCCAAAGCACAAAGCCCATCTGGTCCAGGAGATGAGCCCCTGGGATTCTGTTGGGAAAATCCCTTCAAAAGCTTATGGGTTTTTATTTATTTATTTTTATTTTTTATTTTTGAGACAGAGTTTTGCTCTGTTGCCAAGGCTGGAGTGCAGTGGCACAATCTCGGCTCACTGTAAGCCCTGTCTCCCAGGTTCACACCATTCTCCTGTCTCAGCCTCCTGAGTAGCTGGGACTACAGGTGCCCACCACTATGCCCAGCTAATTTTTTGTATTTTTAGTAGAGATGGGGTTTTACCATGTTAGCCAAGATGGTCTCGATCTCCTGACCTCGTGATCCGCCCACCTTGGCCTCCCAAAGTGCTGGGATTACAGGCGTGAGCCACCGTGCCCAGCTCAGACTGTTTTTTTTTTTTTTTTTAAAGCCTGGCACTTGGAGAAGGAAATTAAGATCTTCTTCAATGCCACCGTTTTCCAGTTTCTCTTGTATTTAGACTTACATATGTGTATATTGACCATAAACAAATGCTCATTCATATCCTCAATATTTATTCAGTGTCTGCATTGAGACAGATATCAGTACAATGGTGAAGAAGACCAATACAGACCCTGCTGTCATGGAATTGACATACTAGTTCTTGAGATGTATAATAAACAAGTAGAGAATATATATAACAATATGTGTAAGAATAAAGGGGTAGAGAATGATGGAGAAAGAGCTAATTCAGACAGTGTGGTCAGAAACCAATCTCTCTGGTCTTAATTTGGCATTTTATACAGTTCCTTTTCAGTTTCAACATTAGGTGAAGACAGATTCACCTAATGTTTTTGCAGTTGGAAGTCCTCATTGGAATCTATGTGTTTCAATTTGTCATTCCTTTTATGTTAGTTGCTGTCATGTTCTTTGGTAAACTTTTGTAATTCTAATGGGAAAGACAAAGAGGCTGTTACTATTATTATTATATCTTTTATATTACTGTAAATAAGTAGCCACCTCAAATGGTGCACTAGAATTTTTCATACCTTCTATTATGTCTCATTATGTTTATTGATGTTATTGGTTCAGTATACATTAGCCCACCAGAGTCTGATTTTTGATGTCTAGCAGTATGAATATTGCATGAAATTTTGATATACTGATACCATGTTTCTTATGGTGATTTCTGTGCGCTTTGGCTTTATCCTTTAACCTTTGAATTTATTCTAACTTTTTGTCAAAAGCTTATCCAAGGCTCATTCCATACCCTCCCTATCCCAGACCCAGGGATTGAATTGGATATGAGTACATTTTTCTGGTTTTGTTTAGTTTAGCATGTTGCAGTACATAAACTTTTTTCCCCTCATTTGACTCTTGTATTGTCAAAATGGTGGCACTTTAGCTCCCTCAAGCTATTTTTGTGTCCCTTTGATGTGACCCACTGTTGTAAAACTTTTTTCTTTCTGGTAAAACATTACAGGGTACATCTCATACCTCCCCTGGTCTAGATCATGATCCAGGTCTTTGTTCTAGGATTCCTGGTTTATTATCTGGTTTATTTCAATAACAAGGACAATAAGGCATGGTTATTGTTTTTCTGTTTCATGGAATGAGGGTTTGAAAATTTTATGTCATTCCAGGAATTTTTTTCCAACTATTATTGCTTTTTGGGTTGGTTTTAAGTATCTCTTTACCAAGAAATTAATTCATTAGACTACATTTTCAGCTTTATTAGCATAGGAGTCTTATAACATTTTGTGTATGTTTTCATCACATTGCGATTGTTTGCTAATTTCTCACCTTTTCTTTAGGTCACTGTTCTTTTGTCTTTAGTAGGATATATACATTGGTTATTTATACCTTTTTTTAAAAAAAAAAAACAAACATTTAAGTTTTTACTTTTTATGAGACAAATATATTTATGTTCCATAGATATCAGTTAGAAATGTTTTCAACATCATGGTTCACTACAGACTTCGTGATTTCAATTACATTTCCACATTGACCCAACAGTTATTTAGCAGAGAGCCTCTTTTTCTTTTCTTTCTTTTTCTTTTTTCTTTTTTTTAAATAAGACATAGTCTCACTCTGTTGCCCAGCTTGGAGTGCAGTGGTGCAATCTCAGCTCACTGCAACCTCCATCTCCCAGGTTTGAGTGATTCTTCTGCCTCAGCCTCCCAAGTAGCTGGGATTACAGGCATGCGCCACCATGCCCAGCTAAGTTTTTTTGTATTTTTAGTAGAGACGGGTTTCGCCATGTTGGCCAGGCTGTTCTCAAACTCCTGACCTCAAGTGATCCACCCACCTTGGTCTCCCAAAATGCCAGGATTACAGGTGTGACAGCCACTGCACCCAGCCTATAGAGAGCTTCTTTATTTCTAACTGAAAGTACTTTTGATTTATTGATACTGGTACTCAAGTCTGGTTTTAATGTTTTTGTCAGATATTGATGCCTGCATTATTTCATCTTATACATAATTAAATCACAGAAAATTATCCTTGCCCTTTATCATGCAGTGTTTATGTATCACTCTGAGTTTTCTTCAGGCATTCCCTTTTCTCATTGTTCGCCTCCAGATGATGTCCATAAAATCCTTTGTTTCAAAGTGCCTTACAATCTTGTCTACCTAGATCACCTTCTTCATATTACTTTGTTAGCATATTCTCCTTTTCACTCATAAGCCCTTGCTCAGAATTGTGTAAGTCTAACAGTAGTTACAATTATATTCAGATATTATTTTAATATCTGAAATACTATATTTTGGGAAAGTATAGCATTAGCTGACTTTTGGCATAAGAAAATGGAAAGGAATATCTGTAAAAGAACATAAAAGAAAAAATAGGGGTAGGTTTTAGAAGGACAGCAGAGTAAAGGTAAATATGCTGTTGAAGAGAAGTAAATAACACATCCTATCTTGATTGTATTTCTTCATTCCACATGTCAATCATGGCTCTGCATACGAGGGAATAAGCAATAATGGTGGGACAATATGTGTAAGTGGAGAAGCAGTTGGAAAATAAATACATATGAATGTTCACCGTATTTATGTATCTTACTGTATGTATCTTACGTATCTTACTGTATATACGTATGTAATCACTAATACAATGTGAGGGTTGGGAGGCACTGATAACTGGCATTATTCTTATAGCTACATAATTATTTTGATAATTGTTTTCTAGTGACTTATCTTTGTATATATACTTTTATTTTTATTTGGATTCACTCAGTGATTTACTTTTCCTCTATTAATTATCATATACTATGCCCTTAGGGCTTGTTATACATTGGCACATGAAAATTTATTACATTTCTCCTTGTGGAATTTAAGGAATAAGGAAGTAAATGGTGTAAAAGTACTGAATACACAACTGAAAATATATATATATGAGGGTAAGGCACTAGATACGGGATTAGAAATGGAAATGAAGTTATTTAGGATCAACTAATATGCCCTTTCTGAGGGTAGGTATCTTGAGACCTTAACAAAGAAAAGAAGCCAGCATACAAAGAGACCATTTATGTGAAATGAAATGTCCTGTGGATAGTTCTAAATGATAGGATATTTGTTTTGATCTAGGAGGTGCAAAATGATTAGCAGAATGGAGTTAAAATGAGGTGTTTTGTGTTTTTTTTGAGACGGACTCTCACTCTGCTGCCCAGGCTAGAGTCTATGCAGTGGTGCGATCTCAGCTCCCTGCAGCCTTCACTTCCTGGATTCAAGCAATTCTTGTGCCTCAGCCTCCTGAGTAGCTGGGACTACAGGTGTGTGCCATCATGCCTGGCTTTTTGTATTTTAGTAGAGGCAGGGTTTCACTATGTTGCCCAGGCTAGTCTCAAAGTCCTGAGCTCAGGTAACGCACCTGCCTTGCCCTCCCAAAGTGCTAGGATAACAAGCATGAGCCAACATGCCCGGGCAAAATGAGGTCTTACAAACTGTACCTTGTTATTATCGTTGGTAAAGTTTATTTTTGGGGAAGAAAACCACAAAAGTGTTAGTATATATGGATTATCAAATTTTGATTTGCATTAGCATTATCTCTGTAAGATGCTAATGATTAGTTCTACGTCTACAGATTTTGATTCTGTTTAACCAACAAGCTTACCAGGTGATGACCAACACAAATTTCAGATCCACTGACTTAATCACAGTCCTCATACTCTTTATGTTCTGCTGTTATTCTGTGAGCTGTCTTTATCTTTCTCCAAATTTCATAACTTTTTTTAACCAATTCATGTATATGGTGAATTATTCTTAAATTGTCTCTTCTTTCCATAACTTTTATTTTTGTAGTACATGAAAATTATTTTTTCCTTTCTTTCAGATTTGGAGTCCAGGAATGAGACTAAGCATTTATCTGTAGGAAAAGACAGTATTGAAAACACTGGTTCTGAGTGGGAGGTAATGGAAAGTAGCAGGTTACATGGCCTTGAAAGTTCCATTTTCAGAAATGACTGGCAAAGCAAAAGCAAGATTGAAGTACAAGGACCTGAAGTGGGATATTTCAGTCAAATGAAAATCATCTCTGAAAATGCACCCACTTACAAAACTCATGAATCTCTTATGTTACCTCAGAGAATTCATGACAGTGAGAAGCCCTATGAATACAAGGAATATGAGAAGGTCTTCAGTTGTGACTTAGAGTTTGCTGAATATCAGAAAATACATACTGGTGGAAAACACTATGAATGCAATCAATGTTGGAAAACCTTTGGGATAGATAACTCCAATATGTTACAACTGAATATTCATACTGGTGTGAAACTTTGTAAATATATGGAATATGGGAATACATGTAGTTTTTATGAAGACCTTAATGTATACCAGAAAATTGATAATGAGAAGTTCTACAAATGTAAGGAATACAGAAGGACCTTTGGAAGAGTTGAAGAAGTTACTCCACTTCAAAGAGTTCATGATAGTGAGAAACACTTCGAATGCTCATTCTGTGGGAAATCCTTTAGAGTGCATGCACAACTTACTCGACATCAGAAAATCCATACTGATGAAAAAACTTACAAATGTATGGAATGTGGCAAGGACTTCAGATTTCATTCACAGCTTACCGAACATCAGAGAATTCATACTGGTGAGAAGCCCTACAAATGTATGCACTGTGAGAAGGTTTTTAGAATTAGTTCACAGCTCATTGAACATCAAAGAATTCATACTGGTGAGAAACCTTATGCATGTAAGGAATGTGGAAAGGCTTTTGGAGTATGTAGAGAACTTGCTCGTCATCAGAGGATTCATACTGGTAAGAAACCCTATGAATGCAAAGCATGTGGAAAGGTCTTTAGAAACAGTTCATCCCTGACTAGACATCAGAGGATTCATACTGGTGAAAAACCCTATAAATGTAAAGAATGTGAGAAAGCATTTGGAGTAGGTAGTGAACTTACTCGACATGAAAGAATTCACAGTGGTCAAAAGCCTTATGAATGTAAGGAGTGTGGAAAGTTCTTTAGACTTACGTCAGCCCTTATTCAACATCAAAGAATTCATAGTGGTGAGAAACCTTATGAATGTAAGGTATGTGGGAAGTCCTTTAGACATAGTTCAGCCCTTACGGAACATCAGAGAATTCATACTGGAGAAAAACCCTATGAATGCAAGGCATGTGGGAAGGCCTTTAGACATAGTTCATCCTTTACCAAACATCAGCGCATTCATACTGGTGATAAACCCTATGAATGTAAGGAATGTGGGAATTCCTTTAGTGTTGTTGGGCATCTTACGTGCCAACCGAAAATTTACACTGGTGAGAAATCATTTGACTGAAATAAATGTATAAAGTGGTTTTTTATTTCCAATTTTCACAGGAAAAAACTATGGATGGATTTAATGGGTAATCAAGGCAATTCAGTATCTCCCTCTTTTAAGTCTGTTTTTAGACTTCATGGCCATTCTGTATGTAGACGTAGAATTGCTTAGTCATAGCTGATATATACTTATAGCTTTGTTAGATACTGCCAAATATTTCTCCTTTTTATGTTAAAAAGAGTTTTTTTCTATGAGTTTCTCATCCTGGCATGTTTTGTTTACAGTAGCTTTTGATATTTGCATTATTGTTCTTTTCACTATTCAGTTTTTTAATTGTAATATTACTTCAGTATCTTTTCTGCATTGTAATTCTTTGCTTGTGATATCTATACTTATTTTCCGCCAGAGAGTTAGAACTCCTAGACAGAGACAACGTAGTTTTACATTCTTATTGCTCTTTATTTTGTGTAATGTTCTTGTTTTGTTTTGTTTTGAATGATAGAGTGTGATCTTTCCATTTTCATCAAATTGTTCACTTCTCTTTAAATTTCTATTTTATTTTGATACAACATGTTCCCCCAAAAATAACATATACATAGGAACTGGTTATATTCCACCATAACACACACACACACACTATATATATATATAGTGTATATATACATACAATGTATATAGTGTATGTGCGATGTATACTATATATACTCACACGCACTATATAACACACTATATATACACATACTATATATGCATATACAGTATATATGTATATAATATATATACAGTGTGTGTGTGTATATATATATAGTGTATGTCTGTTATATTGGAATATAACCAGTTCCTTTAAGCAGTCTTTTTACCCACAGGCTGTACCAACCAGGATCCAAATGAAGAGAACTCTTTTTAAATATTTGATAAAATTACTCATCCAATAAGTCTGTTAAAATTTATCATTCTCTTAAATTATCATGCTTAAATTTGTCAAACACCTTTAAAAGGGGAGGAAAAAATGACCACTGACCTTGCATTAAGAGGATTTACAACTACAGCTTCAATTTTTTTTTAATCTATTACCATTATTTTTCTTTTTATTCTCTCTCAGAGTTGCCTTATTAGGTTTGGGCATTTCAGCAATCAACAGACCTTCTTTGATTTAACTAACCTCATTTAATTCCAAAATCATCTCTCTCTTAGGACAGCTGACTTGGTTATGCAGTCAGTGAGATCACAAGCCACTGGTTATTGAATTTTTTTTTTTTTTAACTTTTCATTTTTTTTGAGACAGAGTTTTGCTCTGTTGCCCAGGCTGGAGTGCAGTGGCGCTATCTTGGCTCACCTTAACCTCTGCCTTCCAGGTTCAAGCTGTTCTGCTCAGCCTCCCAAGTAGCTGGGATTACAGGCACACGCCACCACGCCTGGCTAATTTTGTATTTTTAGTAGAGATGGGATTTCTCCATGTTGGTCAGTCTGGTCTCGAACTCCTGACCTCAGGTGATCCCCCCACCTCGGCCTCCCAAAGTGCAGGGATTATAGGCATGAGCCACTGCACCCGGCCTGGTTATTGGATTTATTTATTTAATGTTTTTGAGATAGAGTCTTGCTCTGTCACCAGGCTGGAGTGCAGTGGCGTGATCTCAGCTCACTGCAACCTCCACCTCCCAGGTTCAAGCAATTTTCCTGCCTCAGCCTGCCAAGTAGCTGGGATTACAGACATGTGCCACCACACCTG